>NC_069118.1:10874788-11218538 GCF_025612915.1 Magallana angulata
TTAAAATATATTAAAAGCATGGTCTTTGATGTAAGAGAATTTTATAACGTAAAATTTGTAAATAAAGTAAATAATAACCCCAATATTTCCCTAGATTTTTATGATATTATATAGATTGTTATCTTCATATTGTAGATTACTAAAAAAAAAAGTACATATAACACAGGAAAATTGAATTTGGAATAAACACAATGTATTACTCAGTGATCCTGTGGACAAAAACGTGTGCATTTTGTCATCAAATTGAACTAAAAAAAATCAAGATTAATATTTTGAAAACACATGAACGATTTTTACAACAATTTCACATCATGACAAATGTATTTTTTACAAACTTTTTTCATTCATTTTAGTTCGTTGGTAATTAGTTTGTTGCCCAATTAAAGTTCAAAAATAAAATTTTGATTGAGACAATGACGAGATTGTTGTATAACAAGTTACACTGTCTATCGTGCGTAAAATGTGTCACTCTAAATACAATCCAAATACATGCACATTTAACAGATAACGATTAACAAAGATTGTGTATTAAACCTAGTGAACCATACAAAGTTGCACTATACAGACACGATATGTAAATAGAAACTTCCATAAAGTATCCCGAATTTAGTGTGTATGTGTGCAATACATCTATTAGTCAAAACAAACATGCCCCTTAAATGTCCCAATTGAAACAGTTAAATAAAGGGGTTCAAGTTTGAAGTCATGGATTCATCAATAAACCGAAGACCGTTTATACACATTATAGAGCCCCCCCCCCCCTCCCCCGATATTTGGAAAAGAGGTTTCATGCATTTAGGATATAATAACTGCAAATTTGTTAAATATAGGCACGTTTCAAGCAATAAGAAGATATAAAATACATAGTGTTTTACATTCAGTCCATTTTACATACTAATTCATTTATATTTAAAAGAAACTGTGATATATTAAAGTTCTCGTATTTAGTATCATTCAATAGTGTATTTATTTAACAGATGAAAACATTTGCAGCAAACCTTTTCCATGCTTTTTTTTCTTCTAAAAGTGCACATTGTAATAAAAGTGTTTAAATGAAAGAAATGCAATCCTCTTAGATGTTGTTAACAAGCACTAACGATGGTCGGTGATAGGCACATTTTCTTTCATAAAAAGTGTCAAGAGCATTGACGGGTGCAAAGAAAGTTTTTTAAAAGCTGAGTAAATATTAGCAAGATTTTTTTTTACAAATGCCATGGCTGCATCTAGGGTTTTCAGATAACACAATCGTAAAAAAAATAGCACTGCCAAGGTAACTTTGATTCAAATCAAGGTTTTCAGACGGAGGTTGACGCTATCGTGTCTTCGGTTGTTAATATGTGGTTAGTATGTGCTTTCAATGTTGCATGCTATGATTCGGCAGTCAAAATTGTCGTTATAATATATTTTTCACTTTTGATGTTAAAGTTTGATTTGCGGGAATTTGCCAGGTTGGTTATAATTACTTTTCGGAAATTTGTAGATTTTAAACGGTTTAGAACAATTCTTTTTAAAGAATGCCATTAACTTCGTCAAAAGAACTACCGTGTATCCGGGGTTTGTTCGCGATGCTATTTTCGCTCTTTTGCAATCACTTATTTGCTGCAAAGTATTCAATATTCAGAAATTATATCCGGTATTGTCTGCTAAAAGAAATTTTTTAAATCGCAAAAATGACTGACGCAAATGAAAAAAGTTTTTTGTCCCAATTTAAAACAAATTGAGATACGCGAAAAAAAAAATAAATTAATAAAAAGTCTAAAAAAGACAATCTGATTAAAATAAGCTGTTCTGATACGCTACCGCTCTCGTTCGAGAACGGTAGCGTATCAGAACAGCTGATTTTAATCAGATTGTAAAAAAGATATATTTAAATTACACTATAAGTATTAAACAAATCATATTTCTACCTATCGAATATAAAAATATATTCTAAACTAGCACTCAGGTTTAGTCATTCGGCATATTTCTTGTAGTCCTATTGTGCATTGCTGCAACCATTATTGGAATAAAACCTTTATTGGAATAAATTATTTCAATAGCGGTTAGGGATGTATTTTATCATTAGATTTAAATTGCAGTCCTATTGAAATTATTTCAACGGTGGTTAGGGGTGTATTTTATAATACATCCACGATTGAAACAGGTATTTTAAATAGTAGTTGTGTTTCAAAAGTGGTTGCAAAAATGATTCTTATAATTAAATACATCCCTAACCACAACTGAAATAGTTATTTCAATATTGATTTTATTTCATAAATGTATGCAACAAACTGTGCATTAGTAAGTTGAATTTTTCTCTGTTCTTTTTATATTTACAAGTTCACAAAATAGAGTAGTTTTTATCAAAATACTGCACATTTGATCTGTGATTGCATCATCCATTACCTGTTGATCATTCCGTTAAATTGAGAATATGACCTTGATTGATCTTCTTTTGTTTTTCTTTAAAATGCCTAAAGAATAACCAACTTTTCTATTGTTTTTTATTAGTGAAGGGAACGCTTTACAAGATAATTATTTTCATCTTTTGTTTAACAATTACATTGTATTTACCCTGAAATGTGGAACATCTGATGAGTTTATAAGCACAATCATATTTGAATTGTTATCATCACTACAAAGTAATGCTTTTAAAGGGGAATCCTCGGTTACTATCATTGTTTTACCAATTATAAAGTTGATCTTTTCATCAGATTTCCTCATTTTCCTTTTGGTCTTTAAACCATAAGATAATCGAGGCATTGTGATCAAAACAGAGAAACATTTAAATTGATCACTGATTTTGGAATCTCTTCCAACTTTTCGAGGAAAAATTAGCAAATGGGGTTCGGTAAAAGAGAAGACAAAATAACCAGGAAATTAGTTGACATATATAGCAAAATTGATATAAAATAACATAGAAAAACTGGTAGATTTTTTAATTAAGACACAAATTCTTAACAAAAATTGATTTCATCAGAAATTGGTATGTGACAGCAATTGCATATTGATTCCTGTTATATTTTTTTTTCCAATTGAATGCTGGCACATTTGTTTGTTTGATTTGAAATTAAAATTTTTCACCAATGCTAGCAATAAAAAAAAATCATTTTCGGTTCCTATTCAAAAAATACCTTGAACAACAATGGATGACCTAAATTCATATAAATTATGTAACTCAAATTAAAGGTCTCGTTTTTCAGCTTTATTGAATAACGTGTTATCGCACGAATTCCAACAGACCAAAATCAATGCATACCTAGCTATCACCATGACGGAACGTATAAGATTTGATTTTATCAATGGCGTTACTTTGGGTAAGTTTTACAAATCATTAGAAGCTTTTTTGTGAAAAAAAACCCGGTATATATGGTTCAATCTCTTCTAATTCATGAAAATGTATTGCTCAGTTATTGCGGAAATGAGGATCCGTCTTGCAATATTCGTAATTCGTAATATCCATCAATAAATTCGTAATTTAAAGTTTTCTTTCCAAAAACTATCTAATAATTGCTCGTAAATTTTTTTAATACGGTATCACCTTATATGCATAAATTGCAAACAAGAATCACAAACTAGATTCGATCTCGTTGCGAGCAACGAGTGGGTCTTCCGTCCAATTTTTGAATAGATAAGATTAAACTTATCAATTCAAAGATAAAATCATAGATCTTAGCGAAAAAAAGAGAAAAAAATTTTGCGGCACTCGAGGCTTGAACCCGGGTCGCCTGGGCCATGTCCACGACTGTAACGACTGAGCTACTCGGACTCCGCTTCAGAACTTTGAAGCTTAATTTCTCGAGAATGCCTTGATCGATTTTAAAACTAATTACATATTCTTAATCAGTAAAAGGGTCACTATAAGCTGTGAAAATTTCAAAGAAAAATATTAAAAAATAAAAAAGTCGAAAAATTCAATTTTTCAAAATTCCTTCCGGTGACGACCGGAAGTGACGGCTGACATTCTCTTGACGAGGTGCACCAGAAAAACGATAGATCTATCATCTCTGAAAGTTTCAGCCCTATATCTTTACTCGTTTTTTAGAAACCTGAGAGACAAAATTGACTTTAAAAAATCGTAAAACGGCGATAATTTCCGACCGGAAGTAAATTTTGAAAAAATGTCACGGGGGTACAAACTTCAGATGGCGAGGCATCATCAGTGAAAATTTGAAGGAAATCGAATCAGCCATTTCCGAGAAATCGCCTGCACAAAATGTGTAAGGGAAAAAAGAATAATAACTAGAGCAAAGCTCGTTGCAAAGCAACGAGTGGGTCTTCCGTTAATGTCAGAAGTAAAGCTGGAAGTTCCTTTCATAAGCAGAGCTCTTAAACCAACAACAAGAGTAACGAAAATAAAAAAATGAAAAAATCGAATTATTCCTGGTACGACTTAACAAAATACGAATGATTTTAGGTACCTTAAACAAAAACATTTCCGATTTCAAGAACAAAAAAAATCCGAATGTGTTCAAGTACGACTTAACAAATATTTTTGGTACGAGTTAATTTTACTTTGAATATTACGCTATTTTTTAAACCAAGGAAGCGGAATCAAAATTTCCGGAAAAATCAATTTTTAAACCCCGATATCTCTGTTATGCATCGTCTGATTTTGAAACGGCTTTCAGTGTTATATTCAGCTTAATAAGCTCTACAAAACACATATTCGTTTTTGATTTGATCAGAAAATTCATTTTTTCGAAAAATTTATTTCACTTCCGGTTTCGACCGGAAGTGACAAACTAATTTTTTCTGTACATTTGCCATAAGTCAATACGCAGATTTACAATCACAGAAAATTTCAAGTCTTTATAAACAACCGTTTACGAGAAAAGTGCTGGACAACTCTAGCGTAGGAATACATACGACTTTAAAAAATATCTAAACTGTTTGTACAATTTAAAATCTTATAATTTTCATGGTATTAGTAAATAAGTTTTCTTGAAAAACAATGCTTCAGAATACATAGCATCGAATTTATCGATTTTTTTCAAGAACTAAGTGTTGTCAGCGGTATTGATTTGTGCTTAGGTCCAAACACTGTTTCACTTTCGCTTTGCCCTAGTAAGTGCATAGGAGAGTTGATTAAAATTAACTCCCAAAAATATCCTAACAGTATATCCTTTTAAATTTTTAAACATACGTGTACATAAAATTTCTTCAAAATAAGTTTCTTGATTCATAAGTTTCTTATAATTAATCTAAACGGGATTTGAAGTCAAGTCTTGATAGTTTTAATTCACTTCATTTTTATTCTAAACAAAGTTTGCTCTTGAGCGCCAATATACATTGTTCTCTGTTAATCTGTAACAGTATCTATAATCAGTGCATATGTAAGTGAGCTCATAAACAGCACCATGGCATTTCATTATTTATTCACGAACAAAAAACGCAACAGTAGCCTGTAACAATTTAGTAACAATGTAGTTCACGGAAAATCAGAAAATGTTTACATGCGAAGTTCGAAAATTGCAATGGTAAAACATTCGAGGGCGACACTAAATATATATGATATATGTAGTTTAAGATCAAGAAAAGGGTAATCAAACATTTCCGGGAAAATACACATGTACTAAATCTTTGTTAAAAATTATTGGGAAATAACTATGATTAATAGCACACTTGTCCACACATAAAATAAATTTCTGTGTACTACATACCGAACAGTTCGATTGGTTAAGGTTGCTGATTACTCAGGATGTTAGTTTGCAAATTCGGATTGTTTAATGGCATGTACAATTCTGTTCTTTTCTGACATTCGATACATTTACTATGTTAGATTAGCTTTAAACAAAAATAGACTTACAGCAAGTTAGAGACAATTCGAACTAACAATTACGGATTTTTTCCCACTATAATATTTTGGTAGTGATATGATAATAAAAGTTAAGATTTTATTAAATTTTGTTATAACAAATAAAAGGAAAGACACAATATCACACAATTTTGATTATTGTCATAATTTGCAACAAGTGTAAATATAAGAAATAAGGTATAATTTTTGGATGTATATCGGGATATAAATACGGGTTGGTACGTGATCAAATCTTCCATAAAGCATTTCGGGCTTTATGGGATTTGATCACGTGACCAACCCGTATTTATATCCCGATATACATCCAAAAATTATACATTATTTCTTAAATTTCGTACAATCGACAATGTTTTTTATTATCACCTGTTAGATTTTATTCATTCTGAGTAAACATCCTTAAGGGGGGAACAGGACGTTGCTGTGTAAAATTATTTGTTAATGATTTTTTTTTTTTTAATTTTTTTGTAACACATGTACATTAAAATGTCGACTATAAGATATATTATTTTAATGAATATCTTCTTGACTTCTTTTTTATGTACTTTCTTACCTTTCAAAGGAGATATTTTAATAGGAATTATCTCCCTTTTCTGGCATTATGAATTTTTTAAAAAACATTTTTAATATTCTGCAATAATTATTTTCATTGATTGAATTTATTTGCAAATTATATTCATTATTTTAAAAATGGGTAAAAATCTTAAAATTATCTACAACATTGGCTTTTTCATAGGATTATCATAATTTTATTAAAATATTGCCGAAATCAACACTTCAAATTTTTTATACTAAATTTGAACAAAATCTGATGGCACATAAAATATTGTCAATGACTTTTTTTTATTTCATATATCAACCTTATAATATGCTTTTTAACTTTAATAAAATGTTCATGGCAACTTTCATGGCATTCAAGAGATACTTTAATAGGAATCCCCCCTACCCCTTATTTTGGAATTATGACCCTTTGTGACAAATTCTGTTTTGAACTATAAATAAATTAATGCATAATTTACATTTATCAATTAACATGAACAGATCATTATCAGAATATATATCTAATTAAATTAAACGCTTATGATTTTATACAATCATTTACTTTTCTAAAATTAAAAATGTAAAATTCCCCCAACCTACATATATGTAGTGACAATGACTACTTTAGAGCCATTAAGTACGGGAAAAAGATATATTAAATCCTGTATGACGTCATAATTGATAAATGACGTCACAGCATCATAAAATCAAATCAGTTATGACGTCATAATAGAGTAAGCACACCCAAGCATCATTACAATGATAGTCACGTGTTCAGTGTCATGTTACCCCCTAAAGGTCAAGATCTATTAAGGATGACGTTTACTCAGAATGAAAAAAAATTCCACTGATGATAATGAAAAACCAACTATTGTGTGTTATAGACCTTACATGGTAGTGTCATTCTTCACTTTCAAAAAAGTAGGTCAATGACCTAATTTTTGAGTAAATGGCCATTGAATATTTTTTGAAAATTTAAGAAAAATCCATAAAAATTTTACACTATGATTGAGATTTTCTTAATTGTGAAAATAATACAAATTGCTTAACTCTTTAACAAATGAAATACAGTTTATGAATGGTAGTGACATTAAATAGATACAAAGCATTAAGTTTTCATTCACAATTTTTATAGATATTCTAGTCCGAATTTCCTCTATCAGTTTTCAAATTACTACCCATTTTTGATTCAATATAACAAAAAACTGAATGATGATAATGCTAAAACATTTATAGTATTAAACCAAGTATATTGACTTTTCTCTGCTGGCATGAAATTTATATGAGGTCAATGATCAAAACTTTGAGATATGGTGTCTTTAATCATTTTTAAGCATTTTTCAATATTTTTGTAGTGTGTGCATGCGCTTATCTAAACGAAAAAGCAAAGTAAAACCAACAGAAAGTATGCAAAATTATGTTGACTAACAAATAAATTCTTAACTTTAGTTATTATAGTACTATCAAAGATGTTTCAGTGGAAAACAAAATCTGAAAAATTTAGTCCGAATTTCCTCTGTTTCGCTAAAACACAAACTTTGTCAGAGCCTAATTCCATAATGTAGTAAAACTATCTATTGTTATGTCAATAATAATTCATTTCATAAATACTTTTTGTATTTAAAACAATTTTTACCCATGAAATTGAACCTTTTCACAATTCGGATTTGAGAACTCAAACCCTGAGTAAACAACGTCCTTAAATGATTCCAGACTGTCTTTTTGGTACTAGAACCATTATGACGTCATAATTAATTTGATGAATCTTTTCCCGTATTTTACGGCTTTAAAGGAATAATGTAGAAAATAACGCAGTATTTTGAAATTCTATATTTAATAACGAGAAACGTAATCCCAGTGCCTATATTCAATTTGACATCATTTAAAAGAGAAGGTCAAGGGTTTGTTTAATACCGTTTGTAGAGAGACTGTAGGCAATCTAAATGTATTTCGTTAGTCAAAAATGGACAAAAGTCCAAGATTTGTTACTTTTATCCTTCATATTTCATAGAAAATGGTTGGTTAAAACATGATTTTCATTTGTCTACCAAAAATTTAAGCCCCGGTACATCCTGTGAAACAAAGATCTTGTTATGAAACTTCATTAAAAGAGCTTATATCTTGAATTTCATAAACCCATAGGCACCTTTCATTTACTAGATATTGACCTTAAACAAGATAAAACATGTTTGTATGTATGTTTGATTAAAAATGACTGAAAATTGCTTTCCAGATTTAGTCTTATCGATACCCTATCTAAGATAGAATACGTTCTCTGACCATGGACCGCAGATACAGCGCCCAGGATATTGTACGCTGCACCCTGTGTCTAACTTCTGTGGCCCCTATGTACTGTGAAGTGTGTCACATACATCTTTGTAAAGAATGTGTAGAGCAACATTTATCTGATTTATCTAAAGTTCATAATGTGGTATCACTTAAACAATACATCACAACTCTGAAATATCCAAAGTGTAGGAAACATCCTTTCGAACTATGTAAACGCCACTGTGAAGAATGTGACATTCCTATTTGTGTTCAATGTGATTCTTATGAAAAACATTCAGGACATTTAAATGTCGATATTATTAAACATTTTGAAAGCAAAAAAGAAATTTTACAGAAAGATTTACGAGAACTAGAGAAATTCATTTATCCTAAATATCATGAAATCGTTTCAAGCATTCCAGTTCAAAAGGCCGAACTTAGTAAATGCTCCGATAAAATGAAAATTGATCTAAACAAACGATCAGACGTATGGCACAGAGAAATAGATCTGATTATCAAAAATATGAAATATGACGTCAATGAAGCGGAATCCAAACACTTGTCTGTCCTAAATAGACATGAAGATAAAATTTCAAATACCATTTCTGATATAAAGCAAATCATTGCAAACCTGAAGAGGTTACAGAACTCCAGAGATGTGAGTCTTGTCTCTGAGTATAAATCCAGAAATGCTGAATTCAGAAGATTACCACCTAAACTAGAAGTGTCCTTACCAAACTTTGTGCCTCAGAAAATTGATAGAGATCAGCTTACTAGACAGATTGGTGTTCTGTCAGCATCGTCCTTGATAACAAAAGAACAAGACAACATCATGCCCCAGGAACCCGTGTCCTCTTTCCAACGTCTCTCTTCTAGACACATTAATGTACCCCATAAAATCGATGCCATTGACACCGGGTATGAACCCCGGGTACTCACTGCTATTGATACTGGGTATGTGTTGCATAGCGTGGCATGTCTAAGTGATTCGGAGATATGGACGTCTGGTAGTAAGAAAATCATGAAACTATTTAACCTTCAGAGAGAACTAGTGCAGTCAGCCAAAACCGAATCCGGAAACAAACCATCAGACATAGCAGTGACAAGGAGAGGGAATCTGGTTTATACTGATGAAAATGATAGGACCGTAAACATAATGAAGAAATCAGTGACACAGACTGTAATAAGATTGCGACAGTGGATACCTCGTGGTGTCTGTAGTTCCTCCTCTGGGGATCTCCTGGTTATCATGGACAGCAAGGATTATAAACAAACAAAGGTTGTTCGTTACTCTGGCTCCACAGACCGAGAGAAACAAAGTATCCAGTACAATGATAGAGGACAGCCTCTCTATTTGGTTGGTAATGATAAATATATTACTGAGAACAGAAATGAAGATATCTGTGTATCAGATTACAGAGCCCATGCGGCAGTGGTAGTAAATCACGCCGGGAAACTACGGTTTAAATACGCTGGTCAGCCCACTTCTTCCAAGAATCCGTTTTGTCCATACGGCATCACCTCAGACAGCCACAGTCGGATTCTGATAGCAGACTTCATCAGTGAGTGTATCCATATCCTTGATCAGGACGGACAGTTTCTCCGCTTCATTAACAACTGTAATTTACAGCATCCGGAGGGTTTATGTATTGACACAAAAGACAACCTCTTTGTTGCCGAATACCACACAGGCAAAGTGAAGAAAATCCAATATTGTATGTAAATGAAGTGTGTCAATTTATTTAAAACATGTTAGATTCAATTGCATGTAAACAGTGTACATGCATGGATCTAGGTTTAAGTGGGGGGGGGGGGGGGGGAGAGAGAGAGAGAGTGATCCGGACCCTTCCCTAAAAAAATTCAAATTTCCTAAATTTACATAGTAAAATACCAAAACTCTTCAGACCCCCCCCCCCCCCCCCCCCCCCGCGGAAAATTTTCTGACTAGGAACATGAAGTGTATGTTATTTTTAACATAAACAATGTTCTTAATTAACATACCTTGCATTTAACTATTGTACTTTTATTAAACAAAATAAAAAGGTGCGTATACTAAGTTAACAAGCATATTTTGAAACTAGGAACATTTCATTTATTTTAAATAGTACCTAAATAATATTGTAAAGGTTATCATACCATTCATTTCATTTGTGTATTTTACATAATACGTACGTTTATGAGGGAATTCGGTTTTCATTTATATTGACTAAATGGAACAGATAAATATTGTGCAATTTTACTCATTAAATACGACAGTTTTTAATAAAATTACGCCGCGATTAAGATTTTTTTTTAAATTGCACAACTACAACGTATTTTAAAACCTTTTAACCAAAAGCCCCTTTTTTACATACATATGATTCATCTATTCAGATCGAATTGTTTAAAAGTGATGCATCTGTAAAGTGATACATTAGATATGTCCTGGGCTAATAATGCATTAAATTCAGAGTTGCATAACAATATTGTCATTTGCTCTTCTATCAATTGATTGAAGCCTAGGAGAAACCATCTAACAAACTACATGTTAGATGCCCTTGATTTACATTTTTTTCGCTCATTGTTACTAAAATTAATCATTTTGAACCTTTTGCACACATAATTGATGTTGGAAATGTTGATGAATTTAATGCGTTTTAAACACCATAATGATAAAAACCAAATTCATACATTTTCCTATATTTCATTGCGTTATATTTACATTCAGTGTATATTCCCCCCTTATGTTTCCTTTGGAAATCTGCGACGTTCAATCTTTGCTTATTCATACGCCATGAGCACAAATATAAACGTTTTCAAATGTTTTGCGTATATTTATTTTTGAAAGACTAAATGAAACTTTCAATCTTACATAACCAATTTGATATCTACTTTTGAAAAACAATCATTAAATTGTATCTACTCCAAAATAAAAAAGATTTTCTCTACAAAGTTTCCGGCACCATATTTTTAGTCGCAGAAGCGAACTAAACAAGCATTCTGAGAGTATTGCATAAGCAATACACGTCCCCTACCGGTTTGTGGAAATTGTGAAAACAATGCACTATTATGCAGAATATCGAACCCGAACATTAAAAAATTGGAATATAAAAAATTAATTTTCTCGAAAATATGTCAACCAGACGCTACAAAAGTGTAAACTTGATCTGTAGCTTGACATTTTGAAGCTGTTCAGCAAATTTCATATTATTCCTCAAACGCATAAAGAAAAAAAGTGTGGAAAACTGAAGTGGGACAGATAGACGGACGGATGGACGGACGAACAGAAGGACTGACGGACGCAGAGGAAAGCTATAGTCCCCTCCGGTGAAAACCGGTAGGGGACTAATAATGGCTGTTCCATGTATGTTTCATATCCTTGACTGGGAGCGTATATAATGACTTTACAGCGAGCGACATGTACAATACAAGTATACTTCATAACGCGCGGTACTTAATTTGTCTGCACCACTTGGTGTGTTACAGGACCTAAGACATCCAAAAATAAGCATTCAATGCTTAGAAAAATATTCATTTTGTTAGTTTTGATCGATCTATAAACTGGTTAGAACTGGATCGTGTAGATTAAAGTATTGTATGTTTCTACAGAGATATAACTCAAAACCGCTTTTCAAAGATATATAATACCTTACGAAAATATATTATAAAAAATGTTCAATATACTCAATGGATGTAAATATAAAATCATACAGCACTATTAGAGTTTAAACGACTCTTCAAAATAGGTTTGCTATCTGTGTTTATTAAACACGTTTATTGAGAAAAAGAAAGACAGAAAAATCCAAAGTACATTCAATAATTCGTAATAGTATTCACCATGGGTACATATTGCAAATACACCTAAATCAAGACACACAGGACAAATCCTCCAGTGCTCGACTACAGGACAAATCCTGTAGTGCTCGACAACAGGACAAATCCTGTAGTGCTCGACTACGGGACACATCCTCCAGTGCTCGACTACAGAACAAATCCTGTAGTGCTCGACAACAGGACAAATCCTGTAGTGCTCGACTACGGGACACATCCTCCAGTGCTCGACTACAGGACAAATCCTCCAGTGCTCGACAACAGGACAAATCCTGTAGTGCTCGACTACGGGACAAATCCTGTAGTGCTCGAATGCAATATTTTACACAAGTAACACGGACAAAAATGTTCTAAGAGGATGTTATCTTCAAAAAAAATTACTTTTAGCCGTGAGGTATGCCGGTTCATTTAACTCAAAAATTAAGCGACTTTTTCTATCTTTGTTACTCTACTACGAAGCAAGACTTCTGGTTAGAAAATTATATAGAACTTTCCAGAAAGCTTAAGGGGTAACCAAGGACGCAGGATGACAGGACGAGTTTATCATGCTTCGCAGGCAGATACCTTTGATCGATTTTTAAAAAAAGAAGAAGATAAAATGGATTGTATTCTCACTCACTACGTTCTTCCGAATATGAAACAATAAAATGCTAAATGAATAAAACATCAAGTATTACATAGCGTTTATTTTATACAAAAACACAAATAAACAATTATCTGTCAGCCCCAAATCAGCGCATTCCTATCATCTGCCATTTTACCTTAAAAAAAACCCACTAGCGAGCGAGCACAGAGTGCCACGCAACCGCATGGCTCTACTATTTACATTACCTTATCACGTGACTCGAAACTTATTCGAGTACTTATGAAAACCATCACGCACATACTTATAATTAATTTGATGTGATTTTAGTTTTGATGGGAAAAAAACTTTCCAGCAGGGGTTGCCCAGGAACACGGTTAGACCAATTTACGTCATGGCAGACAGTGAAGGGCGTCTTAACAATGAGCAGATACTATGCAAATAAATATGCGTACACTATAGTTTTTTTAATTTTTAACATTTTTTTAACACGACAGATTGGTAGATAACCTTAGACATTAAAGGACAATGAACCGATTGTGTTCTATGCCTATATTGATAAATGAAGCATGCATAAAACGGGACAGTTGAATTGGGGATCCCCAATTATTTTTTCAAAACAGTCTTTTATCTGAAATTGTCATATGGAACAGTGATATAAATTGTAGTGAAATTTGGCCTAAAGTACAAAATTTAGGTAATTAAAGTTAGAATAAATACCCACTCAATGGTTTAAAATGAAATTTAAAAAAAGGTTTTTTTTTCAGTCAGTGGCAACAATTAAAGAGAAATGGATCCACGTACATGTATATACATGCATCATCCATTTGAATTTATATTTCTCATCCCTGCTCGTTCCTCTCAATATACAGCCATGTTCTTTTTATTTCATAGAGAACATATCAAGAAAGCAATTAAGAAAATTTGTGGACACAGTGTATACAAAAAAAATATGTTTTTCATATTAGGCATTGTATCATTTCAAAGGTGTTAAGGTTAATTCCCGCGCTTGCGCGGGATATCATCTAGTATCCTAGATATTAACAAAGCTGCAATCTTTTGAAATTTTAAATCATATTCAATGTTGCGACTTTCTTTTGCAGTCCAGTATATATTATGAATTAGATATATCTATTGCAAACAGAGAGAATTCGGGTAGTTTTTTCTAATTCTGGCGTTTACTAAATCATCATTTGGATGATAAATGGCAGCATTTTAATTATATAAGTTAAACTTTTATTTGTTACCCAATATATTTTTGTGTATTTTAAGTGGATTTTATCGCATTTATTCTTTAAGATGATCGTATGGCAACAATAACAAGTGAAAAGCTGTCAATGTGACAGCAAACCGGGTTTTCTTTTATGTGAACTTTATCCTTAATCCATGTCAATCCAGTGAAATGGTGTACCCCTATATGCAATATTTTGCCAAAAAGTGACTAAGTTCAAAAGCTGGTATTTTTTTCATAAATATTCAGAAATCAAAATCCTAGCAATATGCACACCTCTGATATATGTACAATTGATCTGCAAAACAACAACTTCCTATCTTGAAATCTGTAGGAGGAGTTATCCGTACAATGAGGGTACCCTATATGCAATATTTTGCAAAAAAATGACTAAGTTCAAAAGCTAGTATTTTTTTCATAGATTATCGGAAATCAAAATCCTAGCAATATGCACACTTCTGATATAGGTACAATTGAACTGCAAAACAACAACATCCTATCTTGAAAACTGTAGGAGGCTATATCCGTACAATGAGGGTACCCTATATGCAAAATTTTGCCAAAAAACGACCAAGTTCAAAAGCTAGTATTTTTTTCATAAATTATTGGAAATCACAATCCTAGCAATATGCACACCTCTGATATATGTACAATTGATCTGCATAACAACAACAACCTATCTTGAAAACTTTAGGAGGAGTTATCCGTACAATGAGGGTACCCTATATGCAATATTTTGCCAAAAAGTGACTAAGTTCAAAAGCTGGTAATTTTTTCATAAATAATCAGAAATCAATATCCTAGCAATATGCACACCTCTGATATATGTACAATTGATCTGCAAAACAACAACTTCCTATCTTGAAAACTGTAGGAGGAGTTATCCGTACAATGAGGGTACCCTTTTGGCAGCCGCCCGCCCGCCATTTTCACCATTTTAATAACCGGATTTTTCCTTCGGAAAACCCGGTTAATAAAACATCGAATTATGCTTCAAAACATTTAAGGTGTTTAACACTGACCTCATGTAGATTTAATGCAAGCGAATGAAATCAATATAAGTAGTTAAGGCCTATGAATGTTTAAGTGTTATAATTATGTAGTTTGTGTTAAACTGAATAAAACTAGGAAGATTTTAAGAATATTTTTTAAGAATGAAGCTTCTAAAAATAAAAAAAAACACGACCAAAAATCAAACACAAAAAGACAGCAACTTATGTATCGCTAATAAAATGCTATCTTTTGTGGTCCATAGGACTTCAGAATAAATGCAGAATCATCGCTATCCGATTGCTCATACGAACATCCAAAGAAAACATCTTCTTTTTAATACATTTTTTCTTTGATTAGCATTTTTTATGAGTTATAAAAGATCCGTACGTTGTAAAGTCATTCTCTGTTGTGTTGTTTAATAACAATATTCAATGATTTTGTCTTCAACAGCAAGAAAAGTACCATATTTCGCAGCCAAATAAGGTAATCGTAATTTCTGGGTAATATCCACATCATACAATAAGTACTCGTATGTCCTTAATACCTACACAACTTCATAAAATTCAATGCAGTGGTTTTAATACCTACTTTACGAACGTTCCTGCCGCAGTTTAAGAGGAGTTGCGCTTACCCAAAACCCCCAGGACTGACGGGTCAAAAAGATGACAGCTCTAGCAACTTGCTGCGTGGGATATAATTTATGGTAAATTATCCTCGTGGTTCAAAGTATTTGTTAACAATGAACAGTTTGCTTTTGCTTTTTCAACGTAAATACATGTATCACTTGTTACTTTGTCAGCCATTACCCAACAAATTGACACCGATAATGCATCTCCTAAACATGTATCGCTTCGTACAAGTCGTTCCCCGAAACCATGTGTTTTTTGATTGATTTTATTTATCATGTCAACTGCCAATGAAGTTGGTGCGCAGACCTTCAAAGAATTGGTCCTTATAAAAAATGTTAAAGTACTTGTACACCACTTGGGGACTTTCTACAATAATATTCACATTTAAAAGAATAAGAAGTGACTAGATCGAGCAATTTAAACAATGTTGGAGGAATGTAAATTCAGTGCATTTTCATCGACCTCTCACATGGTTTAATTGTAACAAGAGAAAGCTGTCAATGTGTCGGCAAACCGGGTTTTCTTTTGTGTTAACAGTATCAACAATCCAATTGTCGATCAAAAAATGAAGAGTTATGCTTCTCTCTATGGTGCAGATATTTGTAAAATCAAACTGCAAAAAAAATCCTCTCTTGAAAACTTAGTAGTAGTTATCTGGACAAATGATGAACCACGTATCATGAAAAAAGTACAAAGTTCATCATATGTATCTCCTTAGAAGAAGAATTCTGTATAAAGCTATTGTCAAATCTTTAATCTGAAATATTTTGGGATTTTCTTTACTAAATGATAGTTTATTACTAAACAACTCATTCATGTATCTAAAAATTTATGGAAGATCTGATGGTCAATTTGTTGCCCATTCTGCCTTCTTTAATCGGAAATTGCATGAAACGTGTTACCAAAGTGGTAAAAATATAAGACACAGAAAATTGCTAACACCTGTCACGTTTGAAAAAGTTTGATAAATTACACGTTCGAAATCTGTTAGCTACCATTTTACCCCCGGCTATATTTCTATAATTGTACATCTCTATTTCTGGTTTTCATGATATTTTCTGTTTCAAATATAATTTCTGAAAGGTAATACTGTTGACATTTTAAGGAGACTGGATGGCCAACAAATTAATCTAGCTTTAATTTTAAGATAAGAGTAGTTAAACTATAAATTATACTTTTACCATATAAATTTATGTATTTTCCTCTATTTGTAAATTGATCTACTTTTTCAAAGGAAGTCAATACATTCCAAAATTAGCCACGATCATCGAACCCTTTTAAGACGAGTAAATTTCACAACACAAACTGCCAAAACGTATTTCAATTTTTCCAAACAACATTCGTATGTTACCTGTACTTGCAGTTGATTGTATGTTGGGCATCATCAATTATTAAGGTCTTCCGTTTCCAACGGAAGACCTTATAGTGATTGTAATGTTTCTTTTTATTATTAAGGTCTTCCGTTTCCAACGGAAGACCTTATAGTGATTGTATTGTTTCTTTTTATTATTATTATTAAGGTCTTCCGTTTCCAACGGAAGACCTTATAGTGATTGTAATGTTTCTTATTAAGGTCTTCCGTTTCCAACGGAAGACCTTATAGTGATTGTAATGTTTCTTATTAAGGTCTTCCGTTTCCAACGGAAGACCTTATAGTGATTGTAATGTTTCTTATTATTATTATTATTATTATTATTTTTTTTTGTCCGTTTTTTGTCCACAAGATTTCTCAGAGATGGCTGGATAGATTTTCTTGAAATTTTCAGGACTGATAGAAAATGATAATATCTCTAGGCGTTTTTTTCATTTTGTCAAAATTTACTTCCTGTCGTCCGTTTCCTGTCCCGCGACAAAAAGCTATGGACAATGAGATCTCAGAAACGATAAAGACTTGAACCTCCAAACTTTGAGGGATGATAGACCTATAGTTGTAGATGTGTTTAAACATTTTTGTTTTGTTCGTCGTAACTTCCGGTCGTCACCGGAAGCTCTTCAAAAATTATGCTTTTACGCATTTAATGTATTTCTCGGAGAATTGAAGTATAAGTATACATGCTTACATATGTCATCTATCCGATGATTAATAAACGTAAAAATTCTACTTCCGGTGAGATATCTCAAATATCTCATGTAGCCTTTTTAAAATAAATGTTTGAACCCCGAGATCTCAGAAACTGTAAGTGATCAAGACACGAAACTTACAGGGATGATAGACATTTGATAGAAGATGTGTTTAACCGTTTTTATTTTGTCGACCGTCACTTCCGGTCACACAGGAAGAGTTCAAACAAATCAAGTTTTTTAAAAGTTTAACCCGATTTCTCAGAGATGCATGGATGGATTTTCTTGAAATTTTTAGGACTGATAGGGAACGATAAAATCTAGAGGAACTTTTTTTCATTTTTTCAAAATTCACTTCCTGTCGTCCGTTTCCTGTCCCGCGACAAAAAGCTATGGACAATGAGATCTCAGAAACGATAAAGACTTGAACATCCAAACTTTGAGGGATGATAGACCTATTGTTGTAAATGTGTTTAAACTATTTTGTTGTGTTCGTCGTAACTTCCGGTCGTCACCGGAAGCACTTCAAAAATTATGTTTTTACACATTTTATTTCTTTAACACAAAATTGAAATATAAGTATAAGCGCTTTCATATGTCATCTATCCGATGATTAATAAACAAAAAAAAATACTTCCGGTGAGATATCTCAAATATCTCAGGTACTCTTTTTAAAACAACTATTATTACAGCAAGATCTCATAAACTGTAAGTGACCAAGACACAAAGCTTACATGGCTGGTAGACATTTGATAGAAGATGTGTTTAACCGCTCTCATTTTGTCAACCGTCACTTCCGGTCCACACCCGAAGAGTTCAAACAATTCAAGTTGGTTAAGAGTTTAACTGTTTTTGTTTGACAATGTAAGACAAATTGATAGCCAATAAAGTCCCGTTGTGTAATGGTTAAGAAATACTAACTTTCATTTTCATCAAACACTTCCGTTTGTCCGTTTCCTGTCCCGAAACAAAAAACCTTGATTCCTAGAGATCTTAAAAACGGTGATGACTTGAATAATCAAACTTTGTGGGATGATAGAAGTATGTATGTACATGTGTTTACACTATAATGTACTGTTCGGCGTAACTTCCGGTCGTCACCGGAAGCAATTCAAAAATTTGGGATTTTTTTCAAATATTATTCATTTTACATAAAAAGAAAATATCATTATATAATCTTACATATGTCATCTATATAATGTTAAATTAGCAAATAAATTTTACTTCCGGTGAGAAATCTCAAATATATCTGTGTAACTTTCATCTTTACAAATTTGATGTCCGCGAGATTTTTGTCACTGTAAGTGATTCAGACACGAAGCTCTCTTGATTAATAGAAATTTGATTGGGGATGTGTTTAATGGGTTTAATTCTGTCAACTTTAAGAACCGGTTCTTACCGGAAGGGTTCAAACAAATCATGTTTTTAACAAGTTTAACTGATTTTTATTGGGTGTTTTATCTAGCCTGATAAACAGTGGTGTACGCTAAGCAAATGTACGAGAAATACCAGCTTTTGTTTTTATTAATCACTTCCGTTTGTCTGTTTCCGGTCCCGAGACAAAAACTATTGTTTCAAAGAGATCTTAGATTTGGCAGAGACGTGAACAACCAAACTCTGAGGAAGGATTAACTTATGATTGTACAAATGGTTAACATTTTTGTTTAGATCGGCATTGCTTCCGGTCGTCACAGAAAGTACTTCAAAAATTGGATTTTTTTTTCATTCTCGTTGTTTTACATGTAAGTAACGTCTGGATATATCATTCACAATAATTATCATATCCACTTCTTTTTCTATGTGAGAGAAGCAATGTCTTACAGTTAAATTGATACATGTATATCAAAACGGAAGACCTTTTTGTTACTTTTGCAACAAGTGTCTAGTTAAGGTCTTCCGTTTCCAACGGAAGACCTTATAGTGATTGTAATGTTTCTTATTATTATTATTATTATTATTTTTTTTTGTCCGTTTTTTGTCCACAAGATTTCTCAGAGATGGCTAGATGGATTTTCTTGAAATTTTCAGGACTGACAGAAAATTATAATATCTCCAGGCGTTTTTTTCATTTTTTCAAAATTCACTTCCTGTCGTCCGTTTCCTGTCCCGCGACAAAAAGCTATGGACAATGAGATCTCAGAAACGATAAAGACTTGAACCTCCAAACTTTGAGGGATGATAGACCTATAGTTGTAGATGTGTTTAAACTATTTTGTTTTGTTCGTCGTAACTTCCGGTCGTCACCGGAAGCTCTTCAAAAATTATGCTTTTACGCATTTAATATATTTCTCAGAGAATTGAAATATAAGTATAAATGCTTACATATGTCATCTATCCGATGATTAATAAACATAAAAATTCTACTTCCGGTGAGATATCTCAAATATCTCATGAAGCCTTTTTTAAAGTAAATGTTTGAACCCCGAGATCTCAGAAACTGTAAGTGATCAAAACACGAAACTTACAGGGATGATAGACATTTGATAGAAGATGTGTTTAACCGTTTTTATTTGGTCGACCGTCACTTCCGGTCCACACAGGAAGAGTTCAAACAAATCAAGTTTTTTAAAAGTTTCACTCGATTTTTCAGAGATGCATGGATGGATTTTCTTGAAATTTATAGGACTGATAGAGAACGAAAATATCTCTAGGCATTTTTTTCATTTTGTCAAAATTTCCTTCCTGTCGTCCGTTTCCTGTCCCGCGATAAAAAGCTATGGACAATGAGATCTCAGAAACGATAAAGACTTGAACATCCAAACTTTGAGGGATGATAGACCTATAGCTGTAGATGTGTTTAAACTATTTTGTTTTGTTCGTCGTAACTTCCGGTCGTCACCGGAAGCACTTCAAAAATTATGTTTTTACGCATTTTATTTGTTTAACACTGAAATGATATAAAAGGTATAAACGCTTTCATATGTCATCTATCCGATGATTAATAAACAAAAAAAATTACTTCCGGTGAGATATCTCAAATATCTCAGGTAGTCTTTTTAAAACAAATATTATGACAGCGAAGTCTCATAAACTGTAAGTGACCAAGACACAAAACTTACACGGATGATAGACATTTGATAGAAGATGTGTTTAACCGTTTTTATTTTGTCAACCGTCACTTCCGGTCCACACCGGAAGAGTTCAAACAATTAATGTTGTTTAAGAGATTTACTGCTTCTGTTTGACAAAGTAAGACAAATTGATAGTCAATTAACTGAGAGAAGCAATGTCTTACAGTTAAATTGATACATGTATATCAAAACGGAAGACCTTTTTGTTGCTTTTGCAACAAGAGTCTAGTTATTATTATTATTATTTTTTTTTTGTCCGTTTTTTGTCCACAAGATATCTCAGAGATGGCTGGACAGATTCTCTTGAAATTTTCAGGACTGATAGAAAATGATAATATCTCTAGGCGTTTTTTTCATTTTTTCAAAATTCACTTCCTGTCGTCCGTTTCCTGTCCCGCGACAAAAAGCTATGGACAATGAGATCTCAGAAACGATAAAGACTTGAACCTCCAAACTTTGAGGGATGATAGACCTATAGTTGTAGATGTGTTTTAAACTATTTTGTTTTGTTCGTCGTAACTTCCGGTCGTCACCGGAAGCTCTTCAAAAATTATGCTTTTACGCATTTAATATATTTCTCGGAGAATTGAAATATAAGTATAAATGATTATATATGTCATCTATCCGATGATTAATAAACATAAAAATTCTACTTCCGGTGAGATATCTCAAATATCTCATGAAGCCTTTTTTAAAATAAATGTTTGAACCCCGAGATCTCAGAAACTGTAAGTGATCAAGACACGAAACTTACAGGGATGATAGACATTTGATAGAAGATGTGTTTAACCGTTTTTATTTTGTCGATCGTCACTTCCGGTCCACACAGAAAGAGTTAAAACAAATCAAGTTTTTTAAAAGTTTAACCAGATTTCTCAGAGATGCATGGATGGATTTTCTTGAAATTTTTAGGACTGATAGAAAATGATAATATCTCCAGGGATGTTTTTTCATTTTTTCAAAATTCACTTCCTGTCGTCCGTTTCCTGTCCCGCGACAAAAAGCTATGGACAATGAGATCTCAGATACAGTAAAGACTTGAACCTCCAAACTTTGAGGGATGATAGACCTATAGTTGTAGATGTGTTTAAACTATTTTGTTTTGTTCGTCGTAACTTCCGGTCGTCACCGGAAGCACTTCAAAAATCATGTTTTTACGCATTTTATTTGTTTAACACAGAATTGAATATAAGTAAAAAAGCTTTAATATGTCATCTATCCGATGATTAATAAACACAAAAAAATTGCTTCGGGTGAGATATCTCAAATATCTCAGGTAGTCTTTTTAAAACAAATATTATGACAGCGAGATCTCAGAAACTGTAAGTGACCAAGACACGAAACTAACATGGATGATAGACATTTGAAAGAAGATGTGGTTAACCGCTCTCATTTTGTCAACCGTCATTTCCGGTCCACACCGGAAGAGTTCAAACAATTCAAGTTGGTTAAGAGTTTAACTGTTTTTGTTTGACAATGTAAGACAAATTGATAGCCAATAAAGTCCTGTTGTGTAATGGTTAAGAAATACTAACTTTCATTTTCATCGAACACTTCCGTTTGTCCGTTTCCTGTCCCGAGACAAAAAACCTTGAATCCTAGAGATCTCAAAAACGGTGACGACTTGATCAATCAAACTTTGTGGGATGATAGAAGTATGTATGTACATGTGTTTACACTATTTTGTAATGTTCGGCGTAACTTCCGGTCGTCACCGGAAGCACTTCACAAAAATTTGGGGTTTTTTTCTCATATTTTATTCATTTTACATAAAATGAAAATATCAGTATATTATCTTACATATGTTATCTATATAATGTAAAATTAGCAAATAAATTTCACTTCCGGTGAGATATCTCAAATATATCTCAGTAGCTTTCCCTTTTAAAAATTTGATGTCCGCGAGATTTTTGTCACTGTAAGTGATTGAGACACGAAGCTTTCATGATTGATAGAAATTTGATTGGGGATGTGTTTAACGGCTTTAATTTTGTCATCTGTCACTTCCGGTTATTACCGGAAGGGTTCAAACAAATCATGTTTTAAACAGGTTTAACTGACTTTCACTGGTGTTTTATCTAGCCTGATAAACAGTGATGTACGCTAAGCAAATGTATGAGAAATACCAGCTTTTGTTTTTATTAATCACTTCCGTTTGTCTGTTTCCGGTCCCGAGACAAAAAATATTGTTTCAAAGAGATCTTAAATTTGGCAGAGACTTGAACAACCAAACTTTGAGGAAGAATTGACTTATGATTGTACAAATGGTTATTGATAACACTTTTGTTTAGATCGGCGTTGCTTCCGGTCGTCACAGAAAGTACTTCAAAAATTGATTTTTTTTCCATTCCTGTTGTTTTACATGTAAGTAACGTCTGGATATATCATTCACAATAATTATCATATCCACTTTTTTTCTATGTGAGAGAAGCAATGTCTTACAGTTAAATTGATACATGTATATCAAAACGGAAGACCTTTTTGTTGCTTTTGCAACAAGTGTCTAGTTATTATTATTTTTTTTTTGTCCGTTTTTTGTCCACAAGATTTCTCAGAGATGGCTGGATGGATTTTCTTGAAATTTTCAGGACTGACAGAAAATTATAATATCTCCAGGCGTTTTTTTCATTTTTTCAAAATTCACTTCCTGTCGTCCGTTTCCTGTCCCGCGACAAAAAGCTATGGACAATGAGATCTCAGAAACGATAAAGACTTGAACATCCAAACTTTGAGGGATGATAGACCTATAGTTGTAGATGTGTTTAAACTATTTTGTTTTGTTCGTCGTAACTTCCGGTCGTCACCGGAAGCTCTTCAAAAATTATGCTTTTACGCATTTAATATATTTCTCGGAGAATTGAAATATAAGTATAAATGCTTACATATGTCATCTATCCGATGATTAATAAACATAAAAATTCTACTTCCGGTGAGATATCTCAAATATCTCATGAAGCCTTTTTTAAAGTAAATGTTTGAACCCCGAGATCTCAGAAACTGTAAGTGATCAAAACACGAAACTTACAGGGATGATAGACATTTGATAGAAGATGTGTTTAACCGTTTTTATTTGGTCGACCGTCACTTCCGGTCCACACAGGAAGAGTTTAAACAAATCAAGTTTTTTAAAAGTTTAACTCGATTTTTCAGAGATGCATGGATGGATTTTCTTGAAATTTATAGGACTGATAGAGAACGAAAATATCTCTAGGCATTTTTTTCATTTTTTCAAAATTCCCTTCCTGTCGTCCGTTTCCTGTCCCGCGACAAAAAGCTATGAACAATGAGATCTCAGAAACGATATAAAGACTTGAACCTCCAAACTTTGAGGGATGATAGACCTATAGCTGTAGATGTGTTTAAACTATTTTGTTTTGTTCGTCGTAACTTCCGGTCGTCACCGGAAGCACTTCAAAAATTATGTTTTTATGCATTTTATTTGTTTAACACTGAAATGATATAAAGGTATAAACGCTTTCATATGTCATCTATCCGATGATTAATAAACAAAAAAAATTACTTCCGGTGAGATATCTCAAATATCTCAGGTAGTCTTTTTAAAACAAATATTATGACAGCGAAGTCTCATAAACTGTAAGTGATCAAAACACGAAACTTACAGGGATGATAGACATTTGATAGAAGATGTGTTTAACCGTTTTTATTTTGTCAACCGTCACTTCCGGTCCACACCGGAAGAGTTCAAACAATTCATGTTGTTTAAGAGATTTACTGCTTCTGTTTGACAAAGTAAGACAAATTGATAGTCAATTAAGTCCTGTTGTCTAATGGTTATGAAATACTGAGAGAAGCAATGTCTTACAGTTAAATTGATACATGTATATCAAAACGGAAGACCTTTTTGTTGCTTTTGCAACAAGAGTCTAGTTCTTATTATTATTCTTATTTTTTCCCCCGTTTTTCTCAGAGATGACTAAATATATTTTCTTGAAATTTTCAGGAATGATAGAGAATGATAATATCTCGAGACGTTTTTTTTATTTTTTGAAAATTCATTTCCGGTTGTCCGTTTCCTGTACCGCAACGAAAAAGCTTGTCACCTCGAGATCTCAAATATGGTAAGGTCTTGAGCAACAAAACTTTGTACGATGATAGACCTGTGTATGTAGATGTGTTTAAACTATTTTGTTTTGTTCGTCGTAACTTCCGGTCGTCAACGGAAGCACTTCAAAAATAGTTATTTTACGCATTAAATTCATTTTCGAAATATATAAGTATAAATCTATACATATGTTATCTATGCAATGTTAAGTCAACAAAAAAATTCTACTTCCGGTGAGATATCTCAATCGTCTCAGGTAACCTTTTTAAAACACATTTTGTACCCGCGAGATCTCAGAAACTATAAGTGATCATTATTATTATTATTAAGGTCTTCCGTTTCCAACGGAAGACCTTATAGTGATTGTAATGTTTCTTTTTATTAAGGTCTTCCGTTTCCAACGGAAGACCTTATAGTGATTGTAATGTTTCTTTTTATTATTATTATTATTTTTTTCCCCTTTTTGTCTTATGAATTTCTCAGAGATGTCTTGATGAATTGTTCTAAAATTTTCAGGAATGACTGAAAATATAAACATCTAGAGGTTTTTTGTAAAAGATTTTCTAAACTCACTTCCGTTCGTCCGTTTCCTGTCCCGGGACAAAAAGCTTGTCACCTCGAGATGTCGGAAACGATAAAGACTTGAACATCCAAACCTTGAGGGATGATAGACCTATAGTTGTAGATGTGTTTAAACATTTTTGTTTTGTTCGGCGTAACTTCCGGTCGTCACCGGAAGCTCTTCAAAATTTTTTGTTTTTACGTATTTAATTTATTTTCCATAGAATAAAGATATGAGTATAGATTCTTACAAATGTCATCTATACAATGTTAAATAAACAAAAAAATTCTACTTCCGGTGAGATATCTCGATTGTCTCAGGAAGCTTTTTTAAAACATATTTTGTACCCGCAAGTTCTCAGGTACTGTACGTGATCAAGACACGAAACTTTCACTAATCATAGACATTTGATTGAAGATGTGTTTAAACAGTTTCATTTTGTCTTCCGTCACTTCCGGTCCACAGCGGAAGAGTTCAAACAAATCAAACTCTTTATCCGTTAAACTGTTTTTATTTGATAGTTTTAGCTACTTCGATGAATAATAATGTAAAATAGGAAAGTAACAAGATATAAAAAATTTAAATTTCATTTAGCACTTCCGTTTGTCCGTTTCCTGTCCCGAGACAAAAAACCTTATATCGACGAGATCTCAAAAACGGTAGCGACTTCAACAACCAAACCTTGTAGGATTATAGACCTGTGTATGGACAGGTGTTAACACTATTTTGTTTCATCCGGCGTAACTTCCGGTCGTCACAGGAAAAAGACTCAATTTTGATATTTTTAAAAAGATTTTGGTTATTTAGAATTGAAGTAACATTTTAGCTATAGAAATACAAAAAGTCATCTACACCTGGTAAAAAAAGTTCTACTTCCGGTGAGACATCTCATATATCTCAGATAGCCTTCTTTTTTAAAAACAAAGTATAAATAAGATCTCAGAAACTGTGATAGATCAAGACACAAAACTTATATATATTATTTGATAGATGTGTTTAACCGTTTTTATTTTGTCGACCGTCACTTCCGGTCCACACAGGAAGAGTTCAAACAAATCAAGTTTTTTTAAAAGTTTAACTAGATTTCTCAGATTTGTGTCACTGTAAGCTAATTAGACACGACACTTTCATGATTGATAGAAATTTGATTGGGGATGTGTTTAACGGGTTTAATTTTGTCAAAAGTCACTTCCGGTTCTTACCGGAAGGCTTCAAACAAATCATGTTTTTAACAAGTTTAACTAACTTTCTTGGATGTTTCATCTAGCCTGACAAACAGTGATGTACGCTGAGCAAATGTATGACAAATACCAGCTTTTGTTTTTATTACCACTTCCGTTTGTCCGTTTCCGGTCCCGAGACAAAAATAATTGTTCCAAAGAGATCTTAGATTTGGCAGAGACGTGAACAACCAAACTTTGAGGAAAGATTAACTTATGATTGTACAAATGGTTAACATTTTTGTTTAGTTCGGCGTTACTTCCGGTCGTCACAGAAAGTACCTCAGAAATTGATTTCTTTTTCATTCTCGTTGTTTTACATGTTAGTAACGTCCGTATATATCATTCACAATAATTATCATATCCACTTTTTTCTCTGTTAGAGAAGCAATGTCTTACAGTTAAATTGATACATGTATATCAAAACGGAAGACCTTTTTGTTGCTTTTGCAACAAGAGTCTAGTTATTATTATTATTATTTTTTTCCCCTTTTTGTCTTATGAATTTCTCAGAGATGTCTTGATGAATTATTCTAAAATTTTCAGGAATGACTGAAAATATAAACATCTAGAGGTTTTTTGTAAAAGATTTTCTAAACTCACTTCCGTTCGTCCGTTTCCTGTCCCGGGACAAAAAGCTTGTCACCTCGAGATGTCGGAAACGATAAAGACTTGAACATCCAAACTTTGAAGGATGATAGACCTATAGTTGTAGATGTGTTTAAACATTTTTGTTTTGTTCGGCGTAACTTCCGGTCGTCACCGGAAGCTCTTCAAAAATTTTTGTTTTTACGTATTTAATTTATTTTCCATAGAATAAAGATATGAGTATAGATCCTTACAAATGTCATCTATACAATGTTAAATAAACAAAAAAATTCTACTTCCGGTGAGATATCTCGATTATCTCAGGAAGCTTTTTTAAAACATATTTTGTACCCGCAAGTTCTCAGGTACTGTACGTGATGAAGACACGAAACTTTCACTAATCATAGACATTTGATTGAAGATGTGTTTAAACAGTTTCATTTTGTCTTCCGTCACTTCCGGTCCACAGCGGAAGAGTTCAAACAAATCAAACTCTTTATCCGTTAAACTGTTTTTATTTGATAGTTTTAGCTACTTCGATGAATAATAATGTAAAATAGGAAAGTAACAAGATATAAAAAATTTAAATTTCATTTAGCACTTCCGTTTGTCCGTTTCCTGTCCCGAGACAAAAAACCTTATATCGACGAGATCTCAAAAACGGTAGCGACTTCAACAACCAAACCTTGTAGGATTATAGACCTGTGTATGGACAGGTGTTAACACTATTTTGTTTCATCCGGCGTAACTTCCGGTCGTCACAGGAAAAAGACTCAATTTTGATATTTTTAAAAAGATTTTGGTTATTTAGAATTGAAGTAACATTTTAGCTATAGAAATACAAAAAGTCATCTACACCTGGTAAAAAAAGTTCTACTTCCGGTGAGACATCTCATATATCTCAGATAGCCTTCTTTTTTAAAAACAAAGTATAAATAAGATCTCAGAAACTGTGATAGATCAAGACACAAAACTTATATATATTATTTGATAGATGTGTTTAACCGTTTTTATTTTGTCGACCGTCACTTCCGGTCCACACAGGAAGAGTTCAAACAAATCAAGTTTTTTTAAAAGTTTAACTAGATTTCTCAGATTTTTGTCACTGTAAGCTAATTAGACACGACACTTTCATGATTGATAGAAATTTGATTGGGGATGTGTTTAACGGGTTTAATTTTGTCAAAAGTCACTTCCGGTTCTTACCGGAAGGCTTCAAACAAATCATGTTTTTAACAAGTTTAACTAACTTTCTTGGATGTTTCATCTAGCCTGACAAACAGTGATGTACGCTGAGCAAATGTATGACAAATACCAGCTTTTGTTTTTATTACCACTTCCGTTTGTCCGTTTCCGGTCCCGAGACAAAAATAATTGTTCCAAAGAGATCTTAGATTTGGCAATGACGTGAACAACCAAACTTTGAGGAAAGATTAACTTATGATTGTACAAATGGTTAACATTTTTGTTTAGTTCGGCGTTACTTCCGGTCGTCACAGAAAGAACTTCAGAAATTGATTTCTTTTTCATTCTCGTTGTTTTACATGTTAGTAACGTCCGTATATATCATTCACAATAATTATCATATCCACTTTTTTCTCTGTTAGAGAAGCAATGTCTTACAGTTAAATTGATACATGTATATCAAAACGGAAGACCTTTTTGTTGCTTTTGCAACAAGAGTCTAGTTATTATTCTTATTTTTTTCCCCGATTTTCTCAGAGATGACTGGATGTATTTCCTTGAAATTTTCAGGAGTAATAGGAAATGATAAACGCTAGGGACGTTTTTTTCATTTTTTCAAAAATCATTTCCGGTCGTCCGTTTCCTGTCCCGCAACGAAAAAGCTTGTCACCTCGAGATCTCAAGAATGGTAAAGACTTGAACAACCAAACTTTGTACGATAATAGACCTGTGTATGTAGATGTGTTTAAACACTTTTGTTTTGTTCGTCGTTACTTCCGGTTGTCACCGGAAGCACTTCAAATATAGTCATTTCATGTAATAAATTCATTTTCCACAAATTTAATATATAAGTATAAATCTACATATAAGTTATCTATGTAATTTTAAATCAACAAAAAAATTCTACTTCCGGTGAGATATCTCAATCATCTCAGGAAGCTTCTTTAAAACACATTTTGTACCCGCGAGATCTCAGAAACTATAAGTGATCAAGACACAAATCTTTCGTGGATGATAGACATTTGATTGAAGATGTGTTTAACTGGTTTCATTTTGTCTTCTGTCACTTCCGGTCCACACCGGAAAAGTTCAAAGAAATCGAGCTGTTTATCAGTTTAACTGTTTTTCTTTGATATGTTTAGTTAGATTAATGAAAAATAATGTACAAAAGGCAAGTATACAAGAAATGTTAAATACAATTTACATTGAACACTTCCGTTTGGCCGTTTCCTGTCCCGAGACAAAAAACCTGATTTCGACGAGATCTCAAAAACGGTAACAACTTGAACAACCAAACTTTGTGGGAAGATAGACCAATGTATGTGCATGTGTTAACACTATTTTGTTTAATCCGGCGTAACTTCCGGTCGTCACAGGAAGAACACCCAATTTTGATTTTTTAGAAATAGTTTGGTGTTTTAGCATTGAAGTAACGTTTTAGCTATAGAAATACAAAATGGTCATCTACACATGTTAAAAAATAGTTCTACTTCCGGTGAGACATCTCAAATATCTCAGGTACCCTTTTTTTTAAACAAAGTATGAATAAGATCTCAGAAACTGTGTTAGATCAAGACACAAAACTTCTATAGATAATGGACATTGATTTAATTTGTGTATTACGGGTTTCATTTGGTCCTACGTCACTTCCGGTTATAACTAGAAACGTTCAAGCAATAAAACTTTTTTTATTTTAACTTTTTTTAAACATTTTACTCAATGTGATGAACGGTAACGTACCGTAGGTAAATGTACTAATATTCATACTTTCCATTTTTTAAATCACTTTCGTTTGTTCGTTTCCGGTCCCGAGACAAAAACTTTTTTTCAACGAGATATCATAGCTAACAAAAACTTGAACATCCAAACTTTGAGGAAAGACAAAATGTACATAGTACAGCCATTTTCTGTTTACAAGATAAATGGATTTTTTGTGCAGATTAATTCATGAGGAACAGAAGACCTTTTTGTTGCTATTGCAACAAGTGTCTAGTTAAGGTCTTCCGTTTCCAACGGAAGACCTTATAGTGATTGTATTGTTTCTTTTTATTATTATTATTCTTATTATTATTCTTATTTTTTTCCCCGTTTTTCTCAGAGATGACTAAATATATTTTCTTGAAATTTTCAGGAATGATAGAGAATGATAATATCTCGAGACGTTTTTTTTATTTTTTGAAAATTCATTTCCGGTTGTCCGTTTCCTGTACCGCAACGAAAAAGCTTGTCACCTCGAGATCTCAAATATGGTAAGGTCTTGAGCAACAAAACTTTGTACGATGATAGACCTGTGTATGTAGATGTGTTTAAACTATTTTGTTTTGTTCGTCGTAACTTCCGGTCGTCAACGGAAGCACTTCAAAAATAGTTATTTTACGCATTAAATTCATTTTCGAAATATATAAGTATAAATCTATACATATGTTATCTATGCAATGTTAAGTCAACAAAAAAATTCTACTTCTGGTGAGATATCTCAATCGTCTCAGGTAACCTTTTTAAAACACATTTTGTACCCGCGAGATCTCAGAAACTATAAGTGATCAAATCGCGAAACTTTCATGGATGAAAGACATTTGATTGAAGATGTGTTTAACCGGTTTTATTTTGTCTTCCGTCGCTTCCGGTCCACACCGGAAGAGTTCAAACAAATCGAGCTGTTTATTAGTTTAACTGTTTACCTTTGACATTTTTTTTGTTAGATAAATGGAAAATAATCTACAAAAGGCAAGTATACAAGAAATATTTCATACAATTTAAATTGTGCACTTCCGCATGTCCGTTTCCTGTCCCGAGACAAAAAACCTTATTTCGACGAGATCTAAAAAACGGTGACGACTTGAACAACCAAACTTTGTGGGATGATAGACCTATGTAAGAACATGTGTTAACACTATTTTGTTTTGTTCGGCGTAACTTCCGGTCGTCACCGGAAGCACTTTAATTTTTTTTCTTCATATTTTATTCATTTTACACAAAATGAAAATATCAGTATACAATCTTACATATGTCATCTATATAATGTTTAATTAGCAAATAAATTTTACTTCCGGTGAGATATCTCAAATATCTCTATGTAGCTTTCTTTTTTACAAATTTGATATCCGCGAGATTTTTGTCATTGTAAGTGATTGAGACACGAATCTTTCATGATTGATAGAAATTTGAGTGTGGATATGTTTAACGGGTTTAATTTTGTGAACTGTTACTTCCGGTTCTTACCGGAATGGTTCAGACAAATCATGTTTTTAACAAGTTTAACTGACTTTCCTGGGTGTTTCATCTAGCCTGATAAACAGTGATGTACGTTAAGCAAATGTACGAGAAAAGCCATCTTTTGTTTTCATTAATCACTTCCGTTCGTCCATTTCCGGTCCCGAGACAAAAAATATTGTTTTAAAGAGATCAGAGATGTGAACAACTAAACTTTGAGGAAAGATTGACTTATGATTGTACAAATGGTTAAAATTTTTGTTCAGTTCGGCGTTCCTTCCGGTCATCACAGAAATTACTTCAAAAATTGATTTCTTTTTCATTCCCGTTGTTTTTATTAGAAGTAACGTCTGGATATATCATTCACAATAATTATCATATCCACTTTTTTTTTCTATGTGAGAGAAGCAATGTCTTACAGTTGAATTGATACATATCAAAACGGAAGACCTTTTTGTTGCTTTTGCAACAAGAGTCTAGTTATTAAGGTCTTCCGTTTCCAACGGAAGACCTTATAGTGATTGTAATGTTTCTTCTTCTTATTAAGGTCTTCCGTTTCCAACAGAAGACCTTATAGTGATTGTAATGTTTCTTATTATTATTAAGGTCTTCCGTTTTCCAACGGAAGACCTTATTGTTTTCGTTCGGTTTCTTTTTCCCTATTATTACTATTTTTTTTTTCTTACAAAATTTGTGCAGGCGATTTCTCGAAAATGGCTGAACCGATTTTCGTGAAACTTTCAGATCTAATAGATATTAATCCGAACTTAATATACATTTTTTTATTTTGATGACGTCATTTCCGTTCTTGAGAAAATGACGTTTTAGCGAATTTCAGAGGGTCGGCTTGTCCAGGGATCTCCTCCTAAACGGTAAAAGATATTGAGTTCAAACTTTCAGGGATTGTAGACAAGAGATTGTAGATGTGCAATTTGGCATTCATATTTGTCATGCTCAAAAAGCGTTAAAGCTCGCCCGGTCCCGAAAATTGAGACTAAAAAACGCCTTAATTTTTTATGGTTTTCTTAGTTTATCTCTTTTTTGAAAAATATTTTGTTAACACATGTAATGCAAAAAAAGTTTATATTTACAAGACCTTTCATTGATAACAAGAAAAAGGGGCTGGCCCCTAACATTAGGAAACCAAAGGGCTCTAAAGTCTTTAATCTGTAGCCCTTTACTGAGAGATATTTTGTGAAATGTTATAGAAGCAAATATGTTTATCTCACAGTTATGTATCCAAGCAGTGTAATGATTTTGTCATGTATTACGTAATTAAGGGTTTTTAGGGGCCAAAAGTCCAAAATGTCGATCACCCAAATCTCAGAAAGGAAAAATATTTTGTTATGCAACACAGAAGAAAAGTTGTTCAAATAAATGTTCTAAACAATATGCAACCTTCAAAATTTTGTTAAACGGCCCCTATAAGGAGATAAGGGATCGGCCCCTAAAACCTTCTTTCTCATATATCTCCAGAACGGTATCGGTTTTCTAAACACTTGTTGAACAAAATTTGTTTAAATTTAAATGAGCTTTCATTTAATATCAAGATAAAGGGGCTGGCCCCTCAAATAAGGGGATCAAAGGGCTCTAAAATCTCTAATCTGTAGCCCTTTACTGAGAGATATTTTGTGAAAGGTTATAGAAGCAAATATGTTTATCTGACAGTTATGTATCCAACCAATGTAATGATTTTATTATGTGTTACGTAATTAAGGGTTTTTAGGGGCCAAAAGTCCAAAATGTCGATCACCCATATCCCAGAAAGGAAAAATATTTTGTAATGCAATACAGAAGAAAAGTTGTTCAAATTAATGTTCTTAACAATAAGCAACCTTCAACATTTTGTTAAACGGCCCCTATAAGGAGATAAGGGATCGGTCCCTAAAACCTTCTTTCTCATATATCTCCAGAATGGTAACAAATTTCTGAACACTTGTTGAATAAAATTTGTTAAGAATTAAATGACCTTTTATTTGATATCAAGAAAAAGGGGCTGGCCCCTCAAATAAGGGGACTAAAGGGCTCTAAAGTCTTTAATCTGTAGCCCTTTACTGAGAGATATTTTGTGAAAGGTTATAAAAGCAAATATGTTTATCTCACAGTTATGCATCCAAGCAATGTAATGATTTTGTCATGTATTACGTAATTAAAGGTTTTAAGGGACCAAAAGTCCAAAATTATGATCACCCATATCTCAGAAAGGAAAAATATTTTGAAATGCAATACAGAAGAAAAGTTGTTCAAAAAGATGTTCTTAACCATAAGCAATCTTCAAAATTTCGCCAAACGGCCCCTATAAGGAGATAAGGGATCGGCCCCTTAAACCTTCTTTCTCATATATCTCCAGAACGGTAACGAAGTTTTAAACACTTGTTGACAAAATGTTTTCAGAATTAAATGTCCTTTCATTTGATTCCAAGAAAAAGGGACTGGCCCCTTAAATTAGGGGATCAAAGGGCTCTAAAAATTGTATATATATAGCCCTTTAATGAGAGCCATTTTGTGAAAGGTTATTAATGCTAGATAAGATATAATACGTTTCCATATCCTAACAATATAATGATTTTCTCTTGCGTTAAACAATTAGGGTTTTTAGGGACCAGATGTAAACAAAATTAATCTTTTCATTCTTGATTGGAGGAAATGCAAACATTTAAAAAAAGCAATGCAATAGAACTTATAAAAAGCGATGCAATGAAGCATAAGTACTTCACTCCTTTTTCCATATCATGTTTTTTATTATCGAAAATCAAAGTCGATGATGTCATATTTTCTTCTAAATATCGGACGGAAGACCTCCTCGTTGCTCGCAACGAGATCGTGTCTAGTTATTATTTTTTTTTGTCCGTTTTTTGTCCACAAGATTTCTCAGAGATGGCTGAATGGATTTTCTTGAAATTTTTAGGACTGACAGAAAATTATAATATCTCCAGGCGTTTTTTTCATTTTTTCAAAATTCACTTCCTGTCGTCCGTTTCCTGTCCCGCGACAAAAAGCTATGGACAATGAGATCTCAGAAACGATAAAGACTTGAACATCCAAACTTTGAGGGATGATAGACCTATAGTTGTAGATGTGTTTAAACTATTTTGTTTTGTTCGTCGTAACTTCCGGTCGTCACCGGAAGCTCTTCAAAAATTATGCTTTTACGCATTTAATATATTTCTCGGAGAATTGAAATATAAGTATAAATGCTTACATATGTCATCTATCCGATGATTAATAAACATAAAAATTCTACTTCCGGTGAGATATCTCAAATATCTCATGAAGCCTTTTTTAAAGTAAATGTTTGAACCCCGAGATCTCAGAAACTGTAAGTGATCAAAACACGAAACTTACAGGGATGATAGACATTTGATAGAAGATGTGTTTAACCATTTTTATTTTGTCGACCGTCACTTCCGGTCCACACAGGAAGAGTTCAAACAAATCAAGTTTTTTAAAAAGTTAACTCGATTTTTCAGAGATGCATGGATGAATTTTCTTGAAATTTATAGGACTGATAGAGAACGAAAATATCTCTAGGCATTTTTTTCATTTTTCAAAATTCACTTCCTGTCGTCCGTTTCCTGTCCCGAGACAAAAAGCTATGGACAATGAGATCTCAGAAACGATAAAGACTTGAACATCCAAACTTTGAGGGATGATAGACCTATAGTTGTAGATGTGTTTAAACTATTTTGTTTTGTTCGTCGTAACTTCCGGTCGTCACCGGAAGCTCTTCAAAAATTATGCTTTTACGCATTTAATATATTTCTCGGAGAATTGAAATATAAGTATAAATGCTTACATATGTCATCTATCCGATGATTAATAAACATAAAAATTCTACTTCCGGTGAGATATCTCAAATATCTCATGAAGCCTTTTTTTAAAGTAAATGTTTGAACCCCGAGATCTCAGAAACTGTAAGTGATCAAAACACGAAACTTACAGGGATGATAGACATTTGATAGAAGATGTGTTTAACCGTTTTTACTTGGTTGACCGTCACTTCCGGTCCACACAGGAAGAGTTCAAACAAATCAAGTTTTTTAAAAGTTTAACTCGATTTTTCAGAGATGCACGGATGGATTTTCTTGAAATTTATAGGACTGATAGAGAACGAAAATATCTCTAGGCATTTTTTTTCATTTTTTCAAAATTCCCTTCCTGTCGTCCGTTTCCTGTCCCGCGATAAAAAGCTATGGACAATGAGATCTCAGAAACGATAAAGACTTGAACATCCAAACTTTGAGGGATGATAGACCTATAGCTGTAGATGTGTTTAAACTATTTTGTTTTGTTCGTCGTAACTTCCGGTCGTCACCGGAAGCACTTCAAAAATTATGTTTTTACGCATTTTATTTGTTTAACACTGAAATGATATAAAGGTATAAACGCTTTCATATGTCATCTATCCGATGATTAATAAACAAAAAAAATTACTTCCGGTGAGATATCTCAAATATCTCAGGTAGTCTTTTTAAAACAAATATTATGACAGCAAAGTCTCATAAACTGTAAGTGACCAAGACACAAAACTTACACGGATGATAGACATTTGATAGAAGATGTGTTTAACCGTTTTTATTTTGTCGACCGTTACTTCCGGTCCACACCGGAAGAGTTCAAACAATTCATGTTGTTTAAGAGATTTACTGCTTCTGTTTGACAAAGTAAGACAAATTGATAGTTAATTAAGTCCTGTTGTCTAATGGTTATGAAATACTGAGAGAAGCAATGTCTTACAGTTAAATTGATACATGTATATCAAAACGGAAGACCTTTTTGTTGCTTTTGCAACAAGAGTCTAGTTATTATTTTTTTTTTTTGTCCGTTTTTTGTCCACAAGATATCTCAGAGATGGCTGGATAGATTCTCTTGAAATTTTCAGGACTGATAGAAAATGATAATATCTCTAGGCGTTTTTTTCATTTTGTCAAAATTCACTTCCTGTCGTCAATTTCCTGTCCCGCAATAAAAAGCTATGGACAATGAGATCTCAGAAACGATAAAGACTTGAACCTCCAAACTTTGAGGGATGATAGACCTATAGTTGTAGATGTGTTTAAACTATTTTGTTTTGTTCGTCGTAACTTCCGGTCGTCACCGGAAGCTCTTCAAAAATTATGCTTTTACGCATTTAATATATTTCTCGGAGAATTGAAATATAAGTATAAATGATTATATATGTCATCTATCCGATGATTAATAAACATAAAAATTCTACTTCCAGTGAGATATCTCAAATATCTCATGAAGCCTTTTTTAAAATAAATGTTTGAACCCCGAGATCTCAGAAACTGTAAGTGATCAAGAAAGGAAACTTACAGGGATGATAGACATTTGATAGAAAATGTGTTTAACCGTTTTTATTTGGTCGACCGTCACTTCCGGTCCACACAGAAAGAGTTTAAACAAATCAAGTTTTTTAAAAGTTTAACCAGATTTCTCAGAGATGCATGGATGGATTTTCTTGAAATTTTTAGGACTGATCAAGAACGATAATATCTCCAGGGATTTTTTTTCATTTTTTCAAAATTCACTTCCTGTCGTCCGTTTCCTGTCCCGCGACAAAAAGCTATGGACAATGAGATCTCAGAAACGATAAAGACTTGAACCTCCAAACTTTGAGGGATGATAGACCTATAGTTGTAGATGTGTTTAAACTATTTTGTTTTGTTCGTCGTAACTTCCGGTCGTCACCGGAAGCACTTCAAAAATCATGTTTTTACGCATTTTATTTGTTTAACACAGAATTGAATATAAGTAAAAAATCTATCCGATGATTAATAAACACAAACAAATTGCTTCTGGTGAGATATCTCAAATATCTCAGGTAGTCTTTTTAAAACAAATATTATGACAGCGAGATCTCATGAACTGTAAGTGACCAAGACACGAAACTTACATGGATGATAGACATTTGAAAGAAGATGTGGTTAACCGCTCTCATTTTGTCAACCGTCAGTTCCGGTCCACACCGGAAGAGTTCAAACAATTCAAGTTGGTTAAGAGTTTAACTGTTTTTGTTTGACAATGTAAGACAAATTGATAGCCAATAAAGTCCTGTTGTGTAATGGTTAAGAAATACTAACTTTCATTTTCATCGAACACTTCCGTTTGTCCGTTTCCTGTCCCGAGACAAAAAACCTTGAATCCTAGAGATCTCAAAAACGGTGACGACTTGATCAATCAAACTTTGTGGGATGATAGAAGTATGTATGTACATGTGTTTACACTATATTGTAATGTTCGGCGTAATTTCCGGTCGTCACCGGAAGCACTTCAAAAATTTGTTTGTTTTTTTCATATTTTATATATTTTACATAAAATGAAAATATTAGTATACAATCTTACATATGTCATCTATATAATGTTAAATTAGCAAATAAATTTTACTTCCGGTGAGATATCTCAAATGTCTCTATGTAGCTTTCCTTTTTATAAATTTGATGTCCGCGAGATTTTTGTCACTGTAAGCGAATTAGACACGGAACTTTCATGATTGATAGAAATTTGATTGGGGATGTGTTTAACGGGTTTAATTTGGTCAACTGTCACTTCCGGTTCTTACCGGAAAGGTTCAAACAAATCATGTTTTTAACAAGTTTAACTGACTTTCTTGGGTGTTTCATCTAGCCTGACAAACAGTGATGTACGCTGAGCAAATGTATGAGAAATACCAGCTTTTGTTTTCATTAATCACTTCCGTTTGTCCGTTTCCAGTCCCGAGACAAAAAATATTGTTTCTAAAAGATCTTAGATTTGGCAGAGACGTGAACAACCAAACTTTGAGGAAAGATTAACTTATCATTGTACAAATGGTTAACATTTTTTTTTAGTTCGGCATTACTTCCGGTCGTCACAGAAAGTACTTCAGAAATTGATTTCTTTTTCATTCTCGTTGTTTTACATGTAAGTAACGTCCGTATATATCATTCACAATAATTATCATATCCACTTTTTTCTCTGTCAGAGAAGCAATGTCTTACAGTTAAATTGATACATGTATATCAAAACGGAAGACCTTTTTGTTGCTTTTGCAACAAGAGTCTAGTTATTATTATTTTTTTCCCCTTTTTCTCTCGTGAATTTCTCAGAGATGTCTCGATGGATTTTTATAAAATTTTCAGGAATGACAGAAAATAAAAAGATCTAGAGAATTTTAATAAAAAATGTTCTGAATTCATTGCCGGTCGTCCGTTTCCTGTCCCGCGACAAAAAGCTTGTCACCTCGAGATCTAAAAAACGGTAAACACTTAAACATTCAAACTTTGTGGGATGATAGACCTATAACTTTAGATGTGTTTAAACACTTTTGTTTTGTTCGTCATAACTTCCGGTTGTCACCGGAAGCACTTCAAAAATAATTATTTTTACGCATCAAATTTTTTGTCAATAGAATAAATATATAAGAATAAATCTATACATAGGAAATCTCTGCGATGTAATATCAACAAAATTTTTTTTACTTCCGGTGAGATATCTCAAATATCTCAGGTAGCTTTTTTAAAACACATTTTGTACCAGCGAGATCTCAGAAACTATAAGCGATCAAGACACGAAACTTTCATGGATGATAGACATTTGATTGAAGATGTGTTTAACCGGTTTCATTTTGTCTTCCGTCACTTCCGGTCCATACCGGAAGAGTTAAAAAAATCGAGCTGTTTATCAGTTCAACTGTTTTCCTTTTATATATTTTAGTTAGATAAATGAAAAATAATGTACAAAAGGCAAGTTAACAAGAAATATTGAATACAATTTACATTGAACACTTCCGTTTGCCCGTTTCCTGTCCAGAGACCAAAAACCTTATTTCGACAAGATCTCAAAAACAGTAACGACTTGAACAACCAAACTTTGTGGGATGATAGACCTATGTATGTACATGTGTTAACACTATTTTGTTCTATCCGGCATAACTTCCGGTCGTTACAGGAAGTACACCCAATTTTGATATTTTTAAAAATATTTTGGTTATTTAGCATTGAAGTAACATTTTAGCTATAGAAATACAAAAAGTCATCTACACATGGTAAAAAAAGGATCTACTTCCGGTGAGACATCTCAAATATCTCAGGTAGCCTTCTTTTTTAAAAACAAAGTACCCACAAGAAACTGTGATAGATCAAGACTTATATAGATATTAGACATTGATTGAACATGTGTTTAACGGGTTTCATTGGGTCCTACGTCACTTCCGGTTAATACTTGAAATGTTCAAAAGCAATAGAACTTTTTTTAAAACTTTTAACTTTTTTAAAAACATTTTACTCAATGTGATGAACAGTAACGTACGTAGGTAAATGAACTAACATATCTACTTTCCGTTTTTTAAATCACTTCCGTTTGTTCGTTTCCGGACCCTAGATTTTTTCAACGAGATATTATAACTAACGAAAACTTGAACATCCAAACTTTGAGGAGAGACAAAATGTACATATATCCATTTTCTGTTTACAAGATAACTGGATTTTTTGTGCAGATTAATACATGAGGAACGGAAGACCTTTTTGTTGCTATAGCAACAAGAGTCTAGTTGTATCTACATCTACTGGATTTATATGTTTCATTTAAATTATATTTTCACTATATGGTCATATTAGCCCCGCCCAATGGCCTGATCCCCTGACCCAGGGGCGATGAATTTTACAAATGTGGTGGTGGGCTTTATGAACATCAGATCCATGCATATACTTCTTTCCAACACGTGTCAGAATAGAAATGATTATTTTAAAAACGTGGTCTTTTTTCCTTTGATTCTGCTAATGAGGCCCCGGGGTGGTATGGTCATAAATTTCAAAATTTATATTCTTATTATTCAAGAAATACTTAAAACTAGAAATGGTAATAATTGATACAGTAGTTTTCAAAAGGTTAAAAATGTAAAATTGTTAACCTTAGATGACGACGCACGACGACGGAAAAACTGTAACTATTAAATCAACAAGTTGCTGTTTTCTTTATAAAAAAGAACTGCAATACGTACGTGGACCATGTACATTGTTTCTAATGAAAACCTGTAAGCCTTTAGACCATCGGAGATTTCACCGACTTTAGCCTCCTGCATTTAACTACTAGGATTTGACTTTTTACCTCAGAATTTAAAGGGTTCATACTACTAACATAATTATGAATTATTTTAATTAAGATTACATGTTTAGTATTTGGCATTCGGCAAATTCCACTATCTGCGCACACGTTATGCCTTGCAATACTTTGTTAACTACGCAGTGACAGTTTCGTGTAAACCAATTCCATATTTTTATGCATATGTTGAGTTTTAAACTTTTATACAGTCAAATAATTATATGTATTCAATAATCTATTATATACAGTCACATAATTATTCAAAGTGTACATTTTTTTAAAACGGGAAATACTGTAGCCCGCCTTCTAAAGAAGTAAAGTTAAGCTACATGTGTATTCGGAAAACAACAAAACATCGCGATTTTTTCTATTTAATGCATGTTGTAGTTTCGGCATAACATTACCTTATTCCATGATACTGACATTTCATATCACATGTCGATAATTTGTTTAACAGGAATATTTTGTTTCCGTACAATTTACCGACAACTTTAAAATTACAGAGCCTTTGAACTTATATATGTGTGCATATGGCATGGAACCCCGATCCGATTCAGATAAACGTGTGCTAGCCTAGGGCTCGTAACATAAAGGGGTACTTAAGTCTAAGACAGTGCCTAAATAGGACTTATGTACATTCTTAGACTTAAGTCCGTAATTAGAAGAGTGTTAGGCTATGACAATCTACCCACAACTTTGACGGCCGGTAGAGGTGACTTAAGTATGTTTAAGTATCGTTTTCACACATTCAGAAGTTTTATTGTTGATTATTTCAATTCAGCATTTGATTACAGAGTATTATTTACACAAAATCAATAATTTAATATTCACCTTGATAAAAGTTTTGATTTGATTGATAAAAATTATAACAGTGCTCGATATGAATTGTAACATTTTCCATATGAAAGCTCTGTAACTCCCTTATAACTTAACAAATGGCACTCAAATTTTTGTTGAATATTAAAAATGCCTTACTGAAGTATTCTAAACATTAAAATTAGAAACAATTTTTTTTACCAAAATCGTGACCATGCCCCTTTAACCTTTGCTATATTTTCTGCGTGGACATCAGGTAGCAAGGAACAGTTTCGAATAAAATAACCGTCAAAAGTTTTGTAAAATTGAGAGTGACTGAGGTTGAATGAGAGTGTGAGTGTTGCTAAAATTCATGAAACGATTATTATTGGTCAGACGGATGTCTCTTGTTTAAAATTGGTATGCAATATGTACGCACCTAATGCAAAGTACATGTGAATCAGAAGTAAAATGCTTTACTAGCGGCTATGACTGTTATGTTGACTTTACAAAGTAAGCAAGTTACAGACGGGAGGTAATTATAAATTAACGCAAAAAGTAGGTGGATGGGACATAGTAAAATATACACTGTTAAGTTTTTGACATGTAATAGTGCACATGGTAGAGAATGTCAACCCATTGCAGGGAATAAGCTTGGGGAGGTCTAAAAAGCTGAAAAATGATGTAAAATAGGCGAAATATAAAAGGGTCAAAATTTCATAAAAACCAGTGTGTAGAAAATTTTACAGGTGTTGACTGGTAATTTTCTTCAGAAATTGGTAATTGGCCTTAGGTATTTGTGCTGAATGGGAACTTAGGAAATTCTAGTTTCAGAGTTCCGAGGACACACATCTCCTAGCTACAATGAACTGTATAAAAAAAAAACAACTGTCCAGTGCCACCTCAGGGTCCACGCAGTTAAATACTTTCTTGGGGTTTTCATGCGGTATGACTATAGCCACATTGCAGAGAAAATACATAACTTTCATTAATAAGGTTTATAACTAAGGTCTTTACAACAAACGAAATACAACATTCTTCATGATTGAAGGCTAAATAAAACAAAGATTAAATGAACATCATTCACATGTACAATATGCAGGTTACCTAATGTTATTAACACGTGTTACCTCCACATATCTACGTGTTTGAATTCATAAGTTAACAGTTCAATTATAACTTGTTTCAACAGGCTCAGGTACTACGCTGCTTAAACAAAATGTAGGTCGTTTGTACTACATTTATATAATGAAACTCTTCTAAAACTCCAAAACTATCAATTTGATGTTGCGTCATCTTTTGTTTTTGACATGAAAATGTTTTCCCGGGAAATTCAAAAGAACGATAACATATTCTTAAAAATAAATTAAAACTTCGGAATATCTGATACGTATTGTTTATTTTGAAGTTTCAACGACACTTTTTTCAACAATTGTCTCTTTAAAATTATCATTCTGCTATTTTGTAGTCGGCTGGAATGTAAAATCCCTCAATGTTGAAAACAGCGTTTCTGGCTTAAAGCAGAAAATAAATGTAGAGACATATTCCGTAAAAAAATTAGATTTTTTTGTGTTTTTAATATTGTACGTTCTTGTGTCTATAAAGTTCACTTCGTAATAATTATTGTTTTGAGGGACATATAAAAGAGACATTCTCCTGAAAACTTCATCAATGTTCTTATCTTTTTAATAATTATTTATCATAATAATGTAGATCTTAAATAATGTATTTATGAGCCTGAACTTTACAATAACAGAAAATATATAATTTTTGTCATCAGGATCTATTTAAGAACTACGCTGTTTCAAATTCCAATTCATGTTTTAGGTTGTTTGCACTAAAAGAAAAAAAGTGGCTTAAATTAATCATTCTGTCACAATGGCGTAATTGTCCTCTGATGTTGATGAAAAAACTTTTCAAATTGAACACTCCATTAATTTTACATCTCAAATTTGTCATTTTCACAAAAACGGCGCAAAATATTGTCCCCTTTAAACCCAATCAGTCAATCGATTGAGTAATCTGAAACATATAAATGGATGCTTTAGAGAGAGATGCAGCATAACAAACATATTCAACTGAACTCAGTTTGATCAGAGTAACTGAAGACAAGGTAAGCAAAATTTTCCATAAATTGCTGTAACATATATATTGTAACTAATGAAAATTAATCTGTTATTGGTCTTGATTTATAGAAATTTTGGTCGACTTTGGGTATTTTATATCCTTTTTAAAAAAAATAATGATAACCCTAGTGCTAGTCATGCTATACGAAGTAAACATTGAATAAACATTAAATCGTGAAATTTTAACATACAAATAAACAGGAAGTATGGTTATTTTAATAATGATATATCTGCATTTAAGAATGTATTAAGTTTTAGCTACAATTTAAAGCAAATAAGTTCAATTTTCTACTATCATAATTATTATTATAATCAGTTCTCAGTTTATTTCTTTATTAACTTTGAGCTGCATAGCTCATCACTACAAACAAACAAGTACATAAATGCACAGGTAGGTTAACAGAAGAATATGGCAGAAGTGTACATACAGTATCATTATCTTACTTACGAAAGTAGGTTTTGTCTTAGTTCCAATCTAAAGTAGAAAAAATAACCCCAATACATACATTTTTAACATTTTCAGCATTAAAATGCCGCAATAGTTTCGACATTGAAGATTTTTTTTTTCTAGTGGTGTAATGTAACGCTTCGTTTAAAGGACATGTTCAAATAAGATTTATTTTCAACAAAATATGAACACAGAAAACATTTTCTATTTTGTTGTTCACAGTTATCAGATCGACCCGTTTCTATTATTGCTAGTTGTTGCAAAGACAATCTAAATCTTGGAATATATTTTTGGTACTTGATTGGTTCGGGTTTCCGTATATAATAATCGTAAATTATTGGTTGCAATAAGGTATTTTTTAAAAAGAGAGAATTTAATGGAACTATCTAGTTGTAAAACATAATGTCTAGTTTGAAAAAAAAAATTGTTTGACAATAATATCTGCATTTGTTGTTGTTGTTTTCTTTCTATAATTCAAACATATCTTGTACCAGGGTTGCATATCAAATTCCCGTAAAGCGTTTTTTTTTTCATCATAAAAAATCTTTAACATGGAGCAACCAGTTGTTTGCATTATATTTTAACACAGTCATATATTTAATAATAGAAGTATTGAATAATACAACTGTAATGGCAAAGGTATTTTTGGCGAAACATAATTATTTTAAGCATTCTTTGGTACAGCAAAGGAAAAGTCCTTATTCATAATACACCGCTATATTACAAATTAGAACTTTCAACCCCTATTATATATAAAGTTTCTCAATAGTAGGTGCTTTGATTGAACCACATACCCTAAAGGCATAATTAATTACACAGCCAACAAGACAATCGGACAATGACAGCAATTTGTTATGATTTAAAGTTTCGGATATTTCTTATCAATATACAAATATTCCTCTCTATTTTGCTCGGTTGTTTTTCAGCTCTAGCGAACTTAATACTGTGGCTTAAAATAATGCCTTAACAGGCAAACTGATCTACGATTCTAATTATTTCGGCTCTTTCGCCTATATGAAAATCATCGTATTGCATTATATTGAATTCTGAGTTACGTTATATATAAATTAGTGCAAAAGCTTGTCTCTTATGTCAGATTTACGTATTGTTCCAATTTCTTCATATTTTGTAAAGTTTACAACAAAACATACACTCTCAGATTCAATCGCAACTTCTCAGGCCTTTCTGGCAGGCTCGGAAAAACACCTCGATTGTATTACCTAGGCGTCCATGACAACCCCCTTTTTATAAAACTTGATATAAATACAACATATTTTACGATCTGTTGAGATGTAAGCTAGACTTCAATATAACATAGAAGCGACTTATTAGGCTGTCTAGCTGATACTTATTTAATTTTTTATAGGAAGCGACTCCATTCTGTATAAAAGTCTAACATCCGGTAATGGGAAAGGCCCGAGAAGTTGCGTTTGTCTCAGATTTTGATTTTTAAACACTGATCTCTAGCGCGTCTGAATTACCAATATGTTGTTTAAATTAAGGATTTTGCATTTTCGGTTGAGCCGCAAGGGCGTCAAATGCAATCCAGCATTACATTATAACACAGGTGTTAGAGGACAGGACCCCCCTTCCCCTAATTGGCAATTTTTACACCTGTATATACATGACTTTAAATAAATTTCTGTCAAACAAGTCAGTTTATAATACTGACAATATTGTTTTCATGTGCGGATCGGGGGAAGGTGGTTCTTCCGTTCAAAGTTTAGTAAAATCATATAAAAATATAAGCCCCCCCCCCCTTTTCCGGTAAAAATTCTGATTCTGCGCCAGTATTTTTTTAAACATTATAAAATGTAATCGAAGTCTGTCGACATGACTTCGTTACTGATCTTTTGAAAGAACATCAACGTGTAAAACCCACGGCAGGTCCTGACACGACAGGCTAAGTCTTAAATCGATTTTGAAATAAATATCTTTCATTGTGAATACAATTACATGTAATATTTAGGAGTAACCCCGAGTAGTTCAAATGCAGTGGTATTTTTTAAAGTTAGAATGACAGCTTTTCTGTGAAAGCAATCCATAATGTAAATAGAATAATTTGTAATCAGTTTAAGATTTCTTCAAATGTCTCAAGTCAAAATGTATTCCCATATTGATCTCTTGTGCATGTACCTTGTGATAAAAAAAATATCATTAATCATACACTTCAACAATAAGTTCGACCCCTTACTTCTTCCATTTGTAGATGTCTGCTCTCATGAATGCAGTGCTGGGCTTTGTGTTGGTTGCTGTCTTTCTGCCGGATCTGGGCACCTGTTGGACACGAGAGGGACCGTGCTACAGCATGGCGGAGTGCGATGCCAAGATTTGTTTCAACTATTGCAAATCATTTCGCTACAGATCCTCTTCATGTGACCGTCAAGATTTCCTCTGTCCTGTACCCACTCAGCACTTCAAATGCCGCTGTACTGACTATGACCCGCTAATAAGAATACCTACTCTAACAAAGTAGTTCAATAAATGATCTCGCATGCAAATTGGTGTTTATATTGTTAATTTCAAAGGTTAAAACATAGGCCAACATGATTTGCCAGAATTTTTTTATTAAATAATGAAATAACCTATGAAGAACTACCTTTCAACATACCCGAAACTAAAAAAAATATTTTTTTATATTTTGTTAAAACATTGTGTTTTCCATCACAATAAAAACATGCAGCAAAAAAAAAATCAATACTTTACATGAGGACTGATCAACAAATCATTAGCAAATTCAACGTACCCTTGCGATCCATGATCATGTACTTATTCTTTGACAGCAGGAAACCGAGTTGTCTCTTTATTGTTCGATCGCCGAATTTTACATAAAAGCATGAAATTCCTTTTTGGACCTTTCGTTCTCAGGATTTGTTCCTCCGCCATTGGAACCAAGAATTTTAGCAGCTTAAAATCTGACTGACTTTAAACAAAATCATTGTGGAAGGCTGGTAAAGTCCTTTTTCAGTGATTTAAAAACTGTTCTTGCACACCAAAATACCATTTTCTAATTTTAACGGGGGTAGAAATTTGAAACTTTCTTCGATTTTAATTTCATTCGAATAACTTTTTTACCTGCTGCAAGTGTACTATTTACATACGTACTAGCATTTTTGATTCTCAACAACTAAGAAACAAGAAACTGCAATCCAGAGTTCACACGAATATACAAGACATGACCGCGTAGACTCGTACGGTGCTAGGGAGTTCTGCATCCGCCGTGTGCAGTACGGGGTGAAGGAATGTTGGCATAGGGATACAAGGTTGAGGCGCGCTGTGGGGCGTAAGATGAAAACGAATGCAGATGTGTCGTATTCCCGAATGTCCTTAGAAATAAAAGCCAACTGATGCAGGATTTCGAATTTTATAGAGTCTCAACTACGTCAGCGGCTTAATGAATTAGCAATAAAACAGACATAATTCTAAAGTAGACTCACCCAGAGTTCGAAGGTCAATACTGGTATTGGCATTTTAACTGAGATTCTGGATGATTCGTGGGCTGCATAGAATAAGTGAATGAATGTGACTTCTTCAGTATCTACAAGCATGTTCTTCGTTTTATCCATTTTGTCTTGTACCAAAAAAATCATATCTAAACACTGACAATTAAAAAAACCCAGCTCTGTCACTCATAGTTACAAGAAAGAATCGTTTCTCAAGTTTAACTGACAAAGAAATTTACACATTTTTCTTAGCAGATAGTAAGAAATTAAAATGAAACAATCAATTTCTGGTTTTTTAATTTAATGTAGACAACTAAGTAGAAACTGGTTTATATGCATACATACATTTGAAATTAATCGACTTATATATGGCACCGTTTAGTCTAAACAATATTTTTTTTTAGTAATTACTGCATGAGAGGTTCAGAAGCCAGTCTAAATGCTTAAGTTACTTTCGAGGACAATGGCAGTGACTAATGGCAGTAACACGTATTGTTTTTACTATAAAAAAAATAACACAAATCGACACATTACACAATATTTTGCATTAAGATATGTAGATGTACAAATATGAATCAGATTTTACGCTGTGAATAATTGATGATTTGCAAAATTGTTCCCTCCATTCTCGAGGTTCATGCAGAAAAGTCTATGTAGTGGTCATTACATGACTTTTTAAAAATTAATTAGTGTATAGACATCGTTTTTTCCTTTATATTACTGTTCTAGGGGACGAGTTACACACCATTATCTTGCGTCATCAGCGGCAAAACACTTGTGTTTGCTTGGTCTTCGTTGGTGTCCTGGTCTGCTTCGTTAAGATCAGGGCCTTCTTCTACCGTCAAATCTATGTTGTTTCTATTTTCCTGTGAATTGCGATGTATCCGATCTCTTAAATTGTCCCTGAATTTATACACTAGCACAAGTACTACTACTAGTACTACAGCTAGACCAATAAGTACAGGGACAACCACAGCAGCACATGGTGATGAAGAGTCGTCGACGTTCCTCAAAGTGTCACTTTGGTTGAAGCCCTGACTTCCTTGAGTAGGATTTGACAAGTTCCCCTCTGCTGTGGTTGAATCCGCGCTGCTACTAGTAATGTTTTTACCGATATAATATAACATTGCCATGTAGAAAGACCAAACTGAAAAGAAATGAAAATACCGGTATTAAAACAAAGAATGAATTGTTTGTTAATTTTTTGAAATATTCCAAGAAATGAATTGGCTGCTGGGTGGATGGAGTCCCTACGTCTCATGTTTTAGCGGGTTTGCGTGGTGATAAACAACAGTTTTGATATTGATCCCCAAGATGACGATTAAATTTTTATAGAACCTTAATGCGCATCTACAGCATGACGTCCTTAATCATTCTAAAATAGTATTGAATTACATGGACTGGCTAATCTTTACAGGAACAACAGGAGGTATTTTTGTTGGAGAAAAGAAAACTTTAAACAGCCACACCCCCCCCCCCCAAACATGAAAATTAAATTTTCTCTAATAAAGTTTCCCTATTGTATAAAATGTGTCGGGAATTCTGTAAACCAGGCGTTTTTATAACATTCAACTGACTACTGAATAAAAATAAAGGTCAGCATTGATGATGTACATAGTAAGGTTCGTTTAACCGGGTTTTCCGACGGAAAATCCGGGTTTTGAAGTGGTGAAAATGGCAGCGGTCGGCAGGGTGGGGGGGGGTTGACACAAGGGTACCCTTTTTTTTTACGGATAACTCCTTCAGTTTTCTAGATAGGAAGTTGTTCTTCCTTTTGCAGATCAATTGCACATATATCTGAGGTGTGCATAGTGCTAGGGTTTTGATTTCAGATTAACTTGTGACAAAAATACCAGCTGTTGAACATCGTTATCATTTTTGACAAAATAACTCCTCCAACAGTTTTCAAGATAGGAAGTTGTTCATTTGCAGATTTATTGAACATATATCAGAGGTATGCATATCGCTAGGATTTTGATTTTTGATAATGTATGAAAAAAATACCAGCTGTTGAACTGTGTAAATGTTTGGCAAAATATTGCATAAAGAGTATCCCTGTTTTACAGGGGTATCCTGTACAATACGATATAGAGCAGAGTGCCCAGTTTCTCTGGATAGGTAACGTTCATTAATTCGGGGTTGATAAATCGATAGTTTGGGTCAACCCTTGTCTGAACATTCTGCATCATATAATAATTTCATCGCAGATTTGGACTTAATTGAGTAGAATATTTGATAAACAATTACATATTTACAGGGTTTAGTAAGGGGCGGAAGGTTTACAAGAAGAAAATGAAAGGTGATATGATGGATAAACTTCCGGAATAAGATTTTGCCCTTCACAGAAAACTTAACCCAGATTCAAGTGAACTCCCATGCCTTCACTTGGGGAACTTGCTGTGCATTATGTCATCTAACTTTAGCTGGTCAGTTGATGCACAAGTCAGAAAGAAAAGCATGGCACACGGACGAAAGAAGGTAACCTCAAAGAATATACATAACACTTTGCCGGATAATTATGCCAGTGCCAAGGTGGCATTTTTGCACCCGCTTAAGCTGAATATATCGAAAAATTCAAAAAGGCCATATGATAGACCATTGCATAAAGAGTTTACAACCACTTTTATTATCATTGTATCTCACCAGTCAGGTGAGATATTAACCTTTCAAAAATAAATTCCTATAGGAAAATAATTCTTCCCATAGGAAAAACAATATTCCAATAAGTAATTTGAAATTTCCCATCGGAATACAAGAACTTCCTATAGGAATTTCAATTCCGATAGGATTTGATAAAATCCGATAGGAAAACTTCATATCCTATAGGAAAACTATATGTCTGAATAAAATTCCTACAGGAGATACCATTCTCATATAGGAAATATAATTCCTATAGGACTTTAAAAAATCCTATAGGATTGTCAATATTTCCCGTAGGAGAATAAATTCTCTTATGGGAAATATCATTTTCCGATGGGATATTAATTTTTAAAGGTAGATATCTCACCTGTCAGGTGAGACACACTAAAAACAAAAGTGGTTATATACTCTCTAAAAATGGTCTATCATTTGGTATATATGGATTTTTCCGAAACTGCATCTTAAGCAGGTGCAAAAATGCCACCTTGGCACTGGCAGAATTATCCGGCACAGTGTTACATTGTACGCGTGCGGGTATCGGAGATAAGATAAGAACTGGAATGATGTGTGACTATTAATATATGAGTCGCTATAAATAGACTAGGTTTTTAAATATTATAAATATCTCAAATATAACCGCGCTTCGCAAAAAAAAAAATATTAAAAACATCCTAATGACAGACAAAAAACCAGACATGTCTTATTTGTTAAAGTGTACCAAAATGTATTCAAAACTTGACAAGTAAAGTGGAGAAAGCGCAACTACGTGTTATCTACATTTCATAATCTTCATATAAAAGAATAATAATAAGATATCTTACCGTAAGTTTATGTTTTACATGTAAAAAATTTATTGCTAGATGAAAATTCTACCTGATAATACTTGTAATCCACAGGGCAGGTTTTGTAAGTTTGTACAATTGATCCGAAGCCTGTTACTCTGCGCCCGGCGTAAATCTTGGCTTAAGTCAAATTCCGTCTTACTAAATGGCGTAAATCTGCAGACATTTACGCCTGACCAAGGATAGGATGGTCGTAGCTTTTGTTGTAACATACAAAAAAAAAAAGAAATAGCTTTCCAAAAAGCTAGCCTGACAAAAAAATTATTCCACTAGAATCATGTATCAATTATTTTATAGAAATAAATTAAATTTTCGCTGATGCTAATAAACGGAACTCGCAGATCAAACTAAAAGATAGAAAAATTACAAATATATATATATATATATATATATATATATATATATATATATATATATATATATATATATATATAATGACGTCTACCACAACTATCAATTTTTGTCCCCCCAGGCTAGGGGATTAAAGTCTATTGCGGGGCTTACATTATCACATAGTTTAAATGTACTATATTGTTTTAGTAATTCAGTCTCCCAAACGAAGTTTGGAGACATTGTTTTTGTACGGTTTCTTCTTCTTTTTCTTCTTTCCCGCGTTGCGTTTCTTAGAGATGGCTGAACAGAATTGTACAAAACTCTAGGATACGATAGGCCTGCATATCTAGATGTGCACGCTTGTTTGATTTTTCTCATTTGGGGTTGGCCAACCACTTTTTTGGGGGGGGGGGGGGGGGGTCAAAAGGGCATGGGGTCTAACATTGAACCTTATGGGAAAAATCTTAGACTCTATTGTAAATGGTTATTACTTGAACACGGACAAAGATAATAATATAGGGTTTTCAGAATCATATATTGACTGTTACAGGCAATATAAAGGGTTAATTATATCTGACCCCTGGGGTCAATCCCACCCCCCAGGAATTGGAAATGACCATTTATCTCAGAAACTGTTAGAATTCTGACCCTTTAACCATATATATTCTTGTTCCATGCGTTAAGGGGAATCACATGGTATGAAAGTCATGGGCCCCGGGGGTAGTCCTGACCTGCCTCAAACAGGAAGTGCACAAATAACTTGAAAATTGTTAAGATCCCCACCCATAAACCATATATATTTTTGTTCCGTGTGTCAAGGGGCATCAAGTGGTATGTTGGTCATGGGCCCTGTGGGTGGTCCTAACCCCTCTCAAACAGGAAGTGCCCGAATATATTAAAAACTGTTAAGAACCCCACCCCTAAACCATATATATTCTTGTTCAATGTTTTAGGGGGCATCAAATGGTATGTAGGTCATGGGCCCTGGGGTGGTCCTGGTCCCCCTCAAACAAGAAGTGCACAAATAACTTGAAAATAGTCAAGATCCCCACCCCTAAACAATATATATTCTTGTTCCTGGTGTCAAGGGGCATCAAATTGTATGTAGGTCATTGGCCCCGGGGGTGGTCCTGGCCCCCCTCAAACAGGAAGTCCCAAGTATCTTGAAAACGGTTAAGATCCCCACCCCATAAACCATATTTTTTTTTGTTCCTGGGTCATGTTGGTTCACCTGATGTATAGTAAAGGACCCCTGGGGAACACCGTGAAACTTCAGAAATAAAAATAATCTAGTTCTTAATCTTTTTTTCTGTAAGTTTGACCCATGTATTGTTTATTAGTCAACAGCTGTACAGCTCATAGACATATACAATTAATATACACATGTTATAATACATATACTGGTCACTTGAAAAAGGCAAGTTTATACATGAAGTTTTCTGATTACAAAAGCATTCTTAATATATTTACCTAAATTGCACAAATCCTTTACATTTTGTGTTGACAATAATAGAATTAATTTAAAGACAGAGGGTTTAATATAATAAAACTTCTTAAGGAATTTTTCTCTTAAGTTACAGTAATAGGGACATTTCAATATAAAATGATATTCATCTTCTATATCTAAAGTACATAGAGGACATAAACGTCTTTGTAATGGAACATTGTTATATCTGCCAGTTTCGATGGTAAGACAATGGGATGATAATCTTAATTTACATATAAGTTTCTTATATTGTAAAGGAATTCTTTTTGTTAGATATGACTGCAAGGTACAATGATCAACTAAATATCTATAGATTGTACATTTGGAAGAGGCATTTATGTCAGCTAGTAAAGACTGTTTAAAATTATCAAAAATACGTTGCTTGGCGATCGTTAAAATAATTTCTGGCTTTTCAAAAAATTGGTTTTCCCATAAGTTCATTAGCCCAATACTTGTTAACATATTCTTGATCTCTGCAGCCCAGTTTTTACATTTGTTTTTACCTAAAGTTTCATTATACATATTAACATAACATGAATTCAAAATGCAATTTCTTGATGATAAAAGTTTCATCCAATATCTTAAAATACGTATTTTTCTGATACATTGCAGAGGCATTCTGCCCAATTCACAATAAATAACTGCATTAGATGTGCCCCTTTTAACATTAAGTATGTTTTTACAATAATTAAGATGAATTTTTTCTATATCTGGGGCAGAATGAAAGCCCCAGACTTCACAACCGTAGTAAGCAATGCTTCCTACATAAGTGTCAAAAAGGGACAAAAGCGTAGTAAAATTAAGACTCATATTACAACATTTCCTTTTCAGTGCAAAAAGCGCCTTCATACATTGTAATGACAATTGTTTCTGCGTAACATGAAATTTGCCATTGTAATTCAACAAAAGTCCTAGATAACAAAAACTGTTCACTACTTCAATTTGTTCACACTTATAAAACCACACATCTTCTGTTCGCAAAATTCCCCCATTTCTAAAAACCATTATTTTTGTTTTGTTTACATTAACCGTTAACGACCATTTCTCTGTATAATTTTCTAAAGTATTCAACATTGACTGTAAGTCAGCAGCAGACTGAGCAAAAATAACCAAGTCGTCTGCGTACATCAGTAAAAATAAGGATAGCTCTTGTAATTCAATTGGAGTATTTCCATTGCTTAAAAATTCCATTTCGCAATCATTGACATAAAGGGAAAAAAGGAGAGGGGAAATTATTTCCCCTTGTAAAACACCAAGATTATTCACAAAAAAATCTGATAACTTACCATCTAATAAAACACAAGACTTAATATTATTATAAAGTGAACGTAAAATCTTCAGAGGTTTACCTCTGATTCCATACATTGAAATTTTATTCCACATTTTGGCCCTATCCACTGTGTCAAAGGCACGCTTGAAATCTACGAAGCCGCAATACAATCTACATTTTTTCGAGAGATATTTGTTCACAATTGTTTGTAATGCAAAAATGGCATCAACAGTACTATGAAATGGTCTAAACCCGAACTGTGCGTCTGTAATAACATCATTTCTCTCGGCCCATGACATAAATCTCTTATTCAAAATTGAAGTAAAAAGTTTTGTCATACAACTAATTAAACTAATTCCTCTATAATTGGCAGGATCAGTTGTCCCACCCTTTTTATATATTGGTACAATGAGAGACTCACACAGTATATGTGGAAAATGACCTGTTGTAAACATAGCATTAAAAATTGTGTGTACAAAAGGTACCAAAATATCCTTGAATTCAATGAAATATCCATTAATTATACCATCCAGTCCATGACTTTTACCTGGTTTTAAAGTCTTTATAGCATCTTCAATTTCATTTAAAGATATGTCACTTTCTAATTCTTCAAAAATTACTTCTTTTTCACCTACGACCATGTCATTTCCCACGGCTGTATGATCAATACAAGAAAGGGATTTGAAATGATTGTGTAAATCTACAAGTGAAACATTTACTTTGTTAACTTTTCTCCTACTAAATTTCGAAAAAAATACTTTAGGATTCGATTTCCTTATTGTTTCTAATAAATTGCCCTCTTCATTAAGATATTTTCTCTTGATTCTTCGTTCCAATATTTTATATTGCCTTTTACTTGATTTTAATAATTCATGATTTTCTAAAGATTTACTTTTGTTAAAGTCAGCTAGCGCTTTACGATAAATATCATATAATCGCTTACATTCAGCAGTAAACCATGGTCGGTCATGTCTAGGTTCAACATTATCTATTTGTCTACTACTCTTATTGACATGACGAGGACTGGGCACCTTATGAAAGTCAGACATAAGAAAAGACAATTCATTTACAAAAGTTTTGACACCGTTTTCTAACCCTGTATTACTAGATAAATCATTCTGTACTAAACATTCCTCTAATCTATACACATTTTGCTGCAGTGACAATTTACTATCATTTACTAAATCTTCCTTCCAGCGATATCTTACGTGATCATGACTACTGAATGAATTCCCTTCTGACTGATTCAATGCTATGTTTATACCCGTTCTTAGTTCGATGTGCAATGGTGCGTGATCAGAATAAGTGTTAAAATTACAAACTATGAACTTATAAAAGTAACTAAATATGTCAGGTGTGCTCAATACATAATCAATAACACTACATCCATTGGCACCACAATATGTAAAATCGTTAGCCATATTATCTACATGTCTGCCATTTAGAATTCGTAACCCACTTTCAATACACATCTGAATCAACTTAAGCCCATAGGCATTCACTGCTTTGTCTGGACACACACGGTCACTTAATCTATCGTCCTCCTTGTAATTACAGATAGGTGATATAAAATCAGAGATTTGTTCATGTACATTATCACATTCAATATAATCATTTAACACCGAGCACCTGCTATTCAAGTCTCCGACAATAATTACTTTACCTTTCTCGGAGTATTTAGCAATTTGATTCTCTAATTCATAAAAAATATCACAGTTATATTGTTTGAAAAATGAGGATTTATCCGGCGGAATATAGATACAACATATGTATAAACATTCATTAGACTCTATTACATCACCGTTAATCTTTAGCCAGCAAATTGTGTCGAAAAAAACATCAGTTATTGTAATATGTTTCCGAAACTCATCCCTTATACTTAATGTGGGTCATCCCTACTCTGCCCTTACGTTTGGGAGACTTTATAATCGCCCCGATTATAATTACACCTTGTTCTTCTTTACTTTTTTACTGGTGTTGAATAGAAACTGACTGCCATTTTCATGAAGACAATAAAGTCTTCAACTATAAGTGTAAATTTCGTGTCCCTCCATAAAAGGATTGTGTCTCTAGAATGAGGCCAATATAATTAAATACTATTATTTTAAATATTGCTTTAAATTTTTTTCGTTACTTCTATAGATACCGAAAATGTAAATTGTCACTTGGGAAAGGGTATCATTAAGGCGGGGTCATATAGGGTTAAAAATATCATCTAATTCTGCTGATACTGAATAAAAACTTACTTTATATTTAATGTTATCTACCTGAATTATAAATTTCATGTCCTCCCGTGTAAAGATTTTGACTTTAAAGCGGGGTCCAATTGGGCATAAAATGTTAATGTATACATGTATTATGTTTCTATAAGTCTGCTGAATATGTAAAACTGACTGCATAAAAATCATGTCCTCTAGCAAACCTATGTCCCCTTTGGTAGAACATTTGTGTTCTTTAAATTTGCTGAACAAGGGATGAATTCTGTTCTGTAAATCAGCAAAGTATGAAAGCATAAAATATAGTTTCAAGATTTTATTTCTTTAGAACAAATAATTGTCAATAGTATAAATGTATGTACAAATATATGAAATAAATTGACCTAACAATATCAGTTGTAATGGCGGTAACGTAAAAGAATTTCATTTTCCCTAAAGAAAATAACAAAATGATACATAAAATACAATTGATAAATAAAGATAAGTTATAATAAGGAATGTATAAAACATTATTAAATATATAGTTCTGGTATAATACATTGAAATATGTAAAAAAAAAAATTGTAAGGTTAATCGCCGTATATACATGTACAATCCTTAAGTTTATTCATGCATTTATTGTTCATTTCTTCCCTGGCGACTGATTTGAACAGTATATATGTACAAAAATATATACAGTGGCCATATAGAGTGGGCATCATATACTTGTTTAGTTTCAGCTTCTTTCTTCTTTTTATTGTTCGATGAGCCGAGTCACTCACCAGTATTCAGCGCCATCAGCGGTAAACCACCTGAATTTGCATGGGCCTCTGCGTTAGCTCCGTGTTCATCTGAATTGCGATTTCTCCAACATCTCAACTTTTCTCTAAATTTATACGCCATCAAAAGGAAAGCGCAAAACAGAACAAGAAGAACGGGGACAATAATAGAAGCCATCAGAAAAGAAGAGTCTTTGGTGTCACTGTCTTCAAAGCTCAGCGAGTTGATACTTTGGTTAAGGCCGTGAGTTTCTGGTGTAGTATGTGACCAGTTCGCCTCTGTAGTATTTAAAATTGTTTCAACATCATCGCTTTTTCCGGTAATTACACGAATCATCATTGTGGTCCTAAAAGACAAATCAAACAAGACATTATTTTGATTTTAAATGAACTAGGTAATTCGTAATATTATAAAAATATATAATAACAAATCGATTTATGACTGCTGTTTCTCATCTTAAATATTAATTATTTACTACTGTTTCGTTTTGAAGTTTATTATTATTTATCAAAAAGGTACAGTGTATTTAACACAAGGGCATCGCTAAGCGGAACATCCCCTCGCGACATAATTCATTGTAGGGGGAAATGCATTATTTAGGAAAATACATGTAAATTTATCAGATCAAAATGAGTATGACAAAAGTATTTCTTAAAACCAATTTAAGTTCATAATATCTTATCATAATCCCCAAGTTTTGTGTTGTATAAATTGTGGAGGGGGGTTACAATTACGTGGTTATAAAGTATTCCTATTCCTAGAAGAAACTCAACACAAATATGAATGGGCTTGTGTATATACACTAATTAAGTGTCTCATTTTGTTTGATGTGTTTATATAACATGACACTCTAGAAAAGGTCTTATTTGTTCAGGCCTGAATCCCTCTCATACCCAAGAACAAATGTATTGAATAAAAATTTAGTATAAAAAATCTTGTTCAGAACCAAACATGAACCCAGTGACACTGGATTTAGTACCCTTTATAATGTTTATGTATTATTTTAAAATATAAATTTCAAAGCAAAGTCTATAAATTTTATAATGACTGAAATGAAAGCAAAACTTTAAAGACATTACCATAAAGAAAACGTTTTGTGGGTCTCAGTGCTGTTTATACATGTATTTATTTAAGATATTAAAAGTAATCGAAATGTTTTTAATTACATTTGACAAAGTAATTGAAAGAAATTAATTATATTTTTAAAAATCTATGTAATTGTAATTGCAAGTAATTGACAAAATTATTGATGTATTTGAAAGTAATTAATTACATTTCAAAGTAATTAACCCCAACCCTTGCTCTGAGGGACAATTCTAGTTTCGTGTCGTATGTCAACCCAAAGTTGTAAATTTGCAGCTATTATCAATATGAAAAAAATTCAACACGGTAAATGTGCGATATCTGTCAAAGTCTTTTCTGAATTTTTGACAAGTTCTATTGTAATACGGGAAAATTTTACCGAATGTCGACTGCTTGTTACGATGTAAATTGGATGACTTTAATCCCTTGCCAGCTTCTACTTTAAACTATGGGCAAACTTCTACCCCCCCCCCCATACTACAAACTGTTTGTTGTTATTTTTACCTTTATTTCATTTAAATCCCAATAAATGATGTCAAGTTGTTGTTTTGAAATGCATACGGTATCGATTTACTTCAAGTCGAACATAAAAATACCGGAAATGTCCATTGTCAAGTCGTAAATAAAATTCCTATTTTAACTTCGTTTTTTTACGATAATTAAAAAAAATTTAATCAATTGACTGTCCTTTTACCATGCCAAAGAAGTGTACAAAGTTTGATAAATATTCATGAGAGGGTTTTCTTGGAATTTTGCTAAGAGCTGATAATGGACACACATACATACATACACACATACATAAATACATACATACAAACACACGCACAGCAGCGATGCTATATCCCCCTCGCATCAAGTTGCGCGAGGGGATCATAAATCGGCCATATCAAATATAGCAATAGTGTAAATAAAATTACCAAACTATAAGAAAAAAAACTATCTTTGTGTACTGGACCAACAAAGATATTTGTTTTGACAAAAAATGAATTGTGTTTTAGGTCCTACCTATCTTTGCTGTCTTGTATTTATTTCTATGGTAATTAAGTGAGAGGATATTGACTTTAACAAGGCGAAATAAAGACCTGTTGTACACGTTTAAATATAATCGCGTGTGGGATACAAGAAGCCTTGTTGAAAGTCCTAAATGTGGTACCAAGGGGGACTACGCTCCGGGTAGATCGAGTCATTGCTCTCCCACAATTTTGTGTCAGGATATGACAGAGAACGGATGGTCTAAGGCGATTGGTTAAAGTAACGTGATCTGTTTCTTAACAGCATACCGCCATATCTTAACGATATCACCTGAATAGAAAGGTAAATTCTCTTCACTGGCAACAATGATTATGTTTTAAACAAAAATAGAGGAATTTCGATCTCAATATTATCTTTATTGAGCTCTGTGTTTAAATTATGTGTGTTTCTTTCCCTTCAGTTTATAAGGAATCCAACAAAATTCGTAGTATAGTTTACACTTATAGTGATAAAATAACAAGGGCTATAGCTATTTATAGACATGGTTTTTTAAAATACTATAAATATCTTTAGTGACTGTTTACATGTTTCGTGAAATAAAGTTAAATGATTACAATTTTTTATCATTTAGACAAAGTGAACAATAGTAATTGTGTATGCCAAGACTATTTAGAATATATAAAATAAATTCATACGGTTCTTTTACACGAAAATCTTATATATCACTGTCTCCGTAAGTTTATCGTTCAATACTCAGAAATTACAAAACAAAACTTTATGTTCCTACCTTTACCGAATATTGATAAATGAAAAAAAGAAAATTATGCCGCTCATACTAGTATCAGATGTTACCTGTTAATTGATATATGTCCAATTCACTAATTGGTCCTTACTATGTTCGAAACATATTCATTGTTGGTTGCCCTACTTTCAATTTAGTGTTTCATATAATTAGCACACAAAAAACCCAACTAAATAGAAAGGGAAAAATTCCGTTTGAGTTATGTATGCTAGGATTAAAAATAGTTGAGATTGCAGAAATGTTTCGTTTATTTCCTTTTATTTTACATGACAAGCGTTAGAATATCTCATTTTAAGATAAATTCCTCATCGCTTAGAAGTGATGTTTTACGGGGAATAAATTATAATATATTTTATTAAGTTTTCGCATATTTGTCATAGGAGTGAACTTAAGTGTGAAAAAAACCCAATTTAATTGACATGATCAGAAAATAATTTAGTATTTAATTGTATCCAGAAGTCGAATTTCTGTACTGCAAGAAAACTATCGTCCGATTGATATACCCACAACCCCTCCCCGTAGTTTATAGTTTACTTATCCTAAGAATATTGTAATCATGAAAATTAATAAAAGAGGAATAACTTTTAATATTGTAATGCTTCGAGGTACTATTTTTGCGGTCAAGAATAAAAACTTTTTTTTTTTGTAAATTAAATGGTATTAATATCTGTAATGAGAGAAACAAATAAAAAATAAACAACAAATTTCCCGTGTTATCTTTTATTTTTCTTTCTTTTATTTATTTATTGCAAATAACAATTGTTAAAAGTCACAATAATAGGTTATGGATGGCCGATGTACAACATTAACTTCTTTGATACACATGTTATTATGCAACATAGATATAATAAATAAATACGTATAAATATATAAATATTTTTGCTATGTATTGCAATATACTATATTTACATATGTACTATCATATATATTAACTCTGTTTATACATTTTTTCATCAGACCGTTTTTTCATCGTCCTTTTCTTCTCTGTCATTGTTTTGGTACTTGTTATTGATGAAAGTTTGAATAATTATGTTATTACTGCACGTATATCAGCTTATGTTTCCTCAACATCAAGAACATAATTTCAATGGACATTTAGTTGTCATTTAAATGTTAATGGAATAATCATTCTATACAAGTTTTCTTTTACAAGTTAACAAACTTGTACAATAACATTAACTATGTCTATTTACAGGCTTTATACATGTACATTGCATAGAATCCCAGACTTTTTAAATTGAAACAGATTTTCAGTCAACAGAACAATCCATTTACTTATCTTGTACAGTCTGGTACCGATATTCCGATGTGACCTGTAGTAAGGTATCGCGACTCGACATCGGGGCCAGATCATCACAGAATCGCCTTTTCACCGAAACATCATTTTTCCTTAGCTAGCTGTACTCAGGGCCGAGTTAGACATCACCGTTTCCTGGTCCAAGAAGTGCTGCAGAGCTGGTATTTGCTGGGTCGGTGGAACTTACATCTGGATCTCTTTCACTTTGATCAGTTGTCTCTGCAGTCATGGTAGTCAGTTCAATATCGGCTCTAGGCTCTTGATCAGCTGTCTCGACAGTAGTCATCTCAATATCGGATCTGGGCTCGCCAAACCTGCGACCTATCCAATTCTTTATCTTTTTTCGAAATATATATCCAAACAACGAAAAAGCGACAATCCCAACTATAACTAATACTGTAGCTATAACGGCAGCAACCGGAAATGGAGAATCTGCCGTCCCTTTGTCATGAGTTGACAGCAAGGCGCTTTGATTAAAGCTTAGCGTTTGACTTTCATGCGTAGTCTGGGACAAAGAGACATCGGCTGTTGTCGGGACAGTGATGTTAAAAATCTCCGGCTTTTTTGTGATGTTCTTTTTTATATAATGTATCATTGACATGATGACAGTCTCTCCTAAAAAGATAAATAAAACATAATTTTATTAAATATTTAATATACATTAGATTTGCACCATTGAAAGAGCAATTACTGAGGCACACAGTGCGACACACAACATTTCCTGTTTTAAATTCAACTGTACAATACTTATGTCAATATTACAACATTTTCAAAGGCAATTTAAAAAAAGTTTGATCTGTTTCGGGCAATTAATCATTCGTTTTGAATTTAAGAAAAAAATTTGAATGAACTCTTCTCACCTTTTCACGCCCCATATGTACATTATCAATGAACTTTCGCTTTCAATCAAATTAAATCCTACCTCTATATTTTTTTAAAAAGAGGTCCGTGTTCGCTCTGCTTCTGTTTTGTAAATTTCCTTTGGACTTTTGATTTTGAACACCGTTCGTTATCACTACATGTCATTAAAGTGTCAAAAATATTGAATAAAAATATTTTTGACTTCTCTATTACACGGGGTTTACATAATAAAATACTTGTTAGCATTTGGCACTTAACGTTGATGCATCATTCATGTTCTATTTATAGAAAAGGGGTTTTACGCTGGTGCTATTTAAATATATAGTCTAAATTTAAATATAGCCCTACTTTGTTTCAATACCCTTAGTACATGATTAAAAATTACACTATGTGCATATTTTATTTTATTGTCAGTCCTGCAAAGAAATATCGAATGGTACAAAATTAGATTTCATACTGGATTACGAAGACGTACATTGTAACGCAACGACCACAATGGCGCTGAACAGAAAGCCGCGTGTTTACATGTAGCATCATCATTGCTTCGATGCAAATGCCACTATTTATCAATTAAACACGACTGATCATCAAAGAAAATGAATAGTTTGTAACAAAAAAATTACCTGTAAATGCAAAACTTTAGTTCGCTCCGCTTGTCGATAATTCTAACGTGGTTTGTTTTGGAAATTTTTCGTTCTAAGAATAGCACTGAGTCACAATGTGGAAGCCCGTCTGCCATATTTTACTGACGAGGAATTTTGTATCAATCGTAACTACTCGGCCATTTCCGTCACCGCAATGATTTTGTATATATTTTTTAAAAAAAACTATGATTGAAAAGATTTATGCACATTATTTTCTTTTCAAATGAAAATGTAGTTCTGGGATTTAGAATCCCGTGCATCATTTTTATACGATGTTTGAATTAAAATTTTGAATAAAAACACTGTATAACATCTCATTAAGAGGGAATTCATAGCCTTTATTCATAATTAAAAATTATGTTACATGTCACATGATTTTTTAGTATACTTTTTTATTATATTATTTATAAATGAAAAATGTAATAACGCTTTTGCTTTTTGTATTCAATTTGAGTAATTACTTTGTTGGTTGTCAAAATAAATTATTCGTGTCTTGAAGGATTTTTAAAACTTTTTTTCATGTTACCTTTCTTTGGATAATCCTGATTGACATTGTTTCTATATTTCTTTCAGTTTTGTGTATGGAATTTGTGAATTAACCTAAACTGAGCAAATTAAGTTCGGTGTAATACCATGGTATGTCATAATGTAAATAATTTCCAAAAACAATAACGGACAGATAACCATCAATTAAATTAGAGAGAAAATAATTTCATTGTAGTTGAAATTGCCCCATATGCGACCTGCGTTCTCCTGCTGCATATTTTTTTTTATTCGACAAGGCGCTGTTTTCAGTTAAAATTAGATGAAATGGTAAATAACGTAATCGATTTTTCAATATTAATACGACGAAATTATAATACGCTTTAGAAAGCCAAGTGTAGAAAGGGATCGAAAATATATAGCCTTACCTATGTAGATAGTGAATAATTTTTATTATTTTTTTTTTTGTTTAAGTAGAAACTTTTTTTGACTCATTTAAAATGATGTTAATATTATATTCAAGATTGATTTTAAGACGCTGTCGACACTAAACCAATCACCGTTTTGAGAGACAACATGTATGAGCAAAATAGATATATACTACATGTATTTGGGCAATATATATTTTATAATTCAGAAACAAAAAAGACTGTTCTTTGTCATTGCTTAATATGTTTTCTGGTCATGCCACTGACTTTAACAAAATTTGTATTTTTCAAAATATTAACAAGGGCTCTATTTTTCGTGAAATAATGGATTAGGAAAATATCGCAAGATTTCGTAATCTTATATTAATTTAATTATCGCAGTAAATTACAACTTTAATCATAATTTTTAAAATGATGACGATCAAGATGGTTTGTTCCAACTATAATTTGAAATAATATATTGATGAACTATGGTTTAAGATTATGTTTATTTATAAATATATTTATAAAATATGATTTTCTAAACTAACTACAAATATATTATCTTATTTTAATATCTAAACACATCTGAGTAAAAGTTTATTTAAAATATTTTTTTAAAACAATAGATTTTTTCTTACGATTTATATCTTTAAATGAAGTCTTCAAAGTATGTCAAGAATTATGTCAGAAATATTTCAATATTGAAAGCAAAGGAAAGTAATCAAAATATTTTCAAACTAAAACAAAGAAATCTTAAGGAAATGCAAGCTAAGAAATGTCAATTTTAATTTACATAGTTTTTTTTTTACTTATTTACATCAATATTGGTATTAATTACTTGATATGAGAAACTACGCCTTTTATTGTTATTCTTAAAGATGAGTGCAAATTAGTGACGCTGATCTGATGGTAAAATTAAATTAGCAGAATTATTTTGGTATTCTTATGAAGCAGAATTTAATCAAAAACTTGTACATGAAAAAAAATAATAAATCACTCGCTGTGGCCTTCAACTTAACATTCAAGTACATCGTGGACGTATAATCAATTAACAATTGTAATTATCCCCTCGCGCAACTTGTTGCGAAGGGGATATAGCATTGCTACCGTGCGTGTGTGTGTTTGTATGTGTGTATGTATGTGTGTGTGTGCACTCCATTACAATTTTCTAGTAAATTAATAGAAAACCTTCCAATAGAATTTCCTCAACCTTTACACAAATATGCCTCATTGTAAAAGATAAAAACAAATGCAACGTCATATTAATTGGTCAAATTTTTATGCAAAAACTTAGATAAAATTACACTATTGTAAAGGAGGGGGGGGGGGCATACATTATGACAAAATTCGTTCAAAACTAAAAAATATTTATCATAGATTGCACACTTCTGTAAAATAACAAATAAAAATGCATGTGCCTTTCCAAACCATTAATACTATTACAAATTATTATTTCATTAAATCAATGTCATTATCAATTTTGTATACGAGTTATCAATCAGAAATTTCTGAGTAAGAGTTATCAATCTTCAGCTTCACTTCTTTGAAACCAAAGTGAAAGTAAGCAGTTCAAATCAACAACTTGATATTTTTGGGAGTTGATTTTAATCAACTCTCCTATGCACTTACTCGGGCAAAGCGAAAGTGAAACAGTGTTTGGACCTAAGCACAAATCAATACCGCTGACGACACTTAGTTCTTGAAAATAATCGATAAATTCGATGCTATGTATTCCGGAGCATTGTTTTTCAAGAAAACCTATTTATTAATACCATGAAAATAGTAAGAATTTAAATTGTACAAACAGTTGAGGTATTTTTTAAAGTCGTCTGTATTCCTACGCTAGAGTTCAATGTAGTCTCGTTCAACCAGACGCTTGGCTGTCTCCGTTAATATACGACAAAACAGAGTCTTTCTTGTAGTCGTAGAAAAACGGAGACAGCCGAGCGTTTGGTTGAACAAGACAAGAGTTCAATCTTGCCTGGATCCATACAATTCCTCACAAAAATTTTGATTACTGATACTTCTTGCCATGAAAAATCACATATCTTTGATTTTGAATAAATGATAATTGATAAAATCAACTCCCGTCAGTACTTCAGTACTTTGATTTGGATTTAGATCTAGTACAGGTAAATAAAATGTAGTTTTTGCAGTAATGGAGGGTTAGTAGAATGTGGTCTTCTCATTAACATAACTATATATTGCTAAATAATGCATCCGTACACACAATAACCCATGTCGCGAGGGGATGCTCCGCTTAGCGGTGCCCTTGTTTCCATACTTACGTCGACTCGATATATCCCAGTGAACTTGAAATAAAAGATACCAGAGTCTGTGTCATCTGTTTCATATTTGGATATTTTACTGGAAATGGACATTGATAATAACCTAACAACAAAACATTATGATAAACGCGATGAATTCAAGTTTTCTATAGTCAACTTTCCTTACTTATGAAGCAGTATACCTCCAACACCTGCATATGGTGTTTTGTTGCTCAGTTAATTTGATACACAAGGGCATGCTCTTTGTATGAACAGTTTTTAAGGCTAGGCGAACTACTGACAAACAAGTTGATGAAACAGGACTATCAACAGTCTCGTTTGAAGTCATCTTTTCGTAAGTTCTATGGTCGATACAACGACCTTGTCAGCAAATACAATCTTCAACTGGGTCGCATACTGACTGACGTTTTTCATACTAATTGTTAGACCATAATTAATCACCTAATTGTCTACGGACTTTTCCGTTTTCCCCCGATTACGACAAAGAACACGCGGTGGGTGTGACCGGTCAGCAGAGGATGCTCACTCTTTCTAAGCACCTGATCCTACCTCTATCTTTTTATAGGTCCTTGTTGCTCTGCTTTGAATTTGTATTTCGTTTTATTGATTTTTGAGATGGTTGACACTTTAATTGTTATTATCATATTTTCATTGATACAATCGCTTTGTAAAATTGTTTTTCTTCTTTATTTCTGAAATTAATTAACGATTACATGTAAAGAGTTAAGTTGTTCTTATTTTGCTTTTATTTATTCATTCTTTTTTACGAACTAACTAAAAAGATTTGCTAGGTATGCAAGAGCCTCGTCATCGCAAATATTTCTCGCTGGGTACCAGTACAAAAATATCTCTGATATGTTATTTTTCAGATAAACTGCATCTCATTTGCGAAAATTACTAGCCACGAAACAGTATATCTCAAGTAATTAATCGTAAAATAAAGTCACTGTAAATAAAAGTTGGCTTACAGTAATCTTAACAATTACATTAATTTATGGTCAAGGGATATTTTAAAGTATTTAAGAGCACGGTTAACATAGAGAGAAATTTATCCTTATGAGTCCTTGCTATTAATATTTTAAATCAGATATAGATGAGTGTTTCGTTTATCATGTAGTTAAGTGAGCGGAAGACCTTAATGTTATTCTGAAAATTTTTCAAATTTCTTATTATTTTTTTTCTTCTAGACGCCAACTTTGATCCTTAATATGTCGCTCGTTTGTTTACCGATTGTTTTGAAATTTTCAGGACTGATAACATGCCGCGTGATGTTGTCGTTGCATATTTTAGTTGAGGAAAATCCCTATGAAACAAATGATTTTATCGTAATATCTCGTGGTCTTATTTTTGCAGTTTAAAATGAAAACATATCTTGGTTTCGTTAATTAAAAAAATCTATGAAAGGAGAAAAGCAAATAAAATATTAACAACAAATTCCCGTGTTAGCTTTTATTTCTGAAGACAAATTAATGTTATATCTGCAAATAACAATACTTTTTCAGAGAGAGAGAGAGAGATCTTCAAAGACACAGGTATATGTAATTGATGTACAACGATTGCTTCTTTTATAGTACGCATGTTATTTTGCAATATAGATAAGATACTACACAATTTATACATGTTTTACATTGCATACATATATACAATGAAAAATAACTTTAGTTTTACACTATTAGTCGATTTTGCAGATTTTTTCCTTAGAAATGTTTTTCTATGTCATTATCGATTATTTGTTACAGATAAGTCAGAGTTTGACTTTATTATGACTTCACTTATGTCACCTCATGTTTCTTAAACATTAAGGACATGACCTAAATAGACATATAGCTGATGCCCAAATGTTGATTGAAAATTTCTTAAAATTTCCATCCAGATATTATAATCAATTATTCTATATACAAGTTTCCGTTACAAGTATACGAACTCTTGTATGATAACATCAACTATTTACAGGCTATATTTAGAATCACAGACTTTTTAAATTGAAACAGATTTTCAGTCAACAGAACAATCCATTTACTTATCTTGTACAGTCTGGTACCGATATTCCGATGTTGTGACCTGTAGTAAGGTATCGCGACTCGACATCGGGGCCAGATTGTCACAGAATCGCCTTTCACCGAAACATCATTTTTCCTTAGCTAGCTGTACTCAGGGCCGAGTTAGACATCACCGTTTCCAGGTCCAAGAAGTGCTGCAGAGCTGGTATTTGCTGGGTCGGTGGAACTTATATCTGGATCTCTTTCAATTTGATCAGTTGTCTCGACAGTCATGGTAGTCAGTTCAATATCGGCTCTAGGCTCTTGATCAGCTGTCTCGACAGTAGTCATCTCAATATCGGATCTGGGCTCGCCAAACCTGCGACCTATCCAATTCTTTATCTTTTTTCGAAATATATATCCAAACCACGAAAAAGCGACAATCCCAACTATAACTAATACTGTAACTATAACGACAGCAACCGGAAATGGAGAATCTGCCGTCCCTTTGTCATGACTTGACAGCAAGGCGCTTTGATTGAAGCTTAGCGTTTGACTTTCATGCGTAGTCTGGGACAAAGAGACCTCGGGTGTTGTCGGTACAGTGATGTTTAAAGCATCCGGCTGTTTGGTGATGTCCTTTCTGATAATATGAAATATTGGCATGATGACAGTCTTATCTAAAAAGATAAATTGATCATCAAAGTATAAGCATTAAGTAAGACTTTTTGAATACTATCCAAGTGTTGGGTTGAAATGTGATTGGACGGTATGGTATTAGCATTCAAAACCTTTGAAAACCCCATTTCTAAACAAATGATTATTCGGACAAGTTATTGCGTGGACCATGAGGTCCACCCAGAAGGAAATATATAAGCGAGGTTAAACCGGATGCTATAGGGAAATTCAGCCTGCGCATGAGCTAGCCTGGTTCCTGTGCGTAATGAGTGGCTCAAGGAACCAGGCTAGCTCACGTTTATCGGGATCGGGATATCATGCCATATGCACGTACATATATTTACATTTTCAACTGTCTTTGTCTGCATGTGATAACATTACAAATCAATTTTGAACCCTAAAACCAAATAACTTCATTAAACACGAGTGACGCAAAATGGGCGTGTCTTATAGCATTAACTGAAACACGGTATCGGCTGCACCGTGTAGTAGTAATACATAGCATGTGCTAATGTTGTTTAAAAATGTAAAAATTGGAAATAGTATAAATATAAGTAATAAGGAATCATTCTTTGAATATTATGAGGTGACGGTCGGAGCGTGCTCAAATCTTTCATGAAGCCCTTGGATTTGACCACGCCCCGACCGAAATTATCAGCTAATAATACTCAAAGAATGATTCCCTTTTCCTTAAAGGCGCTGTAATTGTTAAGTTGTCGGTAAACAGCACAGAAACGAAGTATTCCTTTGAAAGAAAATTACATTTTTAAGCCTTTAAGTATGACTGAATAATTATGTGACTGTATAAAAGTTTAAATCTCAAGAAAAAAAAATGCATCAAAATATGAAATTAATTTTCACAAAGCTGTCACTGCAAATAGTAGAATTCGCCAAATGCCTGATACTTTACAAGTAATTTTCATAAATATAATTATTTTAGAAGTATGAACCTTTTAAATAATGAGATAAAAAGTCAGGGCTATACATATACGTAATACAACGTACAAATTTAGTGGTTAAAAGCAGGGGGCTAGGGTCGATGGAATCTCTGATAATCTTAAGGCTTTCACGTTGTTGTTTTTTTTTTGGAAACACATGCACATGGTTTTTAAAGGACAACAACTTGTTTATTCTCTCAATTAAATGGGAATGTTTGAGAATATTTTTAAATTATTTTTCCTCTCGACGTATCTTCGTAGTTGAATTCCTTGCAATTGCATGCGCGAGCGATATACGTACGACCCACGATAGCTACAGAGTCTTGGCAGGAAAAAAATCAACAAAAGTGTCAATAAAATCTTTCAAAGAATTTGACATTGTTATGTTTTGTACTTTAACAATGTCTCATATGACTATTAATAGATATGGTGTTTTACCTTTCTAAATATAGACCAACGTGCGTACTTCTGACATGTTTTGTATTGTAAATTTTAAATGACAAATTCCTTTATTTTATATATTGATGAATAATAGTGTTATTTAATGCAAAGCCACTGAATATTTACAAAATTAAATGTATAAATGTGTTATGAAACACTGCGAACACATTGCATCATTACAATGTTAGTACGCGCCCACAACGTAAACTTGAGATCAATATAATCTTTAAAAAATATAATTGTCTATAATATATCTTCAATAGAAACAAAAAACGCATAGAAAATAACTAGTAAATAATAACTTTACCTGTTTAATATGTCCGTTTGCCTTCAAATCTGCTCGGTTCTGGAAAATATTCGTGCTAAGAATAGCATTAATATATGTTATTGTACGGAAGCCTTGATTTGCAATAAACTGCATGTACTTTATACGCTTCATATTGTTTTGATATCCATTCAGTAAATACATAATATGACAATAGGCTTAAAGTAATCGGTAATTTTTTGAGAAGAAAAGTGCTTAGGCGTCGCAACCGAAGGGGGGGGGGCTTAGTACATTCTTTTTATATATTTTACCAAACAGTTTAACTACGGAGACAAATTTAAAGACTCTAATTTGTTTTGCTAAGTAATTAACAAACTACCAATCATATGTCTTTGATTTTTAAATAAGATATTTTCGACAGTAAAATATAATGTTGCATGTAAAGAATAAAATAAAGAATTTTGTTTTAAAATTTTAAATATAAGTTAACGTGTACATCAACAAACAAATATTTGGCAATGAATCTATTCATGCACATATAGTCATTGGATCAAACATGTTTAATTTTTCAATATTTAAGATTTGAATTGTGAACAAAGTCCTGAGAGAATATGCATTGGAGGCGAGTTTATACTTATCAACGAATGCAAGTTTTCCTGCCTCAACCTCTTTGTATAGAGTTGAATTTCTCAAAACGCGAGCATCATAGACACACCCAGCATGAATTTTTATTAATTTCATAGTACAGCCTGCAAAATATTTTGCATGTAGGTACATGTGATGATAAAATGAATGGAGAGGTGTAGAAAGCGTGAATTTTTATACTCTTCTTAAAAATTCTATTTGTTTTACTAAAAGTTTGCTGCATAGGTAAAGTATGAGCGTAAATAGTTTCAGACGGTCCATATTGTGAAAATTGTTAGATCAGCCTTTCGTTCAACTGCGCATGAGCGTCGATTGTAAACAATTATGCGTGGCTTTCAGCAAGAACAAATATTGATTAATTTGAATGGAATAGGGTCGAAAGAGATAAAGACAAAACACAAGTGCAAACTATCTTTCTTGTAAGAGAAAATACATGTAATGTAAAATCTATTGATGTCATCAAGTATAATTTTGTTATTGAATTATTTTTAACAACTAGATCTGCCGAGCATGTTTACGTCCCTTCTTTGTCAGTTGCCTCATTAAATAAACGTTCCGAGGTCATACAAAGTGTGGAGAATTCGATATGACGCTTCATTTGTCCTGTGCATGAGTTATTTTTACCACTTGTTTATATCTATAAAATTGGTTAATTCATATAACCATGAACCTTCAATTCAATTGACAACCGTCATTCAGGATCACGTGATGTAAATAAAATATTGTGGTACGAGTCGTTATGATATAAAATTTGAATTCCGGAAAATCTTTAATTGAGAGGTGCCTACAGGTTTATAAATTTTAAGATACAAATTCTTTCCATGATGCTTCAAAACAATAGCTTTGTTTGGTAGGGTGAACCGGGGCTAAATATTTTGGTAAACACAATGAAAAATCATGTTTTAAACTGTAATTTTCAATGAAAAATGAAGGAAATAAGAAGAAATTTAGGAGCTTTGTCCATTTTTGATTAATAAAATATATCTAGAATGCCTACAGTCTCTCCAATCACGGAATGAAACAAGCTCTTGGCTCCCTCTTTAAAATGGTGTCAAATTGAATATAGGTATCGGGATTACTTTTTCCATAATTTTAATAAAATGTCATGTTGTAAATTTTGAATTTACTGGGTGGGTGTAAATACAAAATTTACAACATGACAACGTCATGTTGTAAATTTTGTATTTACACCCACCCAGTAAATTCAAAATTTACAACATGACAAAAATGTCAAGAAAATGTTTTATTTTCTGCATAACTCCTTTAGATTCTTCAAATCAATTACGACATTATAATGGTTCTATCACCAAAAAGACACTCTGGAATCATTTACTAGATCTTGACCTTAACACGCAATTGCGAGCTTATTATTGCAGTAAAATGTAACTTTCAGTACACGCACAACTTCTATTCAATTATCGAAATGTGTTTAAGAAGGAAAACACCAAGATGAGGAAAGTTAACTGTAATGTATCTTTTAATGGATAGACTACCATGTATAAATAACATGAAGGGAATTATCAAAATGATGTCAAAAAGTGCAAATGTGTTAGCTTGACAAAACAATGGTAGATATACCGTGATTACTTTTTGCCAAGTTAAAGTTAATACAAGGTTATGACATTAATCATTTATAGAAGCAAAATACTTTTACACTTGTTATACTTACCTGCACTTAATTGGACAGATCTTCTTTTCTGTTGTAGGAATTCCTTTCACCATTAAAGGCTGATAAAAGCTTAAGGTTGGTTCCATCAAGGAATCCGACCACCCCTGGAAGCCCGCACAACTTTAGAGATACCAGGGGGTATTTTTTGTGTCGTTCAGCATTTATTTGCCATTAAATAGGACCATTAATTAGATCAAGTAAATAATTAGTATTAATTAAAATTCTTGACATTTTGAATCAATGTACCCATTCACTGAAATCAATGAATGATATAATAATACAAATGTATATGTATTATAATTGACAGAAAGATGATGTACAGTGTATATTATACCTTGTTTTTTATACATCAAACATCTGTGCTGATTTTTTTATATTGTATAGCACACATTAGTCGCTGTTTATTCTAGTATATCTTATAAAATTCTTATTAACTTCCTACATCTTTATGCCAATGAGAATAAGCAACAATTGCTTAAATTTAAGTGAACCATTTACTGGTGGTTTTCACTCTTTAAGCGCACCCAGCGCCCTAATTACAACTGTATGAACTGTTGATTTAGACAAGTTGAATTTGTGAGCTCTCTCATTGACGACTTATAAGACGATATCATAGACAAGCAGGGGGTTGTCTGTTAGGTTTTATGGCGTTGTATTGCCCAGTTCCATGTAAGCGTAAACTACCATATATTTGCTGATTAGGAATTTCAAACAAGTTTCTTTTAACACGATAATGTAAACGAGATTCAAATTCATCGATTTTTTGTGAAAGCCAAAATTCGTTACATAACTCGTTTACATAACAATTAAACTTGTTACAATAAGGATCTATAAAATTAGAACAATTACAAGCTCCCAAAAAAGGTTATATTTATTTAGTACATTTAGGATTCCGTTCTCTCTTCCTTAAAGAGGTTTAATCCTGCGATCAAAAGCCTTAAATGTTTAAAAGCATTTTTTAAAAGCCCACACACACATCTTAACAAAATTCATAACAAAAATGAGGAGTTCGTATGCTTCTTTTGGTGCTACATTGCATTTCTGCACTGAAATAAGCTATTAATTTTATGAATTTTTTCTTGACTTTTACAAAATGTAAGCTGACTATGCAATATATGTCGATGAAAATGATAGAAAGTGTTTAAGGTGGCTCTATACACCAGTTTTTGATGACGCAGTACGCAAAAAAGGTAAATCTGGAAGCATGCAATTCCGGTACTGGCTGATTTAAACTGAGGCGAATTGTATGGAGCTACCTAATGATTTACGATTATTGAGCGAGAAAGAGAGAGAGGGGGGTTATATCTTGTGTCTATTTTGCCTGAGAAAGAGGCAAAAGGGTATGCAAGTGCTAGTAAGTGTTTTTTGTCTGGTCAGTTAAGGAATCCAGAAAGCAGTGTTGAGGTTTACATGACAATTAAACTGGTCACAATAAGGATCTATTAAATTAGAACAATTACAAGCTCCAAAAACAATTCCATAAAATAAAGAAGCAAGGTTCCATCAAATTTCTTTTTATATTTAAATATCAAATGTTCAACAAATTCTTTTTTTCAGGAAATCAATAACAACAGAATAACTAGGAAGGCTAAAGGTGAAAAGTCAAGATTTCACCCAAACACGTAAACTTTCAAGGAGAACCTTGTTTACTGAATTTAAAATACTCTCTTAATTGCTTATAATTTGACTATGAATTTGAGTAAGCAGAAGAAATAAGGTTTTATCTTATTAAGAATGAAATATGTCTCAAATCTTCATAACATTCACAAGGAAAATACCCATTTACCTCTAAAACAAAATTAACTTGAAGATGTTATACAATATGTTTAAAAGAGGTATCATTCACATTTTACAATGCAATAAAAAAAATTTATTGAAGTAATCGATCGATGATTAATCGATTACAGTTAAGTTTTAAGTAATTGATTACAATCGGTTACCGGACAAAAATAAGTATAATCGATTAATAATCTATCACAAAAAATTTCCCTATGCAATTAATTATTGATCAATTACATTTTTAATTAATGATGCCCATGTCTGGATAGTACTCTGATTTGTGCTTGCATGTATAGTGATTTTTTTAATAACAGAAATATATAGGACTCATATTAATTATCTAGAGTTTAAAATACAATACAATGTATTAAAGTTTTATTCATATTTATTTTTAACTAATTCCAAATGTTGTTTATTATTCTATGATAAGAATATACCAAATTAAAAAAGTATTTGATTCATTTCTACTAGTTTTGGGGTCAGGTAAAGGCCGACACAATTTTAAAATGGCGACCTCCAGAACTGGAAAGAGGTAGTAATTTACACTGAAGAAATAAATCAAACAACGCATACCGAGTGTAGATTAGAATCAGTTGTATCGAAATATGTAGTTTTTGTAGTATGTTAGAGTCCTTTTATTTATTTATCTCCGTTTTTTTGACAATGTTTACATACCCCCGTATTAAATATCGGTCTATTAATTTTTAACTAAGGATGGCGTAACTTTCTAAATGAGTTGACAAGTTAACCTAAGCTACACACAACTAAAAATCATTGAAAAATCGGCAGAGCCACGCTTACATGACTGAAAATACATATGAAATAGCTCGAATTTCTTCTATGTCAATCATTTAATACATTATTTGATAAGATTTCGTTTGTAATAAATGTGCAGATGTGTAGAAATGTTAATTCAGATCATATTCTTTCAAAAAACGTAATGTTTAGATTAGGAAACGTCAAATAAATTCGAATTTACTCCTTTTTTAAATGTTTGTAGCATATATCTAAATTGTTATAATTTCATATGAATTCATAAATGATATGAATAATTTGAAGTCTTTTGTCATAATATTGTAACTTTTTTCTTGATTTTGTTCATGTCAGCCTACAAACAGATTATGAAAAATATGAATCAGGGTTATTTACACCTTGTTGACACAAGTTGAATTCAAGTGTATACTTGTAATTTTCATATTTATAAAAGGGAAAATATCTTTCAGGGAACACGTGAAAGAATACCCTCCTTTTACTCTTATGCAGCGGTTCCCAGAAAAAAGAGGGGTAGGGATATGAGTTCCCCTACGAAAGATACTCCTCTGCAACCATCGAAGAAACAGGAAGTTTGTGTAGGATTTTAAAACTTTAGCTTATTGTTTTAGATGCATCATGATCATCGTGACTGCTCATTTGGTACATTTTACACATAAAACGAAACTTATGATACTTATTAATGAAAAATATGATTTAAACATTTCTGCTATTGTTTTATAGTCCCTTGAAAATAAAAAAAAAAGCATGGACTTTAGAGGAAAAAGTGTCCCTAGAAACTTTCCTTAACCAAGCTGGTGATGTTCCCAATGAGGGGTCAAATTTATTTTGGGAAAACTGTACTGTAAAGTTAAACAAACATTGTGGAACAAATAGAAATGGTAAAATTCTTTGTTATTTGAAATACAGGTTTTCATTTGATTTGTTTGCCATTTACTGATAATATCTCTATAACATTTTTAATATATTTTTATACCCAAAATTTATAATTAAATTTTAAGGAGAAATGTGCCGCAGTAGGTACAGGAAAGTGAAACCTGTTGATGGTTCAGGTACATGTGGGGTGGCATCGAGATCAGTCTGCACCCAGACAGAAAGTGTGTGTGTTTCCACAGAAACACATGTGGAAACGCAAACCGCATTACCCATAAAGAACAAAAAGTAAATTAAATTTTTTAAATTACTAATTTCTGAAGATAAACATGTTAAAAAGTATTTCATCTATATATAATCCTAATTTGAAAATTTTTTTCTTTTCTTTTTAAAAATTATCTTAGGACATCTACCAGTTTTTGGGCAAGCTTAAATCCAGGAAATATATTTAAGAACCAAGAGAAATCGCCAATCCAAGACATGTTAAGGTCTAGGCTTGAAGTAGAAAGTATAAGTAAGATGACCGTGCAGAGTTACTTACCTCAGCACTACCCTCTGATGCTACCACTATAGCTGATTGTATATTTAAAATTCCAGCTCTGAAATTGGCCGTACAAAACAGATTTCTATTTGACATAGAAAAATCTGCGGCATCTAAATGTGTTAGATCAAAATTAAGTTATCTGTTTCCAAAAGACTACCAACGTCTCAGAGACTTTTCTTTTAAGGAACTGTTTTCAGAGCTAATGGAGAAACAGCCTTTCCTGCTGAAATGTCTTCTAGCAGTGTCAGTCCCTACCACAAAGATGGAAGTATGCAGTTCCACAGAGTAATGGCAGTAAGGTTCCACGAGTTGCCTAGACTACAGAAATCTTTATCCATTGTTTTAATGGATGAGCATGTTCATGAAAAGGTGTGTATTAAATCTTAAAAAAGGAAGATTATGATTTTAGATTGTGATGTTAGATTTTCTTTATTAGGTTAGGTTCACTGTCAAACAAAATCTAGAATAGTAATTGGTTAACAACAGCCTACATTCTGTTTAATATGTATCTTAAATTGAAAAAGACATTGTTTGTAGTATTGATGGAAGAACATGAAAAAGTATGGTTTTGCGCAATAGTGCCATGTCTCTTGGAATGTATGTTGTATTTACTGCTGCATTTTAGTGATATGGTAATGTTGTCACCTGTTTACTTCAAAGTAATTTGGTACAATGAAGGAGTCAAAATCAGTTTTATTACCCGTATTTGAAACAAACTCTACTGAAGAGTTGGTAAGGAAATACATACTTGAATAGTAAATTTACAATATCTATCTGATATGTTGTAATATGGAAGTAAAAATCAATTTTCTTAAAGTAAATGAATTTATAGATGACCATTCAAATAAAATTTCAAGATATACTGCTGGGTACTAGTATATCAATTTAATATCACTAAACAATTGAAGAACACTACAATCACTCTTTGCAGACATGCTCCATGGTGTAAAATTCATGCAGTATTTAGTCATTACATCATCTTTAATTCTTTCAAAGATTAAATGAAAATGAATCACATGTTTTATTAAAATTTACTCTTGTATTTCACATTAGGTATTTGACCGTCTTCAGGTTATTTGAGTTACAACTTCATATGCAGGAGCTCTTTCTGTCATGGAAGATATAGGGAACCACCACATGAATGAAGTTGTCAAAGGGGTCCAAAGCAACAATACTTTCAGAATTATTGGTGATAACTGTAATATTAAAGTAGGAGTAAAACATGAGCGAAGTAAACAACATGGCACAATGTTTAATTGGTTTGCATCGGCCATTATCATGCAGACAAAGTCATTTGATGATCTGCCAGATACCTCACAAGGGGATCCTCAATATCTGCCAATGACAGCTCTTCTTCCAACTGCTGAAGATGAGAGAAGAATTAAGAATAATTATATAGATTTCTCATTTCTTAGGTTGCAAGAGACTTTTTACCCAACTTGAAATTTCTATTTGAAAATCTTCCATCCCACATTCTCGGAGAATACAACCAAGAACTAAGTAAACAAAATATTGTTGTCCCACTTAATGAGCAGTGTTGCCACTTAATGAGCAGAAGTATGCAGATGTGGTGCAAGTACTGGACCACTATGAAGATAAAGTCAGTGAGGTTTATGAAGCTGGTGGAGAACCCATAGCTCAACTACCAATAGGAGGTGACCAGTTGACTAGAGAAAGATTTTCAGGGGCCAGAAGTTTGAGGGCTGGATGTCTGACAGATAAAGGTCGCTACAGCCACTTATATCCCATCACTATTGATCTTTGGCACACTGCAATGAATTTTCTTTTGTTGATCTTTAATACACTTTATAATGAGAAGTCTTTTGACAAAGGCACAATGAATGCGGCCAGAATCAAGCTCTCCAGGAAAACTGTTAAGAAGGAAGTGCAACACCAATATGACCATGACAAGGACTTTTTCATCAGTTTTCCCCGAGCGTACATAGTAGAGACTTTATGCAATTTCTTTGGCCTAGAAACTTTGGATGGAGAGCCAACAAAAAATATACCAAATGGTGTTCCTGCTGAAGAAATAGAAAAATTGGTTCAAGATACTATGGACAAATTTATTGATGAGTATGTGTGGGCCAGGGATTCTGATGCCAGCACTGTTACTACGTGTACTCAGGGGCATGAAGAGATTGTTTTCACACCATTACAACTGATCCCAATGGATTAACAGTTTTTATATTTGTCCAGCAATAAAAGAAGAAGAAGATTGAAAATTGAATTTGACAGAGTGAAGCACTACGGACATACAGTTCTCCAATTAGGCTTACTTTACCTGGAATTTCTTGATATTATCAAGGTACCTGACAGAGATAAATTGATGACAACTTTCAAGAACATGATGCAGGTATTTAAAGCACAAAGCAGTCGCAGCAAATATGCATTGGAGATGTTGAGATTTTTATGCCACCAGCAATCATCTTACAAACTGCACACAAGGCAGTGTATGGGTTATTTGTAAATACTGCTGAGAAAGTAGATTCCCATATACCAGCAGACTTAGAGATGGATCAGGAGAATTAAGAAGCCTTTTAAGGCAACGGGGCTTTGGCAGGTCAAGCTCAGATTGCTGCTCAGTATGATAAATGCAGTGATGTTCTTGTCAGAGCAAACAAGCACAAGAAGAAGTCTGCTCATGAGGATGAACTGAAACTTATTGGTTGAAATGAAAGAAGCTGCTCCATTTACCAGCCAGATTGGCAGAAGTTATGATCAGTTTTCCACCATAATGGCACCGACACACAGTACATTAAATAAAGAGGGGTACATAGCCTGGATAAATTATCACAACACAAAAACGCAGTTTGAATCTGGGAAATTAATTCAAGTGGTAATTTTAGCAGTTCAATTTACGCTTTAACATGTATGTGTTTGATTACATAAGTTGACATTTATATGTACATGTGTTATGTTAACTAAATTTAAATTTAAATAGCAAGCAAACAATGTATTTTTTTGCATTTTCTCTCAATGAAGTCATAGGAAAATGTACCTTCTTTGTGATTAAGGGAACATAGACTTGTTAAGAAATCAATAACATTTTTTACTTTCAGTTCTGTTTATGGGTGAGCTCTAATCTTTTAAGATTTTTTTTTTAATTCCTTGTTTTCTTAAGTACATATATTGAGTAGAATTTGTTGAAAGGACTATGTGCGGTATGGTCAAATATCTGCCCCCGATTTCAACCAATTTTTAAATAGTATCGTATAAAAATAAAATCTTTACAAATCATTGTATAGAGGATGCCTATAACTTTAATCTTGATTTTAGTCATCATTGCTCATTCGCTGTCTATCTATGACGTCACCTAAATGGCCCAATTCCCGCAAATTTGCAAACAAATGAAAATATTCTCATTTTACTCTATATTTTGCATTCGGAAGTATAGAGCGCAGGTCTGCTCAAGTGCGATTTTAAGATATGTTTTTCTTCAGATAGTTATAAACATTATACTAAAAAATGGTACTTGAGCAAGCCTGCGCTCGATGTTTCCCAGTCGAAAAACCATCGGAAAATACCCATATTTTGCCACAAAATGTCAATTTATCAAAATAATGCAATCTTTATGACGTCATCTCTACATTATGACGTCACTGTGGTGATAACCTTTTACACTTTTATTTCCAATATGATTTTAACTATCCTTTACCTTTTTTTAAAGCTCTTTCTTAAACTTTGATTTGGGGGGGGGGGGGGGGGCAAAAAATGCATAAAACCGCACATGGTCCTTTGGTAGAATAGCAGATTTCACTTGTAATGATTATTTTCTTTAATCAATCTATACCGTACATATGGTACATTTATATGTTGTTCCAGTTTGGACCAAACTTAGAGACGATAAAATCATTTATCCTTTTTATTAGAAGCGAATCATACATTTAGATAATAGTTTTTATAACATGGACAATACGTGACTTTTAATAGCATGAACTGATTAAGCAATGTTTTCTGGTTGCTTGAAATACTTTGAAATTTGTTCAACTGTTTCAACATATTCAAATGTATCAGTAATGATATGAATAACATGCTCATTCAAATGATTTTGACAATCCCCTGACATGTCACTTAACCTATAGGCATTTAAAATGTCGAACAGTTGCTGTCTTTTGGTTAGTGTTGGTATATATAAATCATCTCTAGACTTTAAGACTTGTGAACAGGAATTCGAAGTATCACAAACATCGCAGCAATCCTGGTCTGGAACTGACACCGTAGAATCAAAGTAGGATGAGGAAATTCTCTCCTGCAGGATTTTCTTTCTTTGCAGTATTCTTTCACAGATCTGTCAACATGTCGTTGAGCAAGATATGTTCAATTATAACAGAGAATTGCCTCTGCTTTTGAGCCATCTCTCCCAGCACGGCCGACTTCTTGTGTGTAAACTGTTAAACCATATAGATAAAGTTTCTGTGTCATGTGTGTTGAATTATAATTTTTTTTATGATGTAATAATCACATTTTTATTGCATAAAATTAATTTGAATTTAAATACTGTGTTTGTTATCATTCAGAAGATGATTTATATTACAATATCATGATCCTTATATTTAATGTATACCTTCAAGTGAACTGGGCGGGCCTGCATGTATGATTCTTTTGATGTGTCTAAGATAACAACCCATTCCTAGTGCAATTGTTGCAAATACTAGTCTAATGGGTGAATCACTTTTGGATAGTGTATTAACTATTGATGTGTTAAGCTGAAAATGTTTAGGATATTAATCATATGAATTTAAAAATTAGATTATATTCTGTAGTATTTAAAATATATAACTGTAAACAGGTGTTAATGATGATATACTTGAATGTACATGTATATACATGCATGTATGAATTATGTGAATATACTTACATAATGTGGGTGCTGGGCATGATACTGCACTACTCTTGCATTTGCCCAGCTTGATCTGTAGACTGGACCTAAGAGTCTTTTCGCAAGTTTTATTGCATATCCACACCACTGAAGTTTGCAGTAAACCACTGTTAAGGGAAAATCCTCCTCTTCAGAATACAGTTGAAGCAACAGTGGTTTGAACACAAAATTGTAAGCCTCCTGCACTGTATTGCACCCACCTGTAGATGGAATAGTTTCTTGGACAGCGAGTTTTACATTGTCATTTAGTACAGGGGTTGTATTTAATTCGTTGTAGTCCTTCATTCCTAGCAGACTTGCAATTTCTTTTTGTGAATGCTTACTTGCTGTTGCTGTTATTGCAAGCATCTTCATTCCCATTAGGCAGATGAGGCCTTAGCTCACATATAAGTCTAAAGTCAAGTTTAAAGTCTTCTCCCCAGTTCAAAATACAATGGGACTCGTCGACAACCACAAAAACTTTACCAACTGTTTTTCCAATTCTGCCCAAACTTTCAGCATGAAACAGGATATTCTCTGGGTGTCCAATGAAATGAGTAATACCAGTAAACTTCACAGGTTCAGTTTTTAAAACCTGACAGACATATGAACCTAATTTGCTCAATTCTTGTTCAATTATAGCATTTAGAGGTGCAATGATAATGACATTAGATTTGATATCACAAACACACTTCGAAAAATGTGGAAGTAGCTCAAATATTAGGGATTTGCCATATCCTGTTGGAAGGATTGCCACTGTGTCTTTTTCTTGAATTGCCTTTAAACAGGCAACTTGCTTTGGTTTCAGAAAAAAATATTCCTCATCAAATTGTTTATTAAACATTAGCAAAGCTAGCTTCTGTTTTAAAACATCCTCCATTTCATAAATGAATAAAACCTAAAAATAATGTAAATAAATATACGTTGTTATACATATTTACTTGTGAACATTGAAGGAGTGTTAAAAAGGAAGACATTTTGACCTTTAGAATATAGACCAATGTAGACAGGGATGAAATATTTCATTTTCATTAGAACATGTATACAAACATATAATAAATTGCCAGACTATGAGTAAAAGCACAACTGCGCAAAAAAGGCATGGGCCATTGATGAAAGTATCAAACCATCTAATGAAGGTCATAAAGCTAATCCGCATTTATTTTAAATGAATCAGTCAATACAACCCCTTTTTATCACATTAGATGTGAATGACAATACTGTCAGAACTATGAGTAAAAGCACAACTGCATGAAAAAGGCATGATTCATTGATGTAAGTATCAAACCATCTAATGAAGGCCATAAAGGTGATCCACATGTATTTTAAATAAATTAGTCAATTCAACCCTTTTTTATCACATTAGATGACTGACTGTTATGGTATTATCCAATACACACAGCTTCTTAAACAAGTTGAAATGAAATGGATTTTATTAAAATCAAAACATTTAAAGGACTAAATAATGATAAAACATAAGCTGTAATCAATCTCGACAACAATATATCACAAGTAACATGGTGTAATGCTCGAAGTCTTGTGGATGTGATGGTTAAGTTAAGCCATCGTTTATTTAGAAGCTACAGGCCGATTTATAATTTAGGGGTTCGTAAACAATAAATAAAAATCTCACAAAAATCCATTAAAAGAAGAATACCCTTACCTAATGTATATCTGATGAAGCAGAATAATCCTATGAACGTTTCTCACGCTTCAGAGGTGCTTGTCTTGCCGTGCGAATATGTGAAATTGACGATTTCTTTTAACCACTGTGAAACATCCCTTTTTCCGACATGGAGGTCGCCATTTTAAAATGGCGTCGGCCTTTACCTGACCCCAAAACGAAGTGAAAACTCAGTGGCGGGGGCGGGTACTAGACTACATTTCTACAAAATTCAATGAACAAGGAAAGATAACTGCCTAAATCGGAAAACGTAGTAGCATATTAAATTACTGGCACTACTTTCAGGGGAAATCTGCAGTCTATTTATATTTCATCAACATCGTAAGCAATACACAAGGCAAAAAAAAAAACACTTTTAAAGCATGTAGACAGTTTATTTCATTGAATTAATTAAATAAATAAACAAAATGTTTCATGCTCCTCTTTGTCAAATATTAAATAGTCGTATAAACATATAGTACAATATCCGGGTCTCTGACTCTTCGATCGTTTGCTTTGATCTTGCCGCAGTGGAATACACAGGTGATTGGAGCGAATTCGGAAACTTTCAAATGAATCCAACTGACGAGGTTCCAATTGAAATTTCTAACAGTAATGAGGAACTGTTAAATACCTGTTAAGCATTTGATCCAAACTGTTCCTAAAATGAAGAAAATAAAAAAAAGTTTAAAATAACGCATATCTTCGAATTACCCAAACCAGAAAACCCTGTGGTAGACATGAAAAACGAACGATTCAAAAATGTAATACACGAAAAATCATCATGACTCTCAACAATCAACAAAGAAATACATGTACACAGTTTGGGGGATGAAAATTGTTAAAGGTATTAATTTACATCTTTCGGAAAACCAAATAGATAAATAAATCAATTAAAGCAATATAAGCTGCAATTTTCATGTTGAAATTTTTTTTTTACAAAAATGTGTTTTTCTTCTTAAATGACCAAACAAAATCATGGTTTTAAATATCTGTAAGCTGTATTTTGTGGGAAAAGCCGTTTTGAAGCCTTTAATGTAGCAAAATTGAATTATTGTCGTCCTGTACGAAAATTGATTTGCTATAAATTCCTTATAAGAGAAATCTTTCATCTGACAAAAATTAATGCATTTTTCAAACTTTATTAACCATAAAAGTTTAAGTTACATGCAGACTTATCATACTAACAGGTTTCTGCAGCAAATAAAATTAAAAAAATACAGCTTATATTGCTTTAATTATTGAAAAAAAATATAGATAAATAAATAAATTAAACATTTGTTTTTAATTTAAAAAAAAAAAAGAAAACCTACTCTTGAAAATTAGATATGAAAGAATGTTATAGGGTAACATATTTCAAGATTTTTTTCACTTCTTAGATTAGAACATTGAAACATATGGACAATATCTAGACACACAGATAGTGTGAGCTGTCATTCTGGAGAAATCTTGATGATATTTCTTCGTTAAGCAGTTCTTCAAACGAAATCTACTGATGTATATCATAAATAACTCTAACATCTACAGGGTGTCTATAGAAATACTGATATAGAGAGGGACAACGAATTTAATACAGCTTACCGAGCACTTGATGGTCCGGAACTTCCCTCATAACAAATCATTTAGAAGTCAAAAATTTCACTTATTTCAATAGACCAATCCATAATTTACAAAAGTGTTTCCCATTTTGACCTTTGGGTTGACCCTGCAAAGGGGAACAACTTTTGGAAAGTGTGGATTGGACTACATGGTTTCTCTCTCATGTCATTCTAAGACAGACTGCTTGGTTCCTTTCATGAATTTATTTCCTGTCAAGGGGCCCAGAATTGCTTCACCAATTCAGCCTAAAGTCTTTTGAATTTAAAAATGATTAAAATGGCAAATACGAAACCTTTAAGTTATCACAGAAAAGAAATATTCCAAGTTGGGATCAGAAGTGTGGAAGCACCATCTGAATAGAGAATGTATGCTGATGATAATGAATGTCATCAAGGTAAAATATTAAAACTACCATTACATTAAAAAAGACCCCTGGTACTAAATCACTCCTCAAACAGAAGGATAAAGCTGTCCTTGCAAAATCAAAGAGAGCAATTTGGTTCACTTCTAAACCTTTATTTGAACGCTCTTTTCAGAATTGTGTAAAAATGCTGGTGTTGAAAAGAGGTACACGCCGCAATGCATCCGTGCCACAACTTTTCAATATCTTAATGACTCGGGGTGGGAAGCACGTTATGTTTTTATAAGGCCGCAAAAACGAATCCTTATTAGGCTCCTACAGCAGAACTGACTAAACTTTCAAAAAAGGGCTTTAAGTACGAAATTATCTTTATTAAGTCACAAACCTCGTCAGCAACCATGTGCAATGCACAACGTGCTTTAGTTACTCGGCCGAAGTTAATTCAGGGCAGCTGTCCCTGCGGTCGGTCACACAAACTCCTGGATATTTTGCAAATTCAAGATTTACATTTTGTAACTTTCGTTTTAAATGAAGACGTGTTTACAACGAGTTACATGTAGCAGTCATGCGCAGATAACAGTGCGTGGAATTATATTGCTCCATTTGACATTTACATGTCATATTAATTTTTTAAGAAATTACTGTTATATTATTTTACTGTTAACAAATATAATCTTGACAATGTATGTGAGTTACAAAATAAATGATACATTACAGTCTGCATGTTTATATTTGATACAATATCTTAATGTCAAGGTCTAATACAGAGGGTCTTTAAGGGGATAAAGCAAATATATATTTTATCAATAGCATTTGCTCTGCTGAGCAGTTGCTATTCATAATGCCATGCTAGCACACTAAATAACATTGTTTATTTCTTAAATGTATCCCGTTGTCATGTGCCATGTTTTAAACCATGACAGTGTGGCAATTCAGTCTGAGGGTAAACAATATATATTAATACAAAATACTTGATGCCTTTGAGCTCAAAATGAGTGTAATATGTTGTGTTATTACGACCAGCGAAGCTAGAAAAAATAAACACACTCTCGATGAAAAGTAATGTGTTATGTATAGCAGCAGGTCTGTAGCGCACAAATACATTCTCTAGTTTTGGATTGAATAACTTAATTTATACGCAAATTCTGTGACAAATTTCAGGCAATTTATTTCTGATATCGTCCCTGCACTACTTCACTTTATAGGACTGGTGGTGGTGTTGAAAAGTCTATCAGAGGCAAGTAAAGAGCCGATATTAGTAGTAAATTACTTAGAGAATTTAACGGTATTTTTTTAAATAGAAATTTACATATAATGAAGGTTAATCAGTCCAAAACTAGCGCACGTTTTTGTGCACAATAAATACAATTTTTTTCAATGGATGGCAGTTTAGCTCCCAGGTCGTCTATCCATTTTTTTCGAACCGGGAGGTACACACTTGCAGCCATGTAATGTACAAATAAGACTGTACTTTTAAAATGTAAAGAAAAATAATCCATCACTCATTTAATGAAACACGTTTATAATATATAAATGTTTTAATAATGTTAAAACATAATAAAATAAAATTGTATTAACATGTACTATTTCTGTATATATCTTGTGAGGATATGGAGTGAATCTGTTGTTTGATCTTTCCTCCTTCTTTTAGTTTTCAGTATAATTCTTCCTCGGTTTGGCGATTAAAACAAGAGATAATAAATACAAAACAATGGTTCTGTAATAACTTACAATTGATTTTAAATATATTGAATACTTCATAGGCAATGTCCTGTTTTTATAGCTGATGAAATTTTTTTTATATTTTTGTAGATCCACAAATAAATTATTTTGGAAGTGCTGTCTCAACATTAAAACGAAATTTATTCTTTCATCACCCAGTTCACTAGTGTAGCATTTAAAGTATGTTCTGCTGTTCTATCATATAGTAAATTTGTCGATCCAAATTTTAATAAAGTTATAAAAAAAAAAAAGATGCTTAGTACAAATTGTCTTATTAATGCACGTGATAAAAACGTTTCAAATAAGGGCAATGATTTGTGGAAAAATTATAGCGAAATACATAGCAAAATATCTTGATTTCTCTGACTTCAAAACCTCTTCTGATTTTAAAGTTTAATTGAAATCACAAAGGGTTATAAGGTATAGTTAGAAAAAAATCCATCGTTAGTAATTAGAAAATAATAATGGACTTCCTGATATGATAATGCCAAAACATGATCCAGGAATCATTTTTAAGGTGAAGGTAATAAAACCATGTGGGGAAAGTCATTTGAGTAAACATAGCAAAAAGAGAGTGTGTTCAATACCCAGAGTTTACATCAATGGACCTGAAAAAATAAGCCACTTTTGATAAGTAATTTCAATTCTTCTACATGTTTCTGAGACATTAAAAATTTCAAGTTACATACAATTCTACCAAATTTGTATGGTGACAAAAGATATATCGATTGAACGACTTTGGAAAAAATAGATAAAATTAAAGCAGAAAATTCTCCTTGTAATTGACAAGCGTTCTCCAGCCTTCATCCTATTATCAAACATTAAAAGGCCGTTAATACATCTGTTTAAATACAACGTAGCGTTTACAATCTACGAATCAAGATATTAAACTCGTTCAAAACCCATAATCATGCATAAAGAAAATAAATCAAACCAAGGCCGTCAACAAAAACAAAAAGTTCACTTCACTTTTATTTTTTTTTCTCTAGTAATCAAATCGATAAAAAGGTCAGAATCGCGGTTTCAATCAAACATTTGCAAACTGTACTGTAAAGGCTAGGTGTGCATCTGATTGACAGGTACCCGTTGGCCAATCAGATTATGAGTTTTGTTTATTTACATTACTCTTAGTGAACCATATTATTCATGAGTGAAACACCAATAGAAGATAATGTGGACGTGACAGTTAAATGTGCTGCTGTTGAGCACTGATTAAATAAAACACGTTTAAGTACAGTAACAAAGAAATCAAAGGAGTGTGGCAATTTAGAAGACAGCGAGTACAGAAATTAACCTACTGAACAAAGAATAACATCAAACAACAAAGTATGTTAGGCTTTGAAAATGTCCTTTCATTATTTGCAAGGCAAGTAAGGTTTCAAGACAAACTTTGTTCAATGTACAAATATTGTACATACATAATTATTTTTACATTGACTATCTTGTTGATTAATAAATAAAAAGACAATAATAATATACTTCTTATCAATATTTTTAGCATATAATTAAACACGAAAAAGTGTAATGCAATGCACGCATAAGCAAAATTTAGACGAATGTAAGTAGAACTCCTGAATGTAAAAATGTAAATTTTGTTGGTTCAGATTTGAAAACTGGAAATTTTATATATATCAAGCGATTTAATTTGAATTTCGTTAACAAATATATAGAAATTAATTTCTAAAATTTATAGAATTGAGAGCAAACCAAATTTTCGGAATCCGTACCTTAAATTTTTTTTAAAAGTTTAATACGGTGTAGACCGCTACATAGGCGGAGAGTATGAATATAAATTATTCTAACATGCTCTTCTACAGTGAACATGTTGTCTAAATGAATATATCGTAATACACAAACTGTGTGGAAGTTTTCTCTGCGCTAAAAATTAGGAAGCTGACGTAACAGTGCGCTAAAACTATTAAATTATAAAAAAAATTGTTCATTTTCTTCGATTAAACCTTCCGCCACAAAATAAAGTCCCTTACTAAATTCTGTAAATATGTAATTTTCTTTTTGAAATTTTGAAAACAATTGTATTCAATGTGGTATTTAAAAAAGCATAATAAAACATAAATATACAAAATATATGATGCAGAATATTAAGTAAATGATTATCATAAAAATTATGTTATCATTTACCAACATAAAACATATAATCTTTTTTTTAAATTCCTAAGTTAAATCATTTAAACATCCCTTAATATTGAAAACAAATGTTTTGAATAAAAATAAAAGAAAAAATTATCAATCATTTGAAAATTTAACCATACTAGGTCGAAGTTAAGTTTTTTCCATGAAAATGAACATGAAACTTTTTTTTATTATCATTATAAGGGTGTTTGGTTACATTATGGCTTGAACAATAATTTTTTACATGCAAATTAAAATAAAATTATGTTTGTTAATCGATTAAAATCTTTGGTTTAAATCATTTAAACATCCCTTTATCTTAAAAAACGAACGTTTTTGAAAGAAAAAAAAATTATTAATCTTTGAAAAATTAACCCATTCTTAGTTGAAGTTAAAATGTTCCCGAATGAAAAGAAAAAAGGAACATGAAACATTTTTATTAGTACAAAGGTGTTTGGTTACATTATGGCTTTCATATAAACAACATTCTACTGGATGGCAACTGCAAAAAAATCGTTCTGTTGGTCTCCGAGACAAGGAATGGGTTTTCAAGATTCATTGATGATTTTCATAACCTAACAAGATTTATTTAAAGAACTTATACTGGTCAAGTATTGAGATGGTTATCTAGTCAGCAATATAAGGTGACGATGATGTTTTTCTCTTTAAAATATTTGTTTGACACCTTAAAAAAATTATTTCTTCTGTCAGAATATCCACAGTAAGTGTAAACTTTTTTACACAACACGTTAAAGCCAGTTTCCTTCACTCGCTGCAGTTATAAAAACATTTTTCAAGTAAAACAAGTTTCAAATCTGTATTTTTAATTAAAGGATTGAGAAACACGTTAAAGTTATTTTTTAAAAAGACTTTTGTTGGGGGAAATACCAAATAAAAATTATTCGTACAAAATCTCAGATATCTCTACATATTTATGTTAATTTAATGATAAACTGACTTCCGTTCTCTTAAGAATTTTGAATTATTATCTGTTGCACTTTAACAGAAAATATAGAGGTTAATATGCTTACTTTTTACGCATTTAGAACATGTCTACCCCCGTTTCGCTCAATCGACTTGACTTGAAAATGTTATTAATTAGTTATTCTGAGTAAATTTATTTGCATGTCCTGAAAATAAGAAAATGTCTTCATTTAAGATAAAGTCCTGTGACAGAATTAGCATTTTGTTTAAAAAAAAATGTGTAAATAGTGCGTGTACATGCTGCAATGCATATACAATATAATATTTTGAGGAGCACATTAGCTAAAGAGCAAAACTTTCTTAACATGCAGAAAAAATCACAATTGTCCTCTACTAAAACAATCTTACTAACAAAAGGTTCTTTGATTTTCAGTGATGAATATTACATATTTTAGTAGATTGTATACAGAACTAACAATGATGGCGTCACTGGAGTAGGGACCACCTTAAAATGAGAAGCATTTTAATACAATTATTTTAGAATTTGGTGTGCCTTTAAATTATATAAATATAAACTTCTAGCGAGATTACTTCATAAGCACTGCATTCATAAAAGAATGGGTTTTTTTTGTTCGTTTTCAGTTATAATAACAACTAAGAATGTCTTTTGCTTCAGTTCTGCTCTGCAGCCAACTAGGAAAGTCTTTTTTATTTCTGCTTTGCAGCTACGGTCTTTATAGTGTCACCGTCAGCAAGGAAAGAACAGCGATATTCAAACTGTCACTGATCCTCCAGCGCTGATAGAAGTTAAATTGTATCTTACTTGCTGTTTTCCCTTTCTCATTTTATTTCTGACACATATCATGAGGATTAGAAGAAACACCAACACACACAAGAACAAAAATCCCCAAAATATGGCTTTACAAACTTGATTTTCACCTTCGTCATGATTGTAGGTTATTTTGTTTGAATTGGTAATTTTCAAAGCACTGTTGGTCGTTGTTTGATTTTGTCCCACAATTCGTATTCCTGACATGCTGTTATCTATTTAAAAGATTAAAAAACCAAAAGCATCAAGAAAAAAACTTTTTTCTTTTTTTAAGAATTTGAATTTTATAATGCTTTGAATTAAGTATATCAAAACCATGTAGAGTGTAAATCAATAACCTCCTTTTAGTTGTCTCTCCCACATATAAAACTACAAATGGGATGTCTACGACTTCAAAAAGCAGATTTTTATGTTCATTATTCAATGACAGTTCTTGTTATCAGAAAGTATGAAATATTTTAAGGCAAACAAATCTCTCATTGAAAACGGAGATTAATTTCGTTTCTGTGCAATCTTCTTTGCCCTGATTTATGTTTCAAATTCCTTATTATAGTGAAATTTGAGTGTGTGGTCATGATAAATAATTTTTCAAATGATGAAAACATAGCTTTTGATATAACAATACCAATTAACATACCAATTTGATATTTAGTAATACCTTAATGTGTATTTAAGTAACGTTAAAAGTTTATTTTATTTGAAAACTCTAAACCTCCACGTTAATACAAACATTTAAAATGTCGGTCTACTTCTTTTAAGGCTGAATCGGGTTGGTTAGTTTGCTCTACCAATGCGCTAATGCATATTCATTAGATATAACCCAATTTTTATTGATAACAAGTCCATGTGCGTCTGTAGATTGCCGCATGAATGAACTATTTATAGATTTAGTTCCAAAACAAATCCCTATATTTGCAAATTTATAATAATTTATGAAAAATAAATTCTATGAAACTATATCAAATAAATGGCGAGAATTATATTTTCCAACACGTATAGTGTTTTCTGATATTATTATAACTTGTAATACTTTCTAGACAAGACTAATATCTGCCGGTACACAATGTTCGTTAAATGCACGTTCATGTTTTCTCTGAATTTGATGGAACATATAAAACAGTGCAAATTACGCTTTTATAACAGTGCAAAACCGTTAATGCACCACTGAAGAAAAAAGTTGTCTCTTACCAGTGGTAAATTCTCTGAAGTTATTCATTCAGAGAGTTGTGCATATCCCTGTTTTCTGCCAAAGGACGTAAATATATTAATCCGCAAAACTTCAATTTTATGAAAAGCCGACAAAACGAATAACTTTAAATATAAACCTATAAACATGGTCTTAGCTTGTTTTTTGTTGTAAAATATCTATCTCCTGTAAACATAAACATGTATAATGCTAGGATCCCTTAAAACAGGAAATGTTCCTTTGTACTATTTTCTGTCAGATGATATAAACAACTGCGGAGTAAATTGGTTTTATCGCTCCTAGTGCAAGACATAGTTGCGTTCCAAACCTGTGCTTAAAGGGAAAATACCTTTTTCTAAAAATAGATTAGGTTTCTGTTCCACTTGAATTTAATAAAACTTAGTACTGATTTGGTAATTGTATATTTATCTTCTGATTAATTATTTATGCAGTAAACCTGCATCAATTAATAAATGTTTGAAACTCTATGTGTATAGCCAATTATTTATTTGAATAATGATCACTCTCAGATATTGCAGTATACCGGTATCTCCAAGTGTAAAAATGTGTAGTGATATTGATGATATATTTATTTTATTTTGGATGAGTTTATTTTTAGGGTTATACAAGAGAATGCATAGTTTGCAATTTAAATATCAGATTAGAAACACGATATTCAATTTTTTTATTTTATAATGCCTTAATGAGAAAAATATTTACAACTTGGTATAATCGATCCAGCGACCGCAAAATCGTTACAGTTAGTTCACGCATGCATCAAAGTTCACAAAGATATATGTAGCCAGATTAAGACCAGATTTCTTTGATTTAAAGTTATTAAAATACTTATATCGGTAGATAGTAGTAAAGTATACCTATCAATTCTCCATATATACTTTCTCAAAACCTACGGATTTTATTCATATCGTTTCTTACAATTTAGACTTTTTACACTAAGAAATTGTGTGATTTGCAGTTCAATATATTTAACATTTTATGATGTTGAGAATGAATGATATTTGCAAAGCTAATGTATTACTCTACCTTGAGTCTTATTTTTATACATTATGAGCCGATCTAATAACAAGCAATTATTTTTGCCGTGTCGTGAAAATCAATTTGAAATAATTAAAGTTCAGTGAGTGAAACAAGGCCAAGAAACCGCGCATTGAAATAGCTTGAAAAAATCACGAATAGTTTATGAATTTTATTCATCGTTATTATTTTTTTGGGCTTTGAAAGATGTATATTTTGATATGAAACAAAACTTTTAAATTTTATGATTGGCTGTTTGTGGTATGGTCAAGAGTTACTCTTCGAATAACTTAACATCTTAATGTCTAAATGTCAGTGTATATGTAGTTTTAAAGCAATCATACACAATTATAAATACATGTATATATTATCATTTTTATACCCCCGCTCCGAAGGAGAGGGGGTATACTGTTTTACCCTTGTGTGTCTGTCCGTCCGTCCGTCCGTCTGTCTGTCCGTCCGTAACAAAAATTTCTGTCGCATTTATCTCAGCAACTATTTATCGCAGATGCTTGAAATTTTAACAGTGTTTGTTAAGGCATGCCATATCGTGGGATATATTTTTGTACCAATCAGACGTCAACTTCCTGTTAAATGACGACTTTGTTTATTTTTTAGCAAAAATTTTCAAACAAATTTTCGTCAAAGATTTCTCAGCAACTGTTTATCGCAGATGCTTGAAATTTTAACACAGTGTTTGTTAAGGCATGCCATATTGTGGGATATATTTTTGCACCAATCAGACGTCAACTTCCTGTTAAATGACGCCTTTGTTTATTATAAGCAAAAATTTTCAAACAAATTTCCGTCAAAGAATTCTCAGCAACTGTTTATCGCAAATGATTGAAATTTTTACACAGTATTTGTATAGGCATGCTATATCGTGGGATATATTTTTGTACCAATCAGACGTCAACTTCCTGTTAAATGACGACTTTGTTTATTTTTTGCAAAAATTTCAAACAAATTTCCGTCTAAGAATTCTCAGCAGCTGTTTATCGCAGATGCTTGAAATTTTTACACAGTTTTTGTTAAGGCATGCCATACCGTTGGATATATTTTTGTACCAATTGGACGTCAACTTTCTGTTAAATAATGACTTTGTTTATTTTTTGCCAATATTTTCAAACAAATTTTCGTTAAAGATTTCTCAGCCGCTATTTATCGCAGATGCTTGAAATTTTTACACAGTGTATGTTAAAGCATGCCATATCGTGGGATATATTTTTGTACCAATCGGACGTCATCTTCCTGTTAAATGAGTACTTTGTTTATTTTAGCCAAAATTGTCAAACAAATTTCCGTCTAAGAATTCTCAGCAACTATTTATCGCAGATGCTTGACATTTAAACACAGTGTTTGTTAAGGCATGCCATACCGTGGGATATATTTTTGTACCAATTGGACGTCAACTTTCTGTTAAATAATGACTTTGTTTATTTTTTGCCAATATTTTCTAACAAATTTTCGTCAAAGATTTCTCAGCAGCTATTTATCGCAGATGCTTGAAATTTTTACACAGTGTATGTTAAAGCATGCCATATCGTGGGATATATTTTTGTACCAATCGGACGTCATCTTCCTGTTAAATGAGTACTTTGTTTATTTTAGCCAAAATTTTCTAACAAATTTTCCTCAAAGATTTCTCAGCAGCTATTTATTGCAGATGCTTGAAATTTTAACACATAATTTGTTTAGGCATGCCATATTGTGGGATATATTTCTGTACCAATCGGATGCCAGCTTTCTGTTAAATGTCGACTTTGCTTATTTTGCATATTCACATCAGAGCGGGGGTATCACTAGTGAGCATTGGCTCACAGATATCTTGTTTCTTCTTTCATTAAAAAACCAAGAAGAAAAACAATGAGTTACATAACTTTAAATAATAATATTTTGTAAAAGAGATTACATGAAATATAAAGTTCATCAATTCTTGACTTCATATCCACTTATTTAGTTTTAAGTCTCAAACAAATGAATCATAAAAAAGACCCTTAAAACTGACATTTATTTATTGGGACACAGAGAACAACTTTGAACAAACAGGCATTTCTTTTTTAATAACAGGTCTTGGATATGTACAAGTTTGTAAAGATGATTTTTGACCCTGCAATAACAGTAAAGGAAAAATGCAACTAAATAATTTAAAACAAGTTTTATGCAAAGGTGTCGTGGTAAAAAGGCAAATTTATGCGATGTAATTTTTTTTAAATTTTTTTATGGAATCGAAATCATGAATTAACTTTACATGTTTGTAATAGAAATCAGCCTATATATATTTAAGATTAAAATGTTTAATTTAGTAAGCCATTTAGAACATTGTCATAGCGACATTATGTTTTACTACTTGGGTCCCAAGCTCTTTGCTGGGTAATACATAATTAATAGAAGGACCCAGCGATTTGGCCACATCGTTGACGAAAACATGTACTTGTTCCCTTCATTATCGTGTGCTAACAATATATATTGCTAATCATCAAGTCCCAAACTTCCGTGTGTTTAAAAATTAAAAAAAATGTAAACTGTATTGAAATAAGTTCAAGTCAGGATATATGAATCAAAATAAGTTACAATTTTATCATCTCATTAAAATGTAGTCAGCAATTCAAAACTCATTACAATCTTCTTTGTGTTGGGTCAAAATCTTAAACTGTATCGTAAAAAAAGGTAAATATTAGAAATGACCTCGAGTATTCGACTATCGCTCGATCTTAAGTCGATTACTCGTCATAAAGTTTATAAAATAGGAAATTTACACGTCAGTATTCGGGCTTAAATGAAAATAACAGCTTCCTTTTCTTGAAATAGTTCGTCCGTAAGAATGTGTTCAAGAACACGGTCACCGATTTATTTATATAGGCTGTTTGCACGGTATTCTGATTTTGATGATTGTTTGGAAATAAACCACTTTGTATGCATATTTGTAATCGGAGGGGCAGCTATGTGCCTTATGTGAGAAATCTTTTAATATCATATAGCCTATATTCATTTTTCATTGTTGTACACAATTTTTGTACACCATTTAATCGTATCATTAATTATTTCAAAATACTTGCTTTAAAGCAACCAATTGTTGATCAAGCACAGGTCAGTGAAAAACTCTGAGCAGTAACGTATGGGTGTTCGTATGTGATTAAAAAATAAACATGTGGCTAACTAACGCGAAAAGCCATAGTATTTAGTAAAGGCTATTTAATTAAAGGGGCATGGTCTCGATTTTGGTCAAAACTTATTTTTCCGATTTTAATATTTAGAATGCTGCAGAAAGGCATTTTTAATAGCCAACAGGAATTTAAGTGCCATTTCTTGAGTTATAAGCGAGTTACAGGGTTTGAAATTCTTCGCTGTGTAAACAAAGCGTTTGTTTACATTTTGAACGTTGAAGTAAAATTTTCAGTTTTAAACCTAAAACGACTGTCTTAAATGTTAGTAACTGTTTATCTATGCTTCAAATAAATATAAAGATTGACAAATAAGCTGGAAAAAGATTTTTTACTGGTATATAGAAACTATGTAAACAAAAACAGGGCACGAGCCTTGTTTACAAGACAAAGACTTGTGAGCCCTGTATCTTGCTTATAACTCTACGAATGACTCTCAAATTGTATTTGATCATTAGAAATGCATTTCTAAAGCATTGTAAATAATAAAAACATAAAAAAAAGATTTTTGACCAAAATCGTGACTATGCCCCTTTAAGGGTGAAGTGCGGTCATTTTGTACAATTGAGGATCAAAATGATAACATTTCTTGAACTGGCGTTTTCTTGTATTAGTAATTCGTATTCAAAATGTAAAACCTCATATTTATTGCTTTTTTTTTAAACTTTTGACAACAGTTTTGGTCATTTTGGGGTATACACAAGTTAGTTAAAAAATCACTGACATTTTGATTATCAATTGTATGATGGTCCTTTAATAGATTATTTTAATCATGGATAATAAAGTCGAACACGTTTTGTACATTTGATTATTTTTGTGGGTTTTTTTTAATATTTATGTATTGTTTGTGACGGTAGTATTATTCTGTCAAAAACAACACAATAGTTTAAAATAAATCAACTCGATTTTCGCTCGACTAAAGCCCCAGATTAATCGACAATGCCTTAATGAACACCAAACCATTAACTTTTATATTCTTCAACTGCTAGATGCTTAAACACTTATCAGAAGGAAATTACTTTATTTTTATTTGTGTAAAGATGCACAGTACGATAATATGTTTTAGAAGAAACATATTTTGTCAAGCATTATCTTAATCCACGGCGGCTCAATTATACTTTTAACGCTCTCTCTCTCTCTCTCTCTCTCTCTCTCTCTCTCTCTCTCTCTCTCTCTCTCTCTCTCTCTCTCTCTCTCTAAGACTATGTCTTTAGAAGAGGTGTGTCAAGTTTATGTAGAAAGAATTTCAAAGTGGATACTATTGACCATCAGAAAGTAGACAGAAAAGGAACTTTTTAAGAAAATGTAAACAGTTTATTTATAGATTTCGTTTAAAGCAAAATGCTAAATTGTCAAACTTAAAATAATTCATAAAAAAAGAAATTCAATGAAATCATATCAAATAAATGGTGAGAATTATATTTTTACACTGGTAAATTGTTATATAATATTAATAAAACTAGGAACACGTTCTTGACAATCTGGCGGTATGAAGGTATTTTTAAATGCCTGTGCATGTTTCTCTGAATATAATGAAACATATAAAATAGTGCAAATTATTCTTTTAAAACAGAAATGTGCAAAAACTGTAGAAAAATGTTGTCTCATACCACTTTGGAATTTTCAGAAGTAATTCATTCACAGAGTCAGGACACTGCAAGTGTCCTTTTTGTCAACAATCGTAGATGTACTATATTAATCCGCACAAATTCCCACATTGTAAAAACCCAACAAATCGATTTATTTTTTGTAAACCCATAAACATGGTCTAACCTTGTTCTTTTTTTTGTAAAATATTTATTTCTTGTAAACATATATAACATGTATGATGTTAGGATCCCTTAAAACAGAAAGTGTTCTTGTGTACTTTTTTGCACCGCGGAGTACTATGCTCATGTTTAGAATTATCGATCCAAGTGCACTAACGCTACTATGAGGAGAAGGGAGAAGTTAAAAAAATTTATTTATATCATGTAACATCCGTTTGAAGGGCAAGTACCCTTTTTCTGAAATATGGCCAAACATTTGCGCATTGAAATAGTTCGAAAAAAAATCACAAATTAAAAATATTCTGTCTGTGTGTTTGGTCAAGAGTTTTTCTACACACTGTTTTGAATGAAACAAAAACAAAATATTATTAATATTTGGAAAATTAACTCATACTTGGTGACAGTTAAAATTCTCTCGACTAAAATAAGAAAATAAAAACATGAAACAATTGATTTATTAGTACAAAGGTGTTTGGTTACAGTATGGCTTTAACATTAACAAAATTATACAAGATAGCAACTGCAAAATCGTATATTAGCTCTCCAAGACAAGGTCGGGATTTTTTCCTAGTTTCCATGACCAAACTATATTTTTTAAAGTACTTGTATTATTCAATTATTGAGATGGTTACATATGTTGGGTGACGATGATTTTTTTCTCTTAGAATAATTAGTTTTAAAATTTTCTTTTTTGATCAGAATATCCACAATATGTGTAACCTCTTCTTTATAACATGGTTTTGGCCAAGTTTAATTCTTTCCTTTGCAGTTATAAAATGCAGTTATTTTTTTCATCAAGCATTGAACAACACATTAAAGTTTTCAATTATAAAATATTAACACATTTTTGGGGAAAATACCAAATAAAAATTTTTCATATATTTTTTTGAATACTTTAGAAATGTTTGTGAATATGATAATAAACTAACTTCAATTCTCTGATTAATTTTAAATTATTATTTGTTGCACTTTAACAGAAAATATAGGGGCTAACATGCTGAATTTTTTTTTAAGTATTTAGAACATGTGTTCCCCATTTCACTCAATCGCCTTGACTTGGGAAAATGTTGTTAATTATTTGTTCTACGTAAATTGATTTGCATGTTCTGAAACTAGAAGATATCCTCATTTTTAAGGGATAGTCCTGTGATAAAATTAGTTTTTTGTAAAATCTGTGTGAGCAGTACATGTATATTATTTTAAAGTGTACAGCAGCTTAAGAGCAAAACCTTGCATTAAACTACACATTAGTCTGTTACAAATGCAATATCACTTACACTGTATAATAGTTCTGTGATTTTCCAGAAATGTTTATTACATATTTTAATAGAGTTTATTCAGAACTAAATACAATGAAGTCAAATGAGTAGGGGCCACCTTAAGATGAATAGCATATTAATACAATTATTATAGAAATTGGCATGTCTCTACACTGTATAATTATAAACCACGAGCGAGAATATTTCATAGGTGTTGCATTCATAAAATAATGTTTTTCTTTTGTTCATTTTCGGTTATGAAAACAACTGAAAAAGTCTTTTTTTTATTTCCGTTCTGCAGCCAACGGCTTTATAGTGCAACTGTCAGGTAGAGAAAGAACAGCGGTATGTCAGACTGGCACTGGTCCTCCAGCGTTGAGAGAAATAAGAAGATATTGTACTTGTTGTTTAATCTTTCGCCATTTATTTCTGACCCATAACATGATGACGAGTACACACATCAAAACACACAGGCACATGAAAACCCAAAACAGGGCTTTATAAACATGATCTTCACCTTTGTGATCATTATAGGTAATGTTGCTTGAGTTGGCAATTATCAAAACAGCATTAGGTGTTGTATCATTGTGTCCCACAATATGTACTCCCGACATCTTGTTATCTATTCAAAGGATATAAAATCTTGAGCAGCAAGTAACTTTTTTTCCATTTTAAGACTTGTTTTAAATTTTTTTATGATGCAATAATTTAGCATGTCAAAACTAGGGTAGTTCATTTATACAATGTGAACTATATATGAGTTAAGTTTGGCCCACACAATTTGCCATTTTTTAAAGTATTTCGGGTACAATAAAATGTTACGTTATTTTTTTTAGAATAGTTGATATAAAATATATTTTTCACTTATTTATTTGAACTCACTTGCAGTATATGACGTCAGAAGTGACGCTATCCTATGATTTAATCAATATCGGTCAAAAATTGATATTTTTCTTATCTTTTTACGAATGGGAAATATAGAGCACATGCTTAAACAAGAAAAAAAATTTGTCACTTATTAGTTTAGTCGAGATACATCTCTGATTAATTTTTTATGTTCAAGCATGCGCTTTATGTTTTCTGAAAGAAAAACTGCTTGAAGAGCTTTTTTATGCTAAAATGCAAATATGGCAGGAAAAAGTTGCCTTTACGATGTCATGTTTTTAATTTGTGTGCACTTGAATTAAAAATAAACAGTATGTAAAAAAATCACATATTTATTTGTACAAAGAAAACAAAGAATTACAGTGAAACGATGATGGTTATTTTCGGGGCAAAATTAGTCCCATATCATATCTATCCCTTTGCCTTTTCTTCCAAACACAACACAAAAGTTGGATATCTAAGACTTCAACAACCAATATTTTTTTCTATTATTCAATGACAGTTAGGAATACTTTAAGACTAAAAATGTTTTTAAAAATCAGGAAATATATTTTAGCAAACAAATTTGGCATGAATGATAAAAAATACTTTTCGTGCTTGTTGAATATCTGTCGCCCCGATTTATATTTCACATTCATTATCATAGTGAAAATTGCGAATTGTGTTCATGACAAATAATTGTAAAACGATGTAAACGCAGCTTTAGACGGGAAACATATCACTTGATATCAAATTATATTTCAACTTGTATTTGAGGGAAGTTAAACTATCGTTTTATTTGATAATTAATTATATTAAACCTAAACGTACATTTATATATTTAAAATATAGGTTTACTTCGTTTAAAGCTGAATCGGGTTTGTGATTGGCTATTCCAATTCGCTTATGCATATTCATGGGGGTTGATATGACCCAATTTGTGTTAATAACAAGTAACACGTGCGTCTGTGGTTTGTTGCATGGATACGATTTAAATGCACATTTTAGTGCAAAATTCGTTTTGTTAATTGTCAAATGCTTATTTTTAGACTGTTTTATAAAGTATAGACCTATAAATACTCAACAAGGTAGACAGAAAAGGAACTTTTTAAGAAAATGTATACAGTTTATTTATAGATTTCGTTTAAAGCAAAATGCTAAATTGTCAAACTTAAAATAATTTATAAAAAAAGAAATTCTATGAAATCATATCAAATAAATGGTGAGAATTATATTTTTACACTAGTAAATTGTTATATAATATTAATAAAACTAGGAACACGTTCTTGACAATCTGGCGGTATGAAGGTATTTTTAATTGCATGTGTCGCGATTGTATAGTGGTCTTTGAGTCAGATATAACGAAAACACATCTGAACACTTTGACTGGTTTATCTAGACTGATTTGAACATACACATATTATTGTCACGTTACCATGACGTCATATTATGATGACGTCATAATAGCAATGTCTCACAACGTCACATGCACCTTGACGTCATGCAAGATATTTCCCAACATACTCCGGGCCGCAAAATGTACAAAATCACAATTCAAAAAAAATATTAAAAGTTCATAATAGGTTCGCGTTGTGTCTTGAAAATATTAATTAGAAAGTCTTTCACTTCTCCTCAACTCTGGCTCTGATTTTCATATTTTGGGAAAGTCTTTGTGCTCTTGAACCAATTTTCCAATCTTGAAATCGTTGAATGTGGTTCCTGTTCTCTTGTGGTAACGCCTCTGGTGAATATTGTTTTCTCCTAATGCTCTATAGAAGTTGAATTTCTCCAAGTTGTTATGGGTATATGGATCCAATTTCCATAGCTGTGTCATCAAGGATGAATTTTGTTTCATAATCTCCTCTAAAGTAGCAATATTCTTTCCCATCTCCAGATTGATCACTCGAAGTTCTAGTTCATCCAGGTAGAGTCTCAAGTCTGCTGTATCTTTGTTTGCCATTTCCTGTGATGTGGTGAGGGTCTCACTGCATGGTTCCACATTGGATTGAGTTTTCAGCATTTGCGCTTGAAGCTGGTTGTTCAGATCTTCTAGACTTTTCATCTTCTGTACTAAATCTGAATTTTCTCTCTGTATTTTCTGGATTTTGTGACTCTTGAAAGAAGACTTTCTTCTAAGTTTGAAATTCTCTCTCCTTAACTGCAAAATCTCTGATTTAAGCTTTTCCACCTGATCTTCTTGTTCTTGGTCTTCCTTCTCTTTATTATAGACTGTGTTGAAAGCTGACTTTTTTGTCTGATTTGTTCTTGTCTCAGCAGTCTGTAGTTTGGTATTCAGTTTGTTTGTCTCCTTGGATGTGGTTACTTTCTCTTCCTCTTTACTTCGATCTCCTTTCAGCTGTTTTGAGTAATGTAGTTGGATTAATTGCTCTAGTTGATGTGACTCTTTCTCCTTTGTCCTCTCTAAATTTGTGACTGAGCTCTTAGATGATGGCTTCAGGAATTGCGACTTGTAACATATGCTGGTGTGGTGAGTCTTCTTACAAATCCTGCATTTGAAACGTGACTGACAATTATCAACTTTGTGTTTCCCTAAACAGTTGAAGCATACTCTTTTTTCTTTTATGATGGATATTCTCGCCTCACAATCTTGAATAATACGGCAAGTTGTTGGTGAGTGGTTCCCCTTGCAGAATAAACATAGCTTAACAAAATTTTGTGGGTTGTTAGTCCTTTTATGACTTGGCCCAACAGCAAAGTTAGCTGCTGGAATGAATTCCTGGGATTCCTTGCTCGATCTTAGATTGCTAGCTTGTCCAGCATCTTGAATGCATGGCCCTACCTTTACGGCTCTCCTTAGTGATTGTAAATCCCAGATATCATTATCATCTTTTTTGTCCACAGTATAATGAGTCATAGGGTTTCCTGAGTTACCTTGTGACATGTCATTGCATTGAGCAAACTCTTGCGCATTTACATTTAAATTGATGAATTTAGATTGATGAACATTCTCTAAAGTTTTGGTAGATGACACGCTCTTTGTCAGTTCTGTTAATCTTAGTCTTAAATGTGACATGTACTCAACTGAATCTCTGTTCTCCATTTGGATCTCTTCCTCACTCGATAATTCTTGTAGGATCTGGCTATTGATTTTCTCTAATATGTCTTGTTTCTCCTCCAGTATCTTGATCATTGCACAATGCTCATCCTCATTGTTGGTCTCAGAAATTCTCCTCAAAAAATTTGTAATAGTTCCTCGATGTCCTGAACGAATCGCCTTCAGTTTGGATACATGCATTTTCTCCTATGGTCACGGCACCAAAATGTCGCGATTGTATAGTGGTCTTTGAGTCAGATATAACGAAAACACATCTGAACACTTTGACTGGTTTATCTAGACTGATTTGAACATACACATATTATTGTCACGTTACCATGACGTCATATTATGATGACGTCATAATAGCAATGTCTCACAACGTCACATGCACCTTGACGTCATGCAAGATATTTCCCAACAGCATGTGCATGTTTCTCTGAATATAATGAAACATATAAAACAGTGCAAATTATTCTTTTAAAACAGAAATGTGCAAAAACGTTATAGTACCACTGAAGAAAAATGTTGTCTCTTACCACTTTGGAATTTTCAGAAGTAATTCATTCACAGAGTCAGGACACTGCAAGTGTCCTTTTGTCAACAATCGTAGATGTACTATATTAATCCGCACAAATTCCCACATTGTAAAAACCCAACAAATCGATTTATTTTTTGTAAACCCATAAACATGGTCTAACCTTGTTCTTTTTTTGTAAAATATTTATTTTTTGTCAACATATATAACATGTATGATGTTAGGATCCCTTAAAACAAAAAGTGTTCTTGTGTACTTTTTTGCACCGCGGAGTACTATGCTCATGTTTAGAATTATCGATCCAAGTGCACTAACGCTACTTTGAGGAGAAGGGAGAAATTTAAATGCTCATGTTTAGAATTATCGATCCAAGTGCACTAACGCTACTATGAGAAGGGAGAAGTTTAAAAAATTTATTTATATCATGTAACATCCGTTTGAAAGGCAAGTACCCCTTTTCTGAAATATGGCCAAACATTTGCGCATTGAAATAGTTCGAAAAAAAATCACAAATTAAAAATATTCTGTCTGTGTGTTTGGTCAAGAGTTTTTCTATAAAAAAAACGTTACTTTTAGATGTCTAAATGCCAGTGTATTTGTATGTTTCAAAGCAGTCACACACAATTATAAATGCATGTATAAATAATTTTTCTTTTCATTAAAATAACCAAGAAGAAAAACAACTGAGTTGATTAGCTGTAAATGAAAACGGTTGATTCCCCCGCCCCCAATTTATCGACATTTTTAAAACATAGTTTAGTTCATTAGATCGGTTTATATTTTTTTTCCAAGAGATAGCATGAAATATATAGTGCATCAGTTCGTCACTGCTCGTGCACGCATTAGTATCTGATAACTTCAAGTCTTAATGAATCAGATACAAAAACATTAAACCGACGTTTCACCATTGGAACACAAAACACTAACGGCATTTCTTTTAATAATAAGTCTGGAATATGTACAACTTCGTAAAGATGTCTTTAAGAGCCCGCAATAACTAGGAAAATAGAAAAATTGGAATAAAATAAAACACTTTTATGCAAAGGAGTCGGTGGTAAAAATAAAAATAAAATTCGTAGCATTTTTTTTTATCAAATTGAAAGTCATTTATAAACTTTACATGTATAGAAGAGAAATCAGCCTATTAATATCGTAGATGAAGATGTTAAATTTAGTTAGAGGCGTAATATTTTGGACGCTGTTTCGTGTAGCCGTTGAAAGTAACTAAATTTCACAAAAATGCCGGTTGGTGAAATGTCATGGTGGCTGAGAAGGGGGACAAAAGTCTAACGTGGGACGATTTCATATCTCGTTTACCTGCCGACAAGGGGGCCTATGCTGTTTACGACTTATCATACAAAGCCAAATCAGTAGCAGAAAATACACCCATCTTAATCACATGGGCACTAGGTGCTGCACCTATAAAAGTAAAGATGATGTACTCGTCCAGCAAAGACTCTATAAAGAAGGGTTTGGGTATTGAAATCTAAGCAAACGACCAGTCAGATTCAGATTTGAATGAGACCAGGTAAAGACAGGAAAGTAAATACTAATAGACCTCAACATACCATCATTTGTGTAGAGTGAAATTGTCTTTGCAAAGATGACAAAAGCTTTTCTTGAGGACATAAATTTGGTTAAATCATCAATCTAATGCTGAACTTAATTTCGAAAATGGGGATTATCATCTAAACTGACTCTTAACGAATTTCTTCATAGACAGTGTTTTCTGCATTGATGGCTAATTTATCTTCCTGGTTTTTTTAATTTGTTTGTTTTCTAAGCTTTCAGGTAGAACAATACATAGTGTTAGTAGATATCAGGTCTTATTCATATATGCTTATATAGTGGAAAATATACAGGAAACAGGAATAAAACGGACTATACAAAACTAGACACATAAAATAAATAAAATCAATAGAACATGTTTTACCGATCTGATGCTCAAAGGTTGTAGAATTGAATATTCTGTTGTTTTGATCTACAGCATCAATAACATCTTTAATTGTATGATGTCCAACAATTCTAAGTCGTGTTGCGTTCTTAAGATTGAAGTTTTTCTTTTGAATATGAACAAATCCTGTTAAATGAATGATAGCATTATCTATTTTGTCAGACCTAAAAAACTCTACTCTTCCAGATTCTTTGCATATATTTTTTAATTCACTATATTTGGTTTGAAGAGAATCCATTACTTGCCAAGTACACAACACACGGCATCAAATGTCTACAAAGGTGTATAATAAACTGAACCAGCGGCTTTCTGTTTACTGACAATATTTTTGAACTGTGGTAATTCTTGAGAGATTTTTTTGTCTTCAACTTGGGCCTTTTTTAAGAACCATTTTTGTTCTCGCTTACAGTTCTTATCTTTTAATAGTTTACTATAAAATTCCACAAAACCTTGAAAGACATCAACCCGAAAAAAAAAAAATTAAAACGAACAAACAATGTAACGCTACTAAGGAGGCAGTGATGGAAGAAATTATTGAAAATAAAAGCGTACAAGTAAAACTGTTTCAAAAAAAAAATACGATCAGCTAAACAATCTACCACGTTCGTGGAAACCACCTATAACGACAAATGGGGCTCCGGTCTGGATAGGACAGGGACCATTAACACAAAACAAGATAAATGGCCTGGTAAAAACACCTTGGGAACGATCATTAAAAAAGTGGCGAAAAAAGTTCGCAAGAGAAAATTAAGTGATAACGCACCGAAAGCACAAAAACAAAACCGCGAACAAGCAAAGCAACGAAACATCGTTGACATGTTGAAAACATTGCGTGCGGCATCAGACAGTGATCATTATACAAGATGTCTGTACGCTAATAATTGAAATTTTTGAAGTTTTTGTATATTTGTTTACTCTTGTGAATAATGTTGATAATAAAAAAAAATAAAAAAAAACCGACCTTGTTCATTTTTTTTCAAAATGTATCAAGCAAAAATTGAAACATATTTGATTTAAGTTCAGCGACGCGTAAAAATATCAAGGTAGTTGGAAACAACCGGCATGTTCCGGAAAGTCGGAAAGTATTCAGTCATGAAAAAAGCACTGCATGATGTGTACACATAATAAATAACAAAGTATTAAACAATTTATGCCAATAATATCTAAAATAAAAGAGTATCAATGTGCCATTATGCCAAATTAAAACTAAAATTACATTAAAAATCAGTTTTGTTTAAAGAGAGACTTTTAAATACTTAGAAAATATAAACATAGTACTTAGGCAGTTTCTATCCCCTATTATACTCTCTCCCCGAATTGATTCAAATCAAATTTATCAGTATGAGATGGAAAATATCAACTCATCAGAATATTGGATATACTCTACCATGACAATTATCAATCTTGTTAGGTCAAGGATAAAGTTTTTAAATAAATGTGTCCGATGAAATAGGGAGATGGGAATTCTAATAAGAACGAAACAACCCGTTACTCGCTGTGCTGTTGACAAACATTTATTAACTCATAACACTGATCGTTTGTTTGAAAACGGGAATGAAAACATGTCTCTGACCTCGAACTTCCAAGATAATTCACGCCCAATTCTTATTTTTTATTTCGTCTAAGTTGTTTGAAACTTTAACAGTTACTGTATTACTTCATTTCAGATTTAAAATGCGTGATATGAAAGTAAATTTCAAACTAGATATACATGTGGTTTACTATGCACGCTAAGGTTCGTATAACATAGCAACTTACACTGATCACAGGGGAAAAAGGACATAAATAATTATAAAACAAGCAATATTATTAAGTTGCTAAATTTATGGAGAAATTGGGCATATCGCAGATTACTTACAACGCAGCAGTCCAGTTGACAATAATTCGCTATACTTAAATATATTGTGACAAGTGGGTGGTCCTTTGTTAGAGTACAATAAAAACTGATTAGAATATAATGTCTTGATGATTTGATCGAGGGTTTATTGTAAAATATAATAAGAAAAATAGTGTTAATTACATAGATGATAGAATTTTCTTTCAGAATTTTTATTCACAAATATGCATTTAAGAAAATAGACAATACATATCAAGTCATAAGAGCGTTATACTCTTGGTCATTAGGCCTTACCTCAGGCCTCAAGTCACTTGAGTCGGTTGAGTAACCAAAGTTTAGTGCGACAGGTTTGCACCTTTAAACATAGTAAAAATATGATATTCTGTTGTGTCTATTAATTATTAAACAATACTACTGTTTAAGAAGGCAATGAAGTCAGACTTGTACAGTTATCATTGTTAGATTAATGAATTTTCAGTATTAAAGGTGCATACATATAATCGAGTTGATACATGTATTGCAATATTTATCAATAAGGGACTCTCAAGTCACATTTTTAAGTTTATTATTGATCTTGGTTGAATTTGTAAAAAATCTAATTTTGCTGTGAAATTAGTATTAAATGAACGTTGTTGGTTTTTCAAAAAATTCATTTATTTTACCTTGATAGGACATCAGATAAGAGAAACTTGGTTGCAATGTCTGCAACTGCTATCAGCTATTACTGAGTAATTCAAGCCCAAGATCACCAACTAGAAGATCACATACATGTATTATAACAGGCAATATTTCATGGAGTACCTAAAACATGATGAATATATAAATAAATCATAGCGACAAAACGAGTAGACAATTATGTTGTTGAGTATCATTGTCTTTCCAGGACTGAGCAAATAATGAACGTAGAATAAAATGTCATGCCAGGACCTTTAGAACCTGCAGCTCATATTGTGTGTAGTCCCTCTACTAACACTAAATATTTGATTTGGTAATATTCCATTCTGATTAAGATGTTATATCGCTAATAAAATAGTTTTCCATTTGTTTCAAATGTCACTTTTTGTTAAAAACCGAAATAAACAGTGACAGGTATAAGAGTGACATTGTTTTTGCTATCAGATGTATATATCAGATTTGTGCACTATTTTAAACATCATCAGGGGATTCAGTCGAGCCCTGATTATTGGTCGGTTTAAGGGATTTTTTTCCGTATGAAAAATCAAAATTTACGTTTTTGGACTGTAGATGGATACAATTCTAGTAGGTAGGCAATCGTATTCTTTTGTATATATAACAATATCACTAACCAAATTGGTGTGTTTTGAATCCTTTATTCATTTTTTTTCAATTAATTTTATTGGCTCACCATATGGTACATGACAATAATATTAGACATTGTACAATAGAAGGGATTAGGTCATACGTCACCCTTGTATATATGCAATTTATATAACAAAGATCATTGCATAGAACTTTTTCAAATAAAAACACAAAAAAATACAAACAAAAAAGAAACACAAGAAAAATAGACTGCTCCTTGATTTAGAATGAAGAGAGAAGAAGAAAAAAAGACACAGAATGATCAACAATATGGAAAGTAATCTGACCTAATAAACTTCTTAAACTATAATTTTCGGTACATTCAAAATCTAAATTCACAATTACTCATTTTTATGAATGTTACAATCCGGCTAGTAATGGCTGCCAGATTTCTAAAAAAAATATGCATTTGGTTTGTTGAACATAGGTAACTTTCTTTGGCATGAATTTTATTTTTCAGATAGTTTTTGAAAACAGCAAACTGAACTTGTCTGCCAGGTGATTTTGTACGAGTTAAATGGATAAAACATTTTCCAAGCAAAATACAAAAATTTAGTGAAATATTGTTGATATCATAACAACCAAAAATAACATCTTTCATTGTCAAATGATTAACAATTTCTATATGTTGTTGCCACCAATATATTAAATCTTTCCAAAATACTTGAATGCTGTTGCATAGGTAAAATCTATGCTGTATTGTGTCAGTTTTATCCTTTATTCATTATGCTGAGATCACACAGACAAACATGACATGTTGAATTTAAATAAGTTATACTATGTACAGCATACACGATGTCGCATTTTATATGTGAGTTATCAAAACAATACTATACGTAGTCAAGCAGCAATAGGTAGGAAGAGATATGCTGAATCATGGCTCAGGCAATTGTAATGCATTATGTCCCACTTTCAAACTTCAATCTCAATAAAGATTCAGCTCATCTTGGAGTGATGTTTGTTAAAATTAAGACAATATTTGGACCAAGGCACTAAGGAAAATTCGATGAAGGTAAATTTTGCGAACAAGTCCTGCTTAGTGTAAATTATAAAGTCCTAGGGGTCCTAGATAAAATAAGCAATTGACCCTTGATTCAAATGAACTGTGTTTTATGAAAGCTTAATTGAAAGAAGTATTTCTCTGGTTTCGCTCATTATGCAATCTCAAGTCACAGTTTTGTAAGGTAATTGATTTTTATAACACACTGGCATCAAATTGAGTCCAGTTTATATCATTCCACTTATGTGCTAGTTGTCGTATACTCTAGAGATCACCGAAGGCAAAGTTTTTGGATATTTGGTATTATTCATAATCGACAACCCTGCTCGGTTGGATTTTTGCTTAAATTGTGACGAAGGTAAAATATACTTCTTAATACACAAATAACTTTGAATTGCTATTCTTTATATTTGGAAATATGGTGTACTGGAAATGTGTATGAATTGCAATTCAAAACTTTTCGCATATGTTTATTTTTTTTGCAGAAGGTACATATTTTTCCCTGAACCTTCTGCCTGTTGCAGAAACAAGGCGTTAAATTAAAATAGACAAAATGCTTCGTTTTGATATTCAACAACAATTCATTAAACTACAAAAATTACAGTAGGGGTGTTTAGGGTGCCACAAGCGTAAGGAACGAGAATACAATTATTACACAAGATTTTCATCGGATCAGTTTTAATGCAGTGAACATATTCTTTAACAGAAAAAGATCCAAAAAAAAATCTTAAATGCAGTAAGATGAATAAATCTCACATCAACAACAGGTAAACGTTAACTTCTTTTGGTCAGGTCTACAGAAAACATCGATTTTCATATTTGTTTTACATTATATATTTACACAACTCTATTGCAATATTTGCTAGGCTGATAAACTGTATATTGTTATAGAGTTATGAGTTGCCATGCTTTAATTTAAAACATACCAGAATGTAAAGAAAATTATCCTCAAAACAGGTGGGAAATTAAATTGCTTTGATAACACGTGATACGTTTTTCTTTTATTGTAGCACGTTGAAAACAATTACATTTGAAACATCTCTTAGGCAATACTCATATTCTTATTCCCATGTGCAAGTGTGACATGCATTTTTATATTGATAATGTTAGAGAATATTCCTGGTATACATGTTCATTATATATATAAAAAAGGATAAAAACACGCTCTTATAACTTTCACGGTACATGTACGTTCTTTCAATTTTGAAAACGGATTTCCATCAAAATCATTATTAATAAAGTTCAAATTTAAAATCTCTAGACTTGAACACTGTTTGATATATTTTAATGAATTCATATAATGTCTAATCATAATATAATAAATATTTGACAGTGTTGATACAAAAAGCAACAATGAATAACGCAGCATAAGACTAAAAACGAGATGTATATGAGAACTATTTTTATACTTACTCAATTCATAATATAAAACAGATTAAACAGATGCGTGAAGGTCAGAAGGTCAATGATATATATTTTGTTAAAATAAATATATCTTCCAATCGGCAAGAGTTATTTTTATTAATAAATAACAGTACACTATAACATAAATGTTCAAAGAAGAAAAAGACTTCGTTTTTAAAAAAGCTCATATCGTGTGTTTGTTTAGATAGATTGTGATAAATTATACAAGTTTGATTTTTACACGTGTAGATTTTTGAATGATATATAGAGCTTGAAATGGATTTTGGATTACTAAATTACATAATACGATTTATTTAAAGTTTGTTTAGGAAAAAATCTCAAAATTACTACCAACAAGGTATACATATAATTTATAGAGTCATGTAAGTTACAAAAAGGTTATTGCATAAAACTCACTATGAAATATGGGTGGGTTTAGTTACTCAGTTATCATATTATATATATTCAATAAAGTTATTACAAATAACTGCAGAACAAATCACACATATGAAGATAAAAACAAACACAATAAACATTGCATATCATCAAATCTAAAGTCTTTTTCGCTTATCGAAAATTCACAAATTCATTTATTAAATATGTCTTTAAAATTCAAGAATATGATAAGATAAATAGGCACATGTCTGTAATCAAAGGACGTTGATCATCTCAGTTAGTGGGGATAAGTAGTTCCCATATGCATTGAAAATTACAAAATATAAAATAAAATAGATTGCGTAGCAGAAAGCTAGTGAACAGGTTGCAGTATAGATATGCTCTAGCTATGGAAACATTTTCCACTAATAATAGGTTGCATTAGTGGTCAGAATCCTATCCATTAATGATATAATTCTCTCACTAACAAACCACAAAGCCGTCCTTTTATGGTAGAATTTCAAAAATATATCACAAATGGTCAAAATGCACTAATGGTATAAAATAAAAAAGTCATTAATATTAAAAGGTATATATGAATCGATAGCATGGGGCATTTTGAAAAGTACATACTGTGTCTCAATTACCAAATGGTCCGTGAGATTACAGATAAGTAAATAGGAGTCGTTTTGACGTTATAAACACATCGTAGTGACAAACTATGTTGTTACTCCAATGACTCCTATATTTTGCCTCCCGTGTATGTGTATGTCTCTTCCCCTAGCCACATAATCAGCATTATCTGTATCAATCGTGTTGTGTAGAAATTATTAAGTTTTGCAACAAAGATGATAGAAATAAACAAACATAACCAAATAATCCTTGTAAGTGGTACGAATTCCGAAGAATATAAGTATAAAGTAAGCTCACAAGTAAGAAAAAATATAAAATATCAAAATATTAAAATAAACGACAAAATATTGAGATAAAAGCGTTAATTATTAAATTGAATGATAAGACACTACTGTTTTAATATGCGTGTGTAGTCACATACCACATTTTATACTTATACATATGTATCTAAAATATGATTATAAAGCTGTTTAAATAGTTAATATCCAATTACATCATCAATAACGAAATCAACGATGCAGACTTTTTCTTGTCCTCCAGTTTAATGTTTGCATTTCGGTTCTCTGTGTTTTGTGCAACATACGTTTTCTTTCTTCTTCAGTATAAACCAATGAAAATGTCACTTGTCTTTCATATCTGGTTGCTTGTTATACTGATTTATAATCATGAAAATATAAAAAAATTTCTTCGATGTTAACAAAATGTTGCATAATGAAATAAAAAAAGATAAGCATTTTTTTTTAAATAAAGAAAAACATGTTGTCATGATCACTACAGCAAATTTGATTTTTAAAACCTGCTTTGATTTCAATAAAGAAAAATATTATTATTATATTAGGTCTGGGAGGGATGTAGTTACTCAAAATAGGGTAAAAACGATATGAATTTAAACTTTAAAGTGTAATCTACACCACTGGTTCTTAAAAAAGACTTTTTTTCAGGAAAAATTCTGACCACAAAGCAGATATTGCTTACAACAATTTTTGATAATTATGATATAAAAATAACATTAGAGGATATTAAAGAGAACATGCACCTTTCTATTTCTTTTTATTTGCACCGGAACAATATTACCATTTAAGTTTCGCCAACACTCAATCTCTAAATATTTTTCACAATGAAAACGTTATTCGTCCTTCGAACTTAATAAATAAAATGAAATAAAAGGAACTTAACGATGACATCGATGCATTTTACCAAGTTATAGCAAATTAGCCCATGGTGGATATAATGAAATAAATACATATATACAAGTTGATATCAAATTTAACAGTGAAAGGTTGTACAGGTGCATCGGTGGCTCAAAGACCTTACCTCAAAGTTACTTAGATCTCCGTGGACTCTTAAGTCAAACATTTCGTTATAAGGCTGATCGTTATGTTAAATTTATAAGACTAATTATATGTATCTGTGTAACAGGCAGAGTGCGAAGTTGTGAAGGCGAAGCGCGAAGATGTGATGGAGAAAGTGCAAAGGCGAAGGAGCAAAAGTGCGAAGATGCGACGGTGAAGCGCAAAGTTGCGATGGCGAATTTGCGAAGGAGAAGAAGCTATACCTTCGCCTTCGCAACTTCGCACTATCGCCCTCGCAACTTTGCACTTTCACCTTCGCCTATTTTTGATTGCATTCAGAGAGTCTTGGTCGATTACATAGAATTTGATGCACGCACCGTACTCGCCAAGGTTTTCCGATTAATCCATAATATTATTGGTTCGCATGCACTAGGCCATTCTGCTTAATATGAATTTTTATAAATATTTTAATATGTACATGTGACATATATGTTTATCAGTGCTGGCTATGCCGGCGCCTAATCATTATATACTCCACATAAAATGTAATGTCCGCCATAATATGCACTTCCAGACTCCTGTCACTTACCAGCTGTCTGTTTACCGTGGATCAAACACAGTAACATTCTAATTTCATTATGCGACACTCCATGTCCATATAGGGATCTAGAGGGGGAGAGCGGGTTCGCAATAACTTCGCACATGCAGTAAAGGGGGAGAAGGGTCCGGATCCCATCCCCCTAGAAAATTTAATTTTATTAATTATATATAATAAAATCTCCAATATATGCCTCAGCCCCCCCCCCCCGACAAATATAAATATCCCTCGGCTTTAAACGATAGATAGTTCCACAATTATAAAAAGGCGAAGGCGAAAGCGCGAAGATGCAAAGGCGAGAGTGCGAAGTTGCGAAGGAGCGATAGTAGTATTGTTTCTTCACCTGCGCAACTTCGCACTTTCGCATCTGCGCGCTTCGCCGTCGCATCTTCGCACTTTCGCTCCTTCGCCGTCGCATTTTCGCATTTCGCCTCCGCAACTTTGCACTCTCGCATCTTCGCCCTATAGGCGAAAGTGCGAAGGTCGAAGTGGCCCCATCGGAACACCTGTTTTGGAGATCGTTAAGTATAAATACCGTCTCTGAAGGTTGATATTTGCTATTTCTTTTGAATATCAGAGTGTATGGATTATTGTGATATTTAGAGGTATTAAGGATTCAAATAGATATAAAGTAATTTTCATACTCTAATACTTTCTCAGTCTCCGATACATTCTTAGTCTCCAATACATTCTCAGTCTCCGATACATTCTCAGTCCCCGTTCTATCCCTCAAACACACCACGCTGCTCCTGTGACATTTCACTAGAATATCAAAAAAACATAAATAATAATGCAAAGCTTTAAAAGATAGTAGGTCAAAACTTGGTATTAATGGCCATGTTAAAAAGATGTAGACGGGAAGTACTGTTAATATTGGTCTATAATCAATTATCATTGATAAAAGAGTAACGATTTCTACATGTAATAGTAAATCAATTCTTAATTTTTCTCTTTAAAAAAGTCCGTCTTGTGCCGTGATAATAATAATAATGTTAATTATAAAATATCAAAGTAAATAATTTGGTACGATTATTTTGTGTTAATCTCCTAACGCTATAATTACCTAGACTCTTTGGAACAGGACAGAGGTGTACTATCTTGTGCCAAATTTTTCTTCGAAAAATGAAACAAAGCCATGCAAACAAAAACACACACAGTCCCAAAAAGATCCAAAATATTACATGCTGGTGTCCACCTGTTTTGATTTGTTCTGCATGATGTATTTCACTCAGTTTGGTGATATTTCTTTCTGAAAAAAATAGAATACAAATTTGCTAATATGATATATAATATAATTATTGATATGGAGAGTAAAAATTAAAATATAGCACATAAAATACATAAAATCATTATAACATGTTTACCGAACTGATGTCCAGAGGTTGTAAAATTGAATATACTGTTGTTTTGATCCACAGCATAAACAGTATCATCGAGTGTTGCATTACCATCTCCAACAATAAATAGTTCTGTCATATTCTTAAAAACTGTGTTTTTCTATTTAAAGAAAAAAATAATATTAAATAGATATTTTTAACAACACAGGAGCAAAATACTTGATGAAAATAAATAAATAATTTTTGAATTATCACATCTATCATGTTATCTAAACAGCGGCATTTCAAAGACAAGATAAAATATTCTAAACATCTATCTTGTAAACATAATAAGATGAAAACCACTAAAATTTGAATTGTTAAGAATTATCACAAAGTTATAGCTTTAAGTGGAATGATACAACAATTCAAACAAAAGCTCATAGATCATTTTAAATAACAATATATAATAGTATACTAATATAAATGTATAACAATAGCCCCAGTAAAAGTATTATTTACTCAAACGTTTTAGATGATTTTTTTTAAAATGAAGATTAATTCAATGCAAACAATTTTCAAGCAAGGAAAGTAAAAAAAAAATGTTGCTAAAACGAAAAACTTTTTCAGCTTTGCAGTTTTAAATCAGAGCTTTCAGAATCACCATGTTATTGAGGGAGATTACCAAATTTGTTTTCATAGTAGACCTATGAGGTATTTGTCGTTATATATATGATAGAAATTGGAAAAAATAGCACTTTTAATTAAAGTTTTATTACTTCAAATGATTATTTGTTCACATAAATACCAAAACAGTAGGTTTGGTTTTAAGGTTTAGATGGTACATTTATTTATCTTTTTGAATGAGGAAAAATTAATTGGAGTTTTAGTTAATCTTAAAAAAAAAAAACCCGGAGAGATATTGAACAAGTTCAAAGTCTAGTAAAATTTCTAATTCATTAAAGTGTGAAATATTTTGTTATTTAAAAGTTTTAAGTAATTAACATAAATATAGGGTTTCGTTTAGCAAAATTGATATATGCATCCACATTCAGATTTAGACTTTTTGAAATGAGTATGGCTGTTTATAACCTCATGTCAACCAAGTTTTAAAATACCGTTTGATTATGAGTTGAAGTTCTCTTCAATATTGCATCTGAAACAATAATTTTTATATACTAGTATTTTTTTTGTCTTTTGTCTAGTTTATCATTTATTTTACACCTTTACTTTTATTTCTTAATTCGATTTAATGAATGTATTTGTATTTAGTACATATTTTTTTTTTTTTACATTTTTTACTGCATTTTTACCAGACTCAATTTTGACAAATGGTCAATATATATCCCACAAGGAAATATAATATTAAGAAACTGTTTTTTATGCATCAGAGAGATTAAAACATTATTTAGAAAATGAATTTGTAATATAGCTTAATCTCTTGTTATTTATTTAAAGGGAATTAGACCAATCAGAGACCAGAACTGATTTTGGACGTTCCCCCAAAATCAGGTCGTATTCCCATAAAAGTAAACAGGAAGATATGGGTCCCGTTGCGCATGCTCGGTCTTATTGGATTGGAAATGAAAAGACAAAAAAAACCTTAAAGCAAATACTTTCGGCCAAAGATTCATTTTTATAGACATATGACGTTTTTATTAAACACAAGCATTTTCTTGTGTACATCTTATATATAAGATCGTACCTTAAAAAGAGATGGGGTCGGCATTTACATTTTTGTAAATCAATTTTCGGTGGTTTCGGTCGATCAATTGAAAACCAAAATAGATTTTGCACATTTTGCGTGAGTAAGTGAAATCAGACTAATTAAGCTTGTGGTTTGAATTCACACAAGTACCAACGATCAATTCATCGACAAAATAAAGATATCTTGAAAATTTTCCTATAACGGCAATTTTGACATACAACAACCAGGTGTCCTACACGTGGGTTTGTTTAAGTTCTACAAATCTTTAAAATGTAATCAATAGCGATGTGCATCAAGAAAATTTGCACCTAGTTGTTCACTAGCATTGCAAAATAAATATTATCGTAAACCTTACCTTACTTTATTAAGATGTGTGTATCGGCTAACCAACACCTTAATCGTATCAATCTATAAATAGTTTTTGTAAATAACTTTTTTAACCAATCAGATTCAAGTTCAAATTCAAGGGCCAGTTAATTGTACGGCGTACGCCCGGTATAAATCCGGACTTAAGTCAAATTTTTAGACAGAAGTCCGTTTCACTAAAACGTGTACGTTTTACGCCTGACGTAAGTTAATCCAAAAATCTACGCCTGGCCAAGGGTGGTCGTTACTTTAGGCGTAAATATAAAATAGTTGCTAATGCTAATTTTGAGAATATCGTTGCTTACCACGAATTTACATACAGTTTGTCATGTAAATATAATAAAATTCGAATGTAATAAAAAAAATAGAAGGTTTTGATAGGAGGTGTCAATTATTGCATAGAAACGTTCTTACCATGCACATTATTAATTTTTGTGCTCGCCTTATTTTACGCTATAAAAACGACATATTTAGACGACAAACAATCGATATTTTAACCGATTATTTGTAATAAATAATTCTATTTCGTATTCAGTAATATCATGAAAAATGCAGAAAATATACATCTCTGATTTACATGTAGTTCAAATGTGTAATTGTACATGAATAAGAAAATTAATGTATAGTATTTCATTTTTTTACCAACTATCTAGAATCATCTTTCAATATTGAGAAAATGAAAATATGAAAATTAATGATTGTCCTAACTGTTTTTCAGACTTGTCAAATTAAGTCCTTTATTTTTGAAAATATATATCAAATAATTCATTAACATGCAGCAATGCAAACCACTGACTCCAGTATCAATAGAAAATATCGTCTTCGTAGGTAACATACATCTACTCCATATTAATTCAAAATTTATAATAACAAAAATGATTTATATGATGTACAATTATTGCATTTCTGCTTCAAAAGTTGTTATTTTTATGAGGAACAGAGTGTTAAAAAAACATGAATCATACCTGTTTCACCAAATTGATATATCCATAGATTGTAAATTGAATGCCGTGTTGTTCTGATTTACAGCATCAATAGTATTATATACTAGTATATGGAGTGTAGGATGTCCTACAACATTTAGTCCTGTCAAGGAGGTGTTATGCTAATCAATAAAAAACTAACTAAATGTTGTCATTAGACAGCAATACCTGCAACGATTGTTTGCCCCTATATCACACTAGTTTTGGTAATAAAAAAGAGCCATATGCTAATTTTGGTAGTTTTTAAACACTATGAATTTCATAAAAATGAGATCCTATCGCACAATACACATGATCAACTTGGAGTTGAGCCGTTTGCTTGTGAATGTTAAAACTCATCAAAACACATTTTGTGTCATAGAAAGTATGGTCTATATAATTATTACAAACAGAATTCAATTGTGCTTTTTCCCCTTCGACGTTTGTCAGCACTAGATTTGCTTTTACGAGTCAACAGCATCGGGTACTATCCTACTAGGGCTTTGCCCTGAACCCACTGGAGGACTTACGGCGGCCCCCAGATTCCGAACCTTTTTAAGCGTACATTTCCATTCTGGCTACGCGTTTAGCTAAATCAAGATATTGTACTGGACCTGTTAAATTGTGTATTACATAAGGAATAAGGAATCATTCTCTGAGTATTATGAGGTGATAATTTTGGTCGGGGCGTGATCAAATCCAATAAAGCCCGAAGGGCTTTATGATAGATTTGATCACGCCCCGACCGAAATTGTCACCTCATAATATTCAAAGAATGATTCCTTATTACTTATATTTATATAATCTTTAGCCATTGTACGATTAAATATTTAAATGTAAATAATCAAACCCCGCTGGTGCCTCAATTTGGCGTCATTTGTATTATGGGTTATATAGTACAAAATCGATACGTAGTGTTATCACAGGCAAAAACACTGGAAAATGTAAATATATGTTAATAATTTTGGAGACTTATCGTGTTTATATGAGTTATAATAGGTGGAAGGGCTCTTCTTTGAGATCCCCAACACTCAATAATAAAATTATATATTCTTGTTTCTATTGTCATTAAAATGCATCAGATAGTGTTAAGTACATGATCTCCAGAAGTGTTCCTTAATCCATAAGTCAGTTATGCAAAGTGTAAATTCTTTATATTAGAAAAACATTTTTACTAATTGATCAAACTTTTAGGCCCGATATCAAAATTTAATATTAATAGAACATTCGATCACGAAGAGTGTAAATTTAATGGGCTTTTTCATTTTAAGAAGAAATAAACGTCATTATATTAACAGTTTATGGAGGGATAAATGTCAATTTTCTGCAAGTATTTGACTACCAGGATAAAAGTATATTTTTATAACCTTATTGCATATATATAGGTCAACCCCTATCACTTCTCGGGTATGATGTATCTATTTATTAAATCATATGAGGAGTTTTGGGATCTAGGTTTTATTAGGAATAATAAACGTCAACTTTCTGCTACTATTGACTCCCTTAATGAAATTCAAGTTTTTAAAACCTTATTACTCATCTTTAGAACAGCCTGTATCAAATCTAAGGATATAATGCGTATATTCATTGAATCCAATAATCAAAAGAGGAATCTAGCTGTTTAGGATTGACAAACGTTAACTTTCTGCTACTATATTACTCCCAGGATGAAATCTAAATTTTCAAAACCGTATTGCTCGTCTATAGGACAGTCCCTATCATAGCCCAAGATATGATGTGTCTCTTCATTAAATCACAAGAATAGTTCTTGGATCTAGGTTTTATTAGGTGTGATAAGCGTCATCTTTCTTTAACAATTTGACTCCCTGGATAAAATTTAAATTTTGAAAACCTTATTGCTCATTGTTCTGCAAAGCACACTTAAAAAAGTCATTTTTTGTTGCCCACCGATCCCTGCGATAAAGAAAATTCTGAATCCTGATCACACATCAAAATGACAAACAAATCATATTCTAGTAGATCATTTGCCTGATGCAAAAAAAATGTTGACGTTTTTCTAACTAGATTGTTTAATTTAAAAACCCTAAACGTCATTTTTTTCAGCCATTTAATGACCCCAAGGACAAAATTGAAATTTCCGGAACCTATTGCGCATCAATAGGAAATCTCAAAACATATTTCAAGACCAAGAGATGATTTGTCTACTGATGAAAATGTCAGATTATTATTTGATCCCCAGGACTACCAGACAATTTTTTTAACTTTTTTTACAAAACAACATGACACTCCAAATACAACTCCATAATTTCAGTAATTTATTCAACTCTTTTATTCTCTTAAAATGAGAAATACAAAGAATATAAGAAATTAGACTCTACTTTGTGACACTATGTTGCCTTAGAATCTAATTTCCCAGAGTCTTTGTTTTTCTCGTTTAAGGAGAATAAAGGAGTTGAATAAATCACTTGCCATGTACACAACACACACAATGCGACCTTCTCATTACTGACAATATTTTTTATTGTATTAATACTAAAATAATATTGGTCAACACAGGGCATCATGTCCAACAACATTTAGTCCTGTAAAGTTTCTTAGGAGGCATGCTTTTCTATTCAATAAAAAATTATATGTAAATGAAATATGACTTTATCTGTTCTTTTCGGTCCTAATTAATAGATGATACTTATTCTACTGGATATACGTAGTATATAAAGTGTATAAACGTTTGATATTAAGTCTGGTTTAAAGAGAATAAAGGACTTGCCAAGTGAAAAACCACCAATATCCCATGTTCACATATTTATAATGAACCAGAGACCTTTTCAATTTGGACAAAATTTCCTAATGCGTTAATGCAATTTTACATCTTAAAAAAGTATCGAAATGGGGAACTATCCCAAATTATATCAAAATGATACACAAAATCGGTCTCGTGCAAAGATTTAAAAAAATATGAAGATAGGAATAGGGCAGTTTCGCTCCCAATCTATACTTGAACTCCGATTCGATTCTTGATATCATTTATCAAAGTGAGATGTAAAAAAAATAAACTAATAACTTTATTCTTCATTGCCTATCATGTTTTAAAACTTGCAAATTGTCAAGGATTAAATTTCTAATATGAATTTATACGATGAAAAAGGAGTGGGAAATCTAATGGGGACGAAACAACTTAGCTGTTACCCGATGTGTTTACAAACAATTACAAACCACGCCCCCGCATGTGTAAAAAGCAATAGAATTTGTAGACGAAGACGACTATTATGATCGAAAAATTTAATTTGCCTAAATGGTCAAAACAGATAGCGCACATTGTTAAAACAAAATATTTAAATACCAAATTAAAACATTTGCTTTACGAAAAAGCATCCATGTTCACACAATTTAGCAAAGGTAACGCATGAATGTAAGGAATGGATTCATTTAAGCGAAAAAAAGATACTGTCTGTCATTGAACGCATACTTTCAAGATAATTCACGCTCAAAATTAAGTTTTTAATTCGTCTAAGTTGTTTGAAGCTTTAAAAGTAGTACTACTGTTTAAATTTTTGAAGTGTCGTATGAAAATAATTGTCAAATTTAATATACACGTGGTTTCCATGCACGCTTAGGTTGATATAACATAGATCGGGGGAAAATACAATTTGACAGTCATGATGTAAATAATTATAAAACAAAAAATTAATTTGCGAGCAATTTCGTAGAGAGAAGTTGTAATAAACTTTGAACTAGGCATATTGCAGATCACTTACCACACATTAGTTGAGTTGACAGTAAACTGCTAATGTTTCCGTAAGCAATCGCTGAAGCGGGGATTTTCATTGGATTCTATAAACACCTGAGTAGAATAAAATGTCCTGATTGTTTGATCGCGTGTGTGTTGTAAAATCCAAAACGGAAAAAGTTTATGTTTGATCATTTAGGTGTAAGTATTTCTAAACTAAAGAAATAGAATTAAAATAGAATAAAGAAATTTTGTACAGGAATCTCCATTATACAAAAACATACATTATTTTATACCTTTGGGTCATTAGGGCTTGCACAGGTTTTTGATTGACAAGTCACGAAAAGAGGCGTGTTCACCCCGTATGGTGTTTTGAGAATAGCGGAATATGGAACACGCCTCTTGACATAGTTCAGTAGTATCAAAAGACGCGCCGATGTTTTAGAGTGACGAAACTAAATTTAGTCTGGCTTTGAATTCAGTAGTTGCTCAATTTTATGTTTCATAAAACGATGTTGTTAAAGTAAACGAATCATATAGCAGGAACCGTATTTGTCTAGGGGGATACGGTTAATTTATTTTCTTAAACTAGGTAGCCATTTGGAAAGAGGTAAGTAGGTGGTAAATGTAGTACGTGTGGAATTCCACACCACCATTTTGTTTGTTTTGTTTTTGTTTTTTGTTTTTTGCTAAACACCTCTATGTTTGTTCAAAGGTGATTTATGAAATCTAACCGTTTGATTTCGACTTAATGACTGCATTTGTGTAAAATAGATATTCTGTATTTTAATTCAAGGTTCTTTAGGGACTACTTTATTTAACTCCTTTATGTAAAATTCAGGAGTTACAGTAGGAGGAATCTTGGATTTTTAAAAATGCACGTTATTTAATGCTTTCAATGGTTTGACCTATATAGTAGTAAATCAGATTCATACAATACATGTATTCTCAAAATAAATCAGTTACGCAGTAAGCATTAGAGTTTTGCACATTTTTGGAGCAAGGCACCTAGTGTAAATTCGATGAAAGCAAATTTTACACAGAAATCCTGCTTAGTGTAAATAATAAAGTTATAAAAAGGGTTCCTATGTATAATAAACAGTTCACTCTTAATTTGATTCTAGTAAACATAACTGTGTTTCACAAAACACCAGTCATCAACTTTTGGATGCATTTGTTAATTCACAGGCTTCACAAATGAACATACTTCTGACAGCGTTAGGACACTTGATTTAAACCAAGGCTACTATTGATTCCTAACCAATTTTACCATCAAATGTCGCATGAAAAAATGGCAAATAATGATTTAAACCTACTTTATGGAGATAATTTTTTCATTTTCTTACATGTATTTCCTTTGCTGGAATTTTACTGGCTTTCCAATATGATGAAGAATATGTGAATTTTTTTGTTAGCTACATTAGAAGCAGTGTTTCTATGGTTTCAATATGCGATCTCAAGTCATAATTTTTCAAGGAAATTGATTTTTCCACATTGGCATCATTTTGAGTTTAGTTTAATTAGATCATTTTACCTATGTGGTTGTTGTCGTATAATCTAAGAGGCTGAGTCTTTTAGTATACGGTACTTTATATAACTTACAACCTCATTCTGCACAGAAATATATTTGGTTGTTGTTGCGGAAACAAAGCGTTGAATGAAGAAAAAAAAAAAAATCCTTTATTTTGATATTCAGAAACAGTTTATTAAACTTCAAGAATAACGGTAGGCGATGTGCCTAAAGGAGTTGAATACAAATATAGCAGAAGATTTTCTAAGTAAAGGAGAAAATCCTCAAACTGTCCATTCTTTGAGATTGAAGGATTGCTGTTTAAAAACAACAACAAATGGGGTGAAAATAAGGGTTTATTGTTGAACGTAGTGGACAGTGCCAGGTAAGTTTATATTTAAATGATATTTAATGTGATTTCTGACTACTCTGGCCAAAACTCAATTAGAAAAGATGTCTTCATTAGATTAAGAAAGATCCAGAAGACCCAGAAGAAAGTGTAAATACGAATGGCATTTTGTGTGACATTTTAGACATGGAAAAAGACAGCAAACCACCGACATGGTTTGATTTAAGACTGGATTTGCTATCAGATGTATCTGTAGAAGAATTAATAAAAGCTAGTCAAGGAGAAAATGGAGAGATTTCTAAAACCGCAGAATTACATGTAGATGATTTGGTGAATAAAGGTCTCTCAAAGAAAACGAAGCAGAAAACAAAATGGGCTATTAATATTTTCAGTGAGTGAAACAATTCATGGCAAAGGGGTAAATTCAAGTTATGGAAAAGGGGGAAATTCAAGAGATGGAAAAGGGAGAAATTTTAGTGATGGCCAGTGTGGAAAAAAGATGAAAATGTGCGATCCCTGTGATTCAATTAGCAGTGCACCGAATAAAATTAATATAACCTCTGGAAATATGTCTTTCTCATTCAAATTATATGTTTCTGGAGTCACATTTACAGAGCCATTCATTGAAATGGTCAGCATATTTGTTGTGCATGTATGTATTTCTCCGGAGATGATGAATTCATATTGTTGTAAAATAATATTTTAAATACTTATTTTAGTAATTATGTTCATATTTTAATTAAAGTAAATTTTCCTAACTGTTGTGGACCATGTGTGTCCATTGCTTTCAACATTTAAAACCTGTACATTAAGTTACCTGTAGCTGTACATTAAGTTGGAGAAGCTGTCAATTTAGTAAAGAGTCGACAGTTTTTCCACCTAATATACTGTTACAGTTAACTTAATGTACAGGTTTAAAAATCCAAATACATTATATAATGTACCAAAACCATGAAGGATTACATAACAAAAATGTTTTAAGGATTAGTTTGATGTAGTGTATTTAATATAATCTATATTTAAAAGATTAAGATCCAATAAAGAGAAGAAGTGAAATGCCATAAGATGTTTAAAATTCCTATCAGCAACATATAGACTTGTTTTAATTAGGCTTTAAAAGGTTTATTTTTATATTTGTTTAACATATATCTACTCTTGTGCTATATTTACTCGGTTTAGTTTTTGGTTTTGATACTAAGCAGATTTTTTTACTTGCAAAGCTTTAATTCAAAAAATGCCATAGCTAAAAAAAGGTTATCCTCAATCTGACGGGAAATTAAATTGCTTAAATAAATCGTAATATATTTCCTTTACTGTAGCACAATGATTATGAAAACAAATACATTCAATTTGAAACATCTCCTAAGCATTACTAGTCTACTTATCCCCATGTGTAAGTGTGACATGATTTTGTCTTTTGATTATCTTGGATGATATTCTTGGTATATATGTTCATTGAAGGAGTAACGTCTTTCTGTTCTTAATTTCACAGCCGTACGTTCTTTTTTCTTACACCTTTCATCAAAATTCAATTCAATTCAAATTTTTAAAAAAAATTCATATTATGTCTTTTCGCAGCATAATATTAAAAATACGAGGTATATATATATATATATATATATATATATATATATATATATATATATATATATATATATATATATATATATATAAGTCTTATCTAATTTATTTACATAGCCAATTCATATTAGACGATCAATTTGATGCATATATATTATATATTTGTAAAAAATATTTATATAAATCATTCAATGAGCAAGACTTGCCTTTCTGTATAAATAACTGTAGAATGTAACACACAAGTTCAAAGAACAATTTTTTTTCCTAATGAAGCTCATATTTTGTTTTAGTTTTGATATATTGCCTTGATAAAAATATACAGGTTTGATTCTTACACATGTAGATTTAAGAATAATGTATAGAACTTCAAACTGGATTTAGGACTTTTGAATTTCGAAATAGGATTTTTAAAAAAAAATTTAAAACTCGATAAAAAAAAAACCCCTTACAAAATATGCATGTAACTTACATAGTCATTCATATTACAATAATTAAATTGCATATAACTAACAATGAAATATGGGTAGGTTTTGATACTCATCAGACAACATATTATATAAAATCAATGAAATTATAACAAAAACGCTTCAAAATAATTAAATCATACAAATGGTGATAAAAGAACAAGATAAACTTCTTTCATTAACAAACCCAATGCTTTTTTGTGCATATCTTAAATTCCATATGTTCGTTTATAAAATATATCATTAGAATACAAGAAAATGATAAGTCGGCACGGATGATAATCGCATTTACGGAAGATAACTAGTTACCAATGAGAATTACGAGAGATACATTTTAAAGGGGCATGGTCACGATTTTGGCCAAAAATTATTCAGAAAGGCATTTTAAATAGGCAACCGAAATTTGAGTTTCATTTGTTGAGTTATAAGCGATTTACAGAGCTTGAAATTATTCGCTATGTAAACAAAGCGTTTTTGAAAGTTGAAGTAGACATTTCAGTTTTAAACCCAAAACGAATGTGTTAAACGTTAGGAACTGTATATCTATGCTTAAAATGAATAAAAAGATAACCAAATAAGCTGGAAAAAGATTTTTTACCGGTATATGGAACCTATGTAAACAAGAACAGGGCATCTTGCTTATAACTCTACTAATGACTCTCAAATTTAATTTGATCATTAGAAATGCATTTCTAAAGCACTGTAAATAATAAAAAAAAATAAAAATAAAATTTGAGCAAAATAGTGACCATGCCCCTTTAAAGGTCACGTTGCAGAAAGCTAGGAAAGAAGTAAAGAGTAGTTCAGATTTGCGGCGGCGTTATAGATATGAAGTTACCTCTAATGATATAGTATCCACTAAAGATATAATTTTGCATTAGTTGTCAGAATCCCGACCATCAATGATATTATTTTATCATTAGTAACTAACCAGCCGTCAATTTATGATATAATTTTAAAAGTATATCACTAATGGTCAAAAGTATCATACACCAATGATATGAAATTAAAATGTAATTAGTACAGGCTTTTGTATTAAGAACATGGGACATTTTGGATGGTACAGATTGTGAATTAATTGACAAATGATAAATGAATTACAGATAAGTAAATTGGAATCGTCTTGACGTTATAAACGCATCTTGGTGACGACTTATGTTGATATTGAAAATATGGTAATGACAAATGTTATTCATTTTGATCATTAAATGAAATTAACACATCTATAAAAAATCTTTTGAATTAAAACGAGTTGTTGATTTCATTTAAACATTGAGAATAACAATACTTGGAGCTTTGTGTCTAGGAACTTTCAAACAAATCCTATATTTTGCATTCCGTGTATGTGTATGTCTCTTACCCTAGCCACTTTATCAGAAATGCCTCTATAAATCGTGCTGTGTAGAAATTATTGCTTTTTTTTACAAAACAAAACCTAGTAATCCTAGTCAATGAATATAAGTTAATAATGTAATAGACACAAGTAAGCTCACCAAGCGAAAAACCAATATATGAAATAATCAACAAAATTAATATGCATGCGTAAACATGTACCTACCTTATGTATATATATCTAATATAAGATTGAATAGCCTTTTCGTCAGTAAATAGCCAACAGTATCATCAAAAATTAAGGAGGCGGACTTTCCCTTCTCCAACAGTTTAATGTTTGCATCTGTATTTTGTGCAATATAAGTTTCCTGTCGTCTTTTAAAAGTGTCGCTCGTCCTTCGCGTCCTGTTGTTTGTTATTCTGATCTATATTCGTAAAATTGAATGAACTGTTGTTTTGATCCCTGTATTAACCGTACCATCGAGTGTTGCAATACCATGTCCAACAATAAACTGTTTTCGTCGAGGATGTAAATTCGTTGGGCAGAGCAACCCATGAATACCACGTAAATTGAGCCATCGCGAGTTCTAATGATTACAGTAGCTCTGTCATGTTCTTGGAAGGCATGTTTTTATGTAAAGGAAAGAGAGATTCACTTGACACATGACTTGGGAATCATGAATTCTATATGACTATGTTAGAATATCTTAACATCTACACATAAAATTTAAATAACCACGTGTTATTTTGAGGAAATTGAATATAACTGATATCTGAGTATGGCAGTGGTTGGTTACTCATTAGTTATTAAAATAATTAAAGATGTGAATACAAATTCTTAAAAAATAATGAATATGGGTATTATTATATGTAACTAATGAGTAACCAACCACTGCCATACTCAAATATATATATATATATATATATATATATATATATATATATATATATATATATATATATATATATATATATATATATATAAAATCAACAAACCCTATGCCATTCTTGCATAGCGTAAATTTGACATGTTTTTGAATATGTCCTAAGGATACCATGAACAGATCAATAGGCACATGTTTGTAAACAAGGGTAGTAGATCAACTTAGGCAAAAGAAAGCAATTATGAGAGGTAATTGTCATTGAACGTTACAAAAAAAATCACATAACAGGACATAGGAAACACCTAGCGAGTGGTGTAACTTAGAGTTACATTCTAAATATAATTTCAATTCAAAATGTGAAAAGGTTGATGGCTTTGAAGAAATGTGTTTTAAAAATAGCGTGTGTATTAAGAGCATGGGACATTCTGGATAGTAAAAACTTCGTATCAATAGACAATTGGTCCGTTAAAAGACGGATTACTAGTAATTACGAATCCTGTTGATGCCATTGATGCCGAGTACTGACAATTTTAAAATCTAGTAATATTACATAGAAGACCTTCTGATCATGACATGAAATTAAACATGTATGATAAAGATGTTAAAACAATTTAATGTTTATAATGGACTAATGGAGAGCTTCATTTCGAAGACATTTTTTTAAAAACTCCCACATCACGTCCTTTCATATTGATGTCTTTTATCCAGCGACTTTATTAGCATTATCTGTATAAACAATATTGTCAAGAAATTGCTTATTACTATATCTCGCAGTAAACACATTTTGTACTTTAAAGATAAACATAGCCAAGAAATAAGCGATCGAATTTTAATGAATAACAAGCAGTATGTTACACGTAATGTTAGCTTACAAGCCAAAACAATACAAAATATGAATAAAGATGGATTGTTAACTATTGTATCCATTAAAACAGCACTATGGATCAATATGCGTAAATATATTGTGATATACCCGAATACCAGAATTACGTCTTTATGTCTAAAATATCATGATTTTAAAAAGAGAGTTCCATACAAAACAAAATAATACATAATACGTATATTCAACGGCATCATCATATGAAATCATTGACCCAGATTTTCACATGTCAGAATAACATGTTTGCAGTTTTTACTGTGGGTATTTTGAGTTGCATACCTTTTTTCGTCCCAAATATAAACCTACGAAAATTTCAATCGGTCTTCATATCCTGTTGTATGTTGTAATGTTATCATATAAGACATAGTAATCATTTTTACAAAGAGATACACAATGAATGGATAATAGGCATTTAAATTTAGCAAACATGTTGTCAATATCAGAACAGTCAGAAAGGAATTTTTAAAAACATTCAAGGACTAACAAAATAATGTGCAATATCAAAAACTCTCTAAGTTTTTCTTTTAGGATAGAGCTCAAACTCATAATAGAAAATAAACGCAAAGTTTAAAATACAGAAAAACAAGTGTTTTGTAAGTAAGTATAAGTAAGTAAGTAAGTAAATGATTTATTAAAGTGACATAAGTTTTATAAACAAATAAAGATACATGTATATGATATGATACCTTAATGAATAAACACCTGCCCATCGGACCTATATGTCACTTTAAAAACATGAATATACAAATAATAAGTTTACGCATTGTTATTTTTATACATGATAGATGAATAGCTGAATATACAAATTTTGCAGTTTGTCTAGGAAAGTTAGATAAGAGAAAACCAGTGCAGTCTGAGTCTGACATATTTAGTAATCGATTATTAAAGCCAATATTAGTAAAGAATTCGGTTTTAAGTTTTGAATATGATGTACAATGTAATAAAAATTGAAATTCGTCTTCTATTGCTTCTACAGAACATATAATACATAGCCTATCGTTTACTTCCTCCTCCCTAAATCGCCTTGTTTCTATTCTGATAGGAAGAACACCACACCTTAATTGTGCTTATATAGATCTATGAAGTTTGGGTATGTCCATTGTAACGTATTTTTCTAAATTAAAATCACTTTTGAAAGATCTGTAAGTTCTGAGTTTTGAAACACTTTGTAGTTCATTTTGCCAGTCATTCACAAATTTCTGTTGAAGTTTGATCTCGGCTAAGTTCAAGTTACACACCTCCCGATTTAAAAAACATGTTGACATATCGATAGATTGGAATAAAAGTTTAACATGATGTGACCAGTTTTGGCTATTTGATTTTTCTAAGTCCCACATGAAAACTGATTTTGTAAGTCTGTCGTCACTCATAGTAACAAGATGGTTCCACAATCGTAGCATGTTAAGTTGATGGCGATAGAATGATAGAAACCAGCCACTATCTCCTTGAATAGCTAAAATCATCTTTTCGTAAGTGTAAAATCCTACCGATTTGTTTGAATGTATTTTCAAAATAAGACTTCCTAATGTACGTGCTCCGGATTTTGCGAGGTTTTGTGTATTATTTTTAAATGTAGCAAACTCACCGAATAGAACACCAAGATATATATAGGATGTTGTATAGTCAAGACATCCCCCCAATGCAAAATACATGATCACTTCTCTTTATAAATAAATGAATAACATATAACATTGTCCAGTGGGTACTAAGAAGTATATGCATGTACAATGTACTTCATTATTATGGATTTTTTTATCAGAAAATAATGACACTCACAAAGCAAGTATCACTTGTTAGTTAATATTAAATAATATAAAAGAAATCTTATTTACTCAATATTCTACGACGTTGTTGAATGGCATCATCTGTAAAATATCTTTGTTCGGAAAAAAATATATATTTTACATACCGGTATATACACACAACTCAGGAAAACGTAACGTAGAAACTAAACATGAATTTTTTGAATAGTTTTGAATGTCAACGCAAAGACTGCCATAACCTTGCTTACACCATGAACCCGGAGGAAAAAAATCATTTTAAAATAAATAAAATTTTTCCTTTTTCCTTGATCGAATAATGAAACAAAGCCATGCAGAAAACAACAACAAACACAGTCCAAAAAGGAACCAAAATATGATATACTGGTGTCCACCATCTGTTTCATTTTTTCCAACATAATTTACTTTACTTTTGGTTGGTAAATACATCTGCAAAAGTATAATAAAATCATTCAGTATAACGCCACAAATAAAATTTCATTTTTTAATATCGCTGAGGGATGCTCAGTAGCCTTTGACGATTTCCCATCCCCCAATAAATCATAGTGTGATACTGTCATGTTGGAAAAGTTTTAATTTATCGGGTGGCAGCAACACGATAAATAAACAGAACACTGATTATGATACGAGATATGATTTTTAAAACAGTTTTTAAATAGTTCTATCTGCAAGCTCGTGACTGGCATTTGAACGTAATCTTATTGAAAACTTAATTTCCCCCAAACATCGTACACGCCAAATATAATTTATATTTACAGTATGATACGCAATTGTTACACATTTGCTTGTATAACAGGAATAATCTAAAGTGCACAAATACGCATATAAAATACATGGAATCAGATATATGTTTACCAAACTGGTCTCCATACGTTGTACCATACGTTGTAGAATTTAATGTTTTGTTGTTCTGATATACAACATTGTGTGTTGCGTCAAAATGTCCAACAATACTAAGTCCTGTCATGTTCTTGGGAGGCATGTTTATCTATTCCAAAGAAAAAATTATAAAAATATTATACAACACAATGGAGGAGAATGTGCTTTAAGACTAGCATGCATACTTTTTAACGTGTTAGAATAGGAAAAACAAATACTTTAGATTGATTTTTTTTATAAACAGAGACATGTGAGCTAACACCTAATTCATGACGCGTTACGCGATAAAATTCGTTTATATCCCCAGAGTCAGCTGGTTCTCATTTTCAGGTGGGTAAAAAAGGATTTATGGAGTACAGATGCAATTGGCTACTCGTACACAGGGCATGTACATTTGTTTTTACTTGGACTGAAATATCACACTTTCATTGGTTAAACCATGACATGTGACTGCCAGATATATTTCTTCGTCTGTCTGGTACAATATGCAATTGGTAAAATGAACAGACCCTGGTTTAAATTTATTGTTAAAATATTGAATGATTGTGGTCTATCTTTTATTTTGTACCAACAAAATGTAAATATCTAGTGGCTTAAGAAAACTGTTTTTCATATACTTCTAGACCAATTTAAGCAGTCATGGAATAGTGAAATGTATAATTCATCAAAAGGTATTAACTGTAGAATTTTTAAAACCACGTTATCCTTGGAAAAATACTTATTAGATCTGCCTACCAAACATCAGAATTTTGTTTGTACTTTTAGAACAAGTAATGCTTAATTGCCTATAGAACGAGGTAGATGGTATGATATACCTCGTGAAAGCCGTATATATACCATATGTAACTGTATTGAGATAGGAGATGAATTTCATTATTTATTTCATTATACAGATATAACCATAAAAGATAAGAGAGTTTTATACATACCTTCATACTTCTACACACAATCAAATGTTTACAAATTTCAACAACTCTTTAATACTACTAATAAAAAAATGTTGATTAATCTGTGTAAATTCATTAAAGTTATAATTGAGAGAGTCAGCTCTCAAGGTTAATTGCTAATCATACTTTTTTCCTTTTTATTCACTTTTGTATTGTCACTCTCCAAAGCATGCATTGTATGTATTATATATATTATTGTTCAATTGATTTTTCTCAACACTGTTATTTATGCAGTTCAGAGAATAAAGAAATTGCCATTGTCAAATTGTCATCGGTAAGTAAAGTATTCAGCAATAGGACCGACGCTTCGCTTACTCATCTCGACATTTTGTCTATGAGATTGACTGACCCGACATATTACCGTAGTCAGTCAGTAACAGTAACAAACTTAATCAGTTATATTATATGTGTATCTATTCAAATGTAAATATCATTTTCTAGAAAATCACTTTGAAAATCGATTTTGAGATTTGTAATAGTTAGATACTAACTATAGAAAGAGTTGGGGGAGCAAAGCTTGTTTATAGCTTTCTAAACTGTCAGTTGAACTCATAACTTAAAGACGGAGTTGCCCTAGATGAATATCCTAATAATTTATGATAAAACTAATGATAATTTCTTTCCCATATTTCCAATCTATCACTGATAAGCACAAAATGCAGGTACTTCTAAATTGGTCACTGCCAAAAAACCATCGATCATTTTGTTTATATTTAATTCAAAACTTTGTAAAAACTTACAAAGCACCAGTTTTACAATAATTTAGAAAACAGACAAAAAAACCTCAATTCACTGCATGAGGCCAGAATAACTGATAAACAACAATGTGGGTTAAGGGGAAAGAGGTAACTGCACAGTTGCCCTGACTCAGTTGATATATGTTAGAAAATGCCTCGTTTATTGGAATTTTAACCTCTCTAATTGACAACCAGTGTACCGGAGGTCGATTTTAAACTTTATGTATATGCTGGCATGAATTCATAAAATTGCACTATTTCCATTTTACCATCGACTTTCGCCATATAACTTGTCGATTTCTATTGTTCTGCTCATCGCTACAAACCTCCTATATGTATATTATTCATGCTTCGCCGCAATCAGATGATACCAAGCTGTCGACATAAGAAAACATTGGTTCTTTTCTAACTGGCATACTCTAAAATCTGTGCTAGCCTGGCCTCAAAGTTGGCCTTGGCTCACTTTTGGCCTCAAAATTGGCCTGGCCCCAAATTTTGGCAGGGCCTCAAAAATTGGCCTGGCCTCAAATTTGGCCTCTGTAAACATTTTTGGCCTCAAATTTATTTTTATATTTTCTTTACATATTTGATGATTTTATTGATTTTTTATTGATTTATTTTCAATGCACATTAAACATCCCACTTTGTGGCTTTAGTGTCTTATAGTGATAGTCTATTAAAAATAATAGTTACAATTGATAATATAGTACTAACAATGCATAATTATGGCTACAGGTATGTCGAGTAATCCATCTTAATAGATTTTTATTCAGTCTGTTTTAAATTCTTAAGAACTTAAGAATGTGATTTTGCCTGCCATTGTATAACCATGACATTATTTTGTATATATGTAAATTAAATTGCTCTAAGGATCGAACAAAAGCTATGTAACTCTTCTTTTACTAACGACTTGTTTGAGAAAAAAAATAATTGAGGCCAATACATGTTCTAACCAACATCAAAGGTCACAAAATATTTTGCTTTGTTCAAATTCTGACAATGATAATTCCCAGAGGAGAAAAATTGTTTCCTAAATATACAAGCAACACATGCATGAAACTCTATTCTATTTTTTTCTAAACTTAAGCAGAAGTCTACTTACCGGACTTAGTTGTCACTCAAGCCAGCAGGAAATTTTGTAAAATTGACGTAATAGGCATACTCTAAAGCCTGGCCTGGTCTGGTTTCAAAATCAGTCTGGCCTCAAATTTTGCTTGGCCCCCAAATTTTGGCCTCGCCTCAAATTTGGCCTCTACAAAAATGTTGGCCTCAATTTTTTAAAATATATATTTTTTTTTTACATATTCAATGATTTAGTGATTGTTTATTATTTTATGTTCAATACACATGAAACATATAGTGATAGTTCTATTGAAACATATACACTGTATATGACTACAGGTATGAGTGATTGATTCTGGTAGATTTTGATGAAGTCTGTATTTAAATTCCAAATAATTTAAGAATGTAATACTGTCTTGGATTACCATGGCATGTTTTTTTCAATGTTCTTTAATCAAACTGCCCAAGGGATTGGGCAATACCTATATCAAATACTTGTTTGAGAAAATAATAATGGTAATGACCAATTTGTTTTATTCTAGCCACAAAATGTGTTTTGCTTTGATAAAAAGTTTACCCGTATGAGAAAATTGGTTCCTAAATATATAAACAACACAGGCATGAAACTTTACTCTAATCAAGATGTGGTGATTAATGGTGATTGCTAAAATATCGGAGGATGAAATGTTGCAGACTTTCACAAATGACATTATTTAAGACAGTGTGAAATGTTAAACGGCAGTGTAGACAATGAATCTGACCCCAATGTAGCAGATTAGCGACAGAGAGGGCTGAAATCATGTTTCTGCTTAAATTCGGGTTTGATCGGTGTCTCAGATAATTTCAGCAAACTGACATTTTTAAAGTACATTATACAGGGTATAGAAATTTGATGCCACATTTAAAAAACTCAACTGCGGCTTAATTCATATGAAATTTAAACTTCCCAATTGTGAACCAGCAACCAGTTTATCTGAGGTCGACTAGATTAGTTTAGGTGGAGCTAACGAAGACAAAAGACGAAAACAATTTCGAATTAAAAACTAAGATTACATGTATATTGTATCTTAGTGTATCTTTAATACTTTGAATAAAAGATTAAAGGGGCATGGTCACGATTTTGGACAAAAAATTATATTTCCGTTTTTAATGTTTAAAATGCTTCAGTAAGGCATTTCTAATGGTCAACCAAAATTTGAGTGTCATTCGTCGTGTTATAAGCGAGATACAGAGCTCAAAATTCTCTTTAACGTAAACAAAACTATTGTTTACGTTTTGAAAGTTGAAGTATACATTCCAGTTTTAGATCTTTGAATGTAATGAACGCAAGAATCTATTTATTTATGCTTAAAACGAATAAGAAGAGATATAAATTATCTTGAAAAGAATGTTAACCGGTTTATTGAACCAATGTAAACAAAAAAGGGCACGAACCTTGTTAACATTAAAAATGAATTGTGAGCTGTGTCGCTTGCTTATAACACTAAGACTGGCACTCAATTTTTGTTGATCATTAGAAATGCATAATTGTAGACAATAATAAATAGATAAATAAAATTTGACCAAAATCATGACCATGCCCCTTTAAAATTAAAGAGAGGGGTAAAAAGAGATTTTATTCTAAATTATCCAAAGAATCGATAATTACAATGTACATTTTTGTAGCTAAATTGATTTTATTTAGTTTCAAATGTTGAACAAGTTGCTTTAATATATAATACGATTCAGTTAGAAAGCCCACACATCCACTACCTTATTCCTTAATTTTCTTTTCCAACTTTAAAGAAAATTGTTTATTGTAAATCCTTTTTTATTTCGCAAAATGACCTCAATAAATGACATGTTCCCATTTTCATTATTTAAATATGGCAATTCCTGGTCTAGTTAATACTTTTTCGTATATACTGAATTTTTGGTAACGTTAGAAACAGCATTTTAAGCGACTTCGTTAATTGTAACATGCATTGTAATCTTTGAGATGATTTTTAAGTTTTCCTTATATATTTTACGGCTATGTTCCTCTTAATCTATTCATAGTACTAGTATTCAGCATGCAATGCTTTTTCGATCCATGCACTTCAGTGTGATATTTCCTTTCTCACAACAGATTCATCTAAATCTATTTTATGCATGTTTAGCATTTACTCAGCAATAAATGTTGAACCCGCATCGATCTACTTGATTTTTAATAAAAATACATATCCCTATGAAAGAAATACAGTTGCAATCGATGAAAGGGAATATATCCAAGATATCTTCATTAAAAATATATAATTTTTCACTCATAAAAGTTCACAAGAACGAAAACAAATTTCTTACGGAGATTTAAAATGGGAGATATTTACATCTTTTCTCCATATGGAATTACTCAGGATACTTCGCACAATTTTTCAACGTAATCATTCGGGTTTCATAATGGCTGATGCAATGCTAAATCTCCGTAGACTTTCTGCATGTAGTTTAGGATGTGTGTTGAAACCTGAAGCGGTAGAGGGGCGTTTCAAAACAGATAATCTGGACATTTTTCATATTAGTGGATGAACGTAGTTTGAACACAAAGGTATTAATGATTATCGAAATATCAAGCAAAAAGTGGTGGAAGCAAAAACTCGGGACTGCGTATAGCAACAAGCTAGTGATGAGAAATCGGTATATCTTCATAATCGATTCTCGAATATAGTCTTCCATTTTGTGGAAATACTTAAAACCATAAAATTCTATAAGACATTTGAACTCTTAGGTATGTAAAATCACTAATTCATACCTCAGACACACTATCAAACCCTGGAAAGTATCTACACGGTCTATATCACATTTATCAGAGTTTCTTTGGAGTAAGGAGTGCGATATGCAAGCAGAAGTTTGGCAAATTTCAAATATCGAGGGGGTCTATACCTTGTCTTATAACTGTTACCAGAATAAGACAAACTAATATGACGCTGTCATTTTATCATCATGTCTGTGTTTTCAGTTATAATTCAAATAATAAGACACCAAGGATGAAGAGAGCGCAATTCTTTAAAAATTTATTTCTATAGTCAGATAAATAACAACAAATTTCATTGGTCAGACAAAGGACGGGTTCTGATTGGTGCTTTCCTTGTCGATCCACGCCATCATCTCCTCTCCAAAGTCGTCTGCTACTGAGTCCTTGCTGAACGCGAAACTGGCGTCCATGGAAACGTTTGGAGACTTCCGCTTCTCTCTTCTGGCCGGAACTGGAGACGATTTCACACCGCTACCTCTTTCCACCTGCGTTTTGCGGTGCCTAAATCAAATAAGATATAATTCACTAAATCAAAAAAATTATTGATTTATGGAAAAGTTTTGCATCTTAAATATTTTTTTGTGGATTTCTCTGATTAAATTTGGATAAAGATAAAAAAAAAACATATAAAATAAGCATGCTTTTAGAATTCATAATAATATAGTGTCAATGAAACTGTCAACCATTTTTTGGTTTAGAAATCATAATTGCCCTTGTTCTTAGCAGAAATAAACAGTATGAAATTTAAATGAAAATACGCCCCTCCCCCCGGAAATTCAAATTCATTGAATTCACATGGTAAAATTATCCTCATACCCTACCCTCCCTGGAAAAATATTCTGAATCCGCGCATGACATGATACTGAATTAAGTAATCGGGATTTATTTCTAATTACATCCTAAATTCTGGTTTCCTACACTAGCAACGTGGCAAAATTTTTATAACAATATTCATCGTTGTATTGTGATATAAAGGAAATGCCATTTTAAATTAACGATTTTAAATATAACATGCAGTTAGAACGACGTAGAGGTCCCTGATTCAAACACTTGATTGGTCATAAATATATATAGTAAATGATACACGACCCCTGTTTTCACCGCCAGGCAAGGTTTTAGTCACTAAGGTAATGAGTGGGACTTTATATTTTGTGTCACACATACGGACTTGAGGGCGTAAAATTCTGTCACAGTAATTATATTCAGGGTGTAGTCTACTCCATGGGCTTTCTTATGGTTTACATTCAGATATTCATGGTATACGTAACTTATTTTCAATACTGGGTCAATCTCTAGAAACGCTTAGAATGCTATCTTGGCACAATTAAAAAATGAATATAAATAAACGATAATGCATATGGTGAAGCGACAACATTATCAGTGCTTGCTACTCAAAGAAAAATTAAAATACGACACAGATATACAGCTAAAGTAAAGGAGTTCTGAATATGAAACAAAGTTAGACATGATATATGCTGATTAGTAGGACATGCATCAGCCTAGCAACTGTAACCATGGAGATTGTGATGTAACTAAGCAACGATAAACATTTCCTAACAGTGTGGCAAAATTATCAGAAAAAAAATTGACATGCTGAAAACACATTCAATCATTGTGAGCATTAGGTGTCCAATAAATAAAATAGTGACTAAGCAGGGCATAACTCGTTATTTAGGGCACAAAACCATAAATTGAGAACAGACTTGAATGAAAATTTCAACTAGAATAATATCATATAGGTTTTGTCAATAAAACATAGTTTTCATAACGTGTTTGCATTTGTAATGTATTCAAGCATTCAACTTTTAAGTATTTTTGTTGAAAATGATGCAAGATATTAAAATTCTTATACTTATTATAAGTCTGTTCTCATTTTATGGTCTTGAAGCCAGGTCATTCAGAACAGCAGGTTATAAAAATTAGGCAAAGATTATAAAATAAAAATATATTTCAACATGCCGAATATCAGAGTTCATCAGTGTGTACATAAGTAAAACATCATGCCAACATAACACATTGACTATAATAAATAGAAAGTGAAAGTAGATTGTTATACAATATTTCATGTTCATACTATGAAACAATATTTGAAAGCTACCTTGAATCTGCAAAACATTCCACAAACAACAAAAAAGGGCTAAAAAAAAATAAACTCATGCATAAAAAGATCACCCTCCATCTTTGTTTTCTTTTATCACCAGTTTGCACTGCAGTCCTGTTTCTTGCATGATGATGTTGGTTTCCTCTTGTTATATAGATGACTTACTTGAGATTATATCTTGGTGTCATGCACAATGATACAGACAATCAGGTTACTTGTAATTTCTTTATTGAATTTTTCGTACTTTTTTTTCCATTAAACTCCAGCCAAACGGGCCATGTACAACATACACAATATCACACAACATACATCTACATCACTCAGCATAAGAACTCTCTCTCTCTCTCTCTCTCTCTATCTCTCTCTCTCTCTCTCTCTCTCTCTCTCTCTCTCATCATTAGAATCATGTGACCTCACATAAAACACTAGTCTAGCATTAAAATCTCTGATAATAAAACAGTTATCTTTCTTCTCTTTTCACAACACTTTCTCCATACCAAAAATAAAGACAAATGAGCTAAGAGATAAAAAAAAATCAATAAAAAATATTCAAAAATGTTCTACAAAAATAAAATCATTAAGACGTCAATTATGCCCATATACACTCCATTCAACCATTTTAATTATGTAAACAATCTGCTATATACTATTAAACACTTTCAATGAATCATATTTCAAGAGTCTACGACTGCAGTTTATTACTCAATGAGATGAACGTATCTTCAGAGAATTGATTTGATCAACATAATGTGAGTACACTTATTAATAATACAATTTTCATACAGTTTATATGGGTGAGGGAAAAATTAAAACCACATTTAATATACAAATCAAATTTTAAAAAATGCTCAAGGTAAAATGTAGAATGTGTTTTAAATGTGCCACACTTTTATGAATACTTGAGTAATTAGTTTGAGAAAACAGTTAAAATTAGCATTGCAGTTAGGAAAATAAATTACATAAAATACATCAGTAATCTCCATGGAAACAGTAAACAAACTGAATGGTAACCATGACAACCTCAGGGCTCTCTCTCTCACCTGTTGTGGGTCCTGGGAGTTGAGGCCTGATTGCGGGATAGGGGGTCACACTTTTGGGGGGTCAGAGGCTGATAGTGAGTGTGTTTAGTTTGGACAGATTTGTACACTCTTGTACCACTGGGAGTCTGCATGGTATATTGCACATGAGAACTATGTTCTTTGACGGCCTCGAATCGGGAGGAGCCAAGTGGGGGGGAGTCGTACGATTGGTCGATTTCACGCTTGTGTGACATGAATGGAGAGCCCCGGTGGGCTGCAGGAGAGCCCGGCCCGGGACGACAGGAAACAGAGGATAGAGAATGAGAAGGACTCGTATGTAATGATGACGAAGGAGGGTTAGCAAAAGACGAGTTTGAACCTGAGAAGGAGTTCTCTCCCCCTGAGTCGGTCGATTGCTGGGAGGGGGAGCTACATCGGGATCCTCCAATCAGCTGCTGCTGGTACTGCTCTATATACCGCTGCCGCCGCATTTTCTCACTGTACTTATAAAAGTCCGACATTTCAAAAGGTTTTGAGATCACCTCCACGTTCCGATGAGGCTGAATTTTGGTCACTGTCACTACAGCATTAGACTGTTTGGTATAGTGTGGAGAGTCTGATCTCCCCGGGTAAAAACTTTGGTCATTCACAGAATTTGGTCCTTTGCTTCCAAAGAAGGAGCCCTCATGTAACCGAGGGCTGTAACAATTGTTTTCAAAACTGTTCTCCTGCTGATCAGGACTCTGTATGATTGGAGACGGCTCTGTGAATGCTGAGTCTTCCCATGGGGCCGATTTGTGTCTTTGGTGTTTTGGGGTACCTGTTTCTTCATGTTTCACAGGTACTTCTATCACACTACTTCTTGTTGACACTAGGTCATACTCCGACTGAGAATTCCTCTTGCTTCCAAATTTAGAAGGTTCGAGGTCAGGTAACACAGTACTGTCACTATCACTGAGTTGTCTGTCTCTGTATGACCAGCGGTCGCGACGTCGAATATTCCGCTCCAAACTTCCGTAGTGTCCCTGAGGAATTGGTTTGCGGTAATCTTCATATTTGGGAGGCACATGTAAATCAGATTTACCATACCCTGCAGTCACTTTTTCACTGAAATCTGGATTAGTGGGAGTCTTGATTTCATCAGTGCTCTCGTAATGTGAGGTCCTCTGCGTATTTATGTTATACATGTTATTGTTGGAGCTAAAGCCACTGTCCTGGCTGCCCTTCTCGTAACGTTTCACATTCTCGTATTCTGATTGGCTGGACATGTTGCTACCAGACGACGCGCTCCGACTGCTCAGAGGAGGCGGGAAAATGTGGTTCCTATAGGTGTTGTTTTGGTTCAGAGTATTCAGCTGTGGACTGAAAAAGACATTAGAAAACCTTTTAAGCTATAAGATAAATTCAACTCAATCCATATTGGGTTCATGGAATAGATTAAATCCAACCACTACATGAAAATGAAAGAATTCAGAAATTGCCTTTAAAGTCTCTGTCTCTCTCTCTCTCTCTTTTCTTTTTCTCTCCAAAGCAACAATTAAGTAAGATGATAGTAATACTTTATTAAATAATTATTATCTTATCTATTTCAATACAATATGAAATTACTATTCAAGGTCATTTGAAGGATACTGACCTGCTGAGGGTGGGGCTGAGAGGGGGTGGGGATGTCGGGGACAGTTCCCTGGCTGTGGCTGACCTATAAATGGTGATCTGTCGGGGTTTACCCTCACCGGAAGGCTGAAAGTAGAGATCCCGGATAAAACTACAGCAACAAAACAATGTTACCTACATAATTAGCCTTAAAATGCTTTATTTCTATCACAGGGGCCAAGTCTGTTTTAACATTAATTTAATTTCTATGCAACCATAAATAAATTTATTTATGGTTACAGTGAAATTAATTTTAAAACAGGCTTGGCCCCTCAAGCCCTGTGATTTCTATTTCTTATTTACCAGCAATTCTATATGACACATTCTAATGTATCCTTCTATAAATGAATTATACTTGGTTAACAGTTTTTACAGTTTTGTTTCTTGTTCGACAAAATTAAACTGTCAAATTAGACTTACATCGATTCTCCGTCTGGGGGGTAGTTCTGGGGAGGTGGTGTCCTGTAGACTCGAGTTAGATCCTACAACAAAGTTCACACAAGTTATTCTTTGAATGAGAACAACAACAAATAGATTTGACTGGCATTAACCATGTATTGCAAACATTATTCAAAGATTAAACCATCTAAAAATGCTATAGATTGAATATATATTAATGTATCATTTTCAGATCAAGAATGTACTGCATTGAAAAGAAGTATACAGAACAAAGAAATGTAATAAAGGACAAAAATACAAATGAAATGCTAACAAACTAAAACCCTGATCACATTTATAATCCGTCACATTGAATTCATCCATTGCATGATAGAGAAAATAGAGATGTTGCTTCAAAGTTTAAGAAATTAAAGTAACACACAGACTCTCTCTCTGACAAAAGAAGCATCCAAAAAAGAAAATGTTTTTGCTGCTGAAACCGAGAAGCTGAAAATTCCGAGGTAGGTACAAGCGGATCCTTTCATCCAGAACTTCCTTGCAATATAAAAGTCAATTCAAATCCTCCTCTGCACCTTTTTAATGCTGATCCTCTCCCAGTCTCCCCACTTTTTGCTCACTTATACATGGCATCCAAATTCCAGGACAATTTTTGCATCCCTCGAAGCCACGTTGTCTGACTATTTCTATGATCTGTGAAACACTTAACGCTCTTTCTTTGAAATTTAATCTTTTTTTAAAAATTTTGGCAGATTTGCTGTGTGATTCAAAGAAAATGGGCTTTAAAGCATTTTTTTTTTATCAGGGAAATGTGTAAATGTTTGAGAGGAATTTGAAAATCAACAATCAAAGGGTTAGGCCACCTGCCTGATGTTTTCATAAGTGGCCGATCACCTATCAAAGATTACCTTTCAACTCTGAGATACCCTAATTAACACAAATGTTTGAAATTTTCAGAAGTTCAAGTCAATGTGCCCTACAAACAAGGATGAATTGTTTTACCTATGTAAAAAAAAACCAGAAAATTCACTTCAAATTTGTTTCATTTTAGTACAGAAAATTAACTTCAAATTTGTTTCATTTTAGTACTAAGTCTAAATGATTTGAAATTCAGAGAATTTATTTTGTCCAAGTAATCTTGTCACCACTTGAATGGGTAAAATGTCCTTTCTTTATAAATAAAAAAAAAATGCTATTTTGTGGAGAATTTCCTTTTACAATAAATCATAAAATGTTTTCACTGTATGGTTTATCCTACAATATTCTTAACCAGCAGCAATCAGCAGGTTTGAGGCAAAGTCGCTCTGGGTTTTTTTTTTTTTATTTCATACACCAGTTAAATATTTCAAAGTTTTGATATACATGAAGTGAATACCGGTTTATCTTCTTTCATCTGTATCAACTGCAAGTATCTCAATGTGTCTAATTCCTCCTAAATCCTAATTCTTTTTCTAGTCATTATATACTTATTTCACCCCTTAACCCTTATTTGTGGAAATATGGCAACATTCTGGAATATTTGATGTGTTTAGCAATTTCAAATAAATGTGCAAATTAAAATTGACAATTTTTACATCTTTCTAGAAAAGTGTTTCACCTGTTTCACTGTATAACTGTGATCCTGATTATATTAATTATGAATTACATGTATATTAATATAAATATTCAAGAATTTCAGAAAGGCAATTTAAAAGCTTTAAACTGCGTATACCCTACAATCCTGGGATATCTGGATTTTTCCAGGGTCATATTGTTTTAGTTTTACTGTGTTAAAGTTTAAAGTGGATGGGGTGGTATCAGAATCTAGATTAGCTCAAGGACACCGTTTCCATCCTCTCAATGGCAACAATGACTTAATCCATAGACTTAGAATTATGCAAATTATAATGAGGTGAGTTTTGTGTGAATTCAGTTCAAACCAAGGTACTTCCTATTGTCAATCTGCTGTATTTGTGTCTGATATCATAACTGGATAAAAGATACTTGATTCTATCATATGTCTATTTGTTTGCTTTTCTGCAAATGTCTTATGACTGAAATGAACATTGCAGAGATTAGACAATCTTGCAACAAAATTAAAGAATTTGTGTGATTCAATTATAATGGTATTTTCATTATTCATATCAAAGATTTCAATGGTAAATATTCTCATTAATATTATTAAATTATTGAATTCTTTAAATTTTCACATTTTTCTTATCCTTGTCAAATAAATATGGCTATAGATTTTTAGGATTTTTGCTGTTTTTTAATCTTTTCAATGTTTGAGCATTTTTAAAATCTCTGATTAAATTCTTTTCATGGGAGGCAGAGAATGTCTTTGATGATAAATTACTAGTGACCTAGAAAGCTTTATAGGTAGCAGTGCTTGCTGCTTCAAGGTGATAATCAGATAATGCACACTAAGCTGTTATTGCAGAACGCAAAAGCCAACAAAATGAAAATGAGATTATTATAAAACATTTATTGGTAAAACAAAAGATGAGGGAGCATCAGTGAAAATAACAGAAGGGAATAATAACTAGTAGCAAAGCATAGGAACAAAACAATGCCAAATGAGACAATGGTTGAACCAACACACAATGAACACATATTATGACAATCACTTTTCATAAATTTTCAAAGTTTCTGTCAATCACATTGACAATTTGAAAGTTCATGGTAAGTCCTTGATGCTCATAATATGCAAACAAATGATAAATGAAGCACACACAAAGCATGATTATGTGATTACATGACAAGCACACACACATACACATGCACATATAAATATAATGGATATGATTTTTTTGATGATGCTTTGAGGGTTCTTTTGAGATCACAAGTTATCTCCCTTGTAATTGATCAACAAGCCACTGTACTCCCTTTGCACTATTGAAAAGACATTTTCTGTCTGGTTAAAACAACAAATAAATTTAACACAGAAAGCTGCCACATTAAAGCACACAATAAATAAGGGGGGATGGATCCCGGATAAAACGGTGGGGCTAGACCTGACTTTCCACGTGTGGTTTCTCGGTCAGTTCATGGCACATCTTCTCATACTGGTACGACTGCCAGGAAGCCCGAGTGGGGGACGGAATGGAGTGGTATCCAGAGGAGGCAGAGGAGGTGGCGGAGTTAGTCGACCCTGAAGAAGACGACGACTTCAACACAGGCGTAACTTTGGGAATTTCCAACACAGGATGCACGGTGCGGTTGAGAGATCGTGTTTTCTCACGGGTGGATCCGACAAAGAAGGAGGCCTCCAGGATGCTGTTGTTGTTGTGGCGGTCGGGGTTGTCGAGGTAGGACTTGTTGAGGCGACCTTTGACGGAGTACCGCTCCCGGAAGGACTTGTAGAGGCGGGACGTTACGGATCGCTTCCCTCGACGCTTCTCGGCTAGCAGCATGTCGTCACAGAAGGTGTTAGAAAGACACTGATCTAAGTCGTACTCTTTCTCTACTATGCTCTGATTAACTACACTGTACATACCATCGAACGATGGCACCCCTGATGGCAGGAAGTGACCCTTGTCACCCTTGGTATCACACAGTTTCTTCTCCATCTCTTTCAGCTGAAATACAAACAGAATTCATTAGTACAACATTAAAATTATCAAAATCTTTCAAAAAGAAGAATATGCAATAATTTTCTTATTAATCATTATCAATTTAATTGTACTATTCATCAGCTGTTCATATTACAATAATTGTAAGAGATTTTGCTTTTCACATTTATCAAGTTCTGCTGATACCATCATTTACATTTTTTTTTGTATCATTAGGTGAGGACTATCTATGTTGTATAACTTGTACCAAATCCTTTTTGACATCTGTAAATTAAATACGTTATGTAATGAGTACATGTGTGTATGTGTGGTTACCTTGGCCTGGGCCCTGTGGAGAGACTGGCGCCGCTGCTTGCGGACGTACTTGCTGACCGACTTGTCCTGGGACAGCTTCTTGGCGGCGCTGGTGATCTGCTTCTGGAGTTCGTACTCCAGCTCCAGGTTAGACAGGGCATCGTCAGTCTGTAAAAGTCAACAAATGAAATAAGAACAAGTACAATTACAGCATTACTAACTAAAAATGTTGCATAACTTCACTAGTATGTCTTAATAAAAATCTACAAATATGTTTTACAAATACTTTATGCAACTAACATTTAGAACTATAATCATAGATGTTTTTAACAGTTATATCTATTTCCTGAAATGCCTTTAAAGGAATACAATCATCTTTCCATTTTTTTCTTCAGAATGTAGTCTGAATCTTAATGGAACAATACTTAGTGCATGCTTGATGTATTCCTTACCTTGTTGTCTGAAACCTTGGAGGCCAGGGAGAAGGCGGTTCCCACTCTCTTCCTGATGGTCGGGAGGGGCTCCCCAGACTGCTGGGGGTAGTCCAAGGGCAGACAACCAGTCAGCTCCTACAAATCAACAAAAGATGTCATTAGCATCATAAAAATTCTGTCATATAAATTTTTAGTGTTGCATTTAAAAGTTTGGTCTAAAGCATTAACATTTTGGTCTTTTAAATTTAAATTAAGACACTGAATTTCTTACATGCTGACTTTTCATATTTATTTTTTGGCATTTAATTAATTTTCTGATTTTAACATTTTGTAGGAAATTTCAGAAGACTTTTAACTTTAACATTTAATCTTTGACACTTACCCCCTCTTGTATACAGAGCTGCTTTAGTTCCTCCAACTTCTTGTTGACCGCCTCCTCTAAGGCCTCCTTTCGGGCCTTTAGTGCTGTGTACATCTCTCTCTGAGCTTTCACAGTCTCAACACTGGGGTCACAATTCACTGAAAAGAACAAAGGTCAAGAAATTAATAAATATCAAAATATAATAATCATACTCTACACATAAAAAAAAAAGAATAATAATACACACTTCTTGAATTTCTTATCTATCCAGTTTTACATATATTTGACCATGTGCTGTACAGGTTACATAGATTTCTGACTCCGACATGGAACCTGACATCCACATACCTAATACTTCCTTCCTAACATGTGTTCATAACTACTCCCTATCTAAGCAGTCTAGTGAATTACTGCCAAGTTTCACACACCACTCTTTTGAGTTTTAATCCTCCTTTAATCTCTGTTAAGCAGATTAATACCATCACCTGATTCCTTTGATCCCTTATTTCCTACTATAAACACCATTACTGGGGGACTCCACAGACAGTCCAATATAAACAAGCCACAGCATGGAGCCCCTGTTGTTTTTGTTTTTTATGATTCCTGTGTTATAAACTTTATTACAGAATGATTTTTCCCAGACAAATTAAGTGGGCTCATGTCTAGAATGGGGTGAAATTTTTCTGTGTAAACAAACTATAGTTGTGCTTTTAAATAAAAATTATCAATATTTAGAAGGATTAACAGTAATTACTTTTGATTAGATTATAAACCTCAATATGCAGTCAGTCTAACTGAATGGCTTTCCAAGAATTATATCAACTTTTTATATTTCATTGTAACTGTACTTCAACTCTTGAACAGTTTTATAAATGCTTAGCAATTAATTAAAAGTATTTTTAAAACTTAATTGATAGATAACACTGCTGTCATATCTAAATATATCAAAGAGATAACTTAATTTCAAACTTCTTAACATCAATTAAAGACTAATTATTCAATATGCAGTGTTATTTTACTGACACCTTTTTTGACACCTGGGGACAAGTACACATATAAACAGGTAAATTCACAGGTGTGGCTAATTAAACTCCTTTGATAATTCAATGACAAATAACATGCAATGTTCAATACGATTAAGGGCAGGTTTTAAAATCACATTAGTGTTAAACATATTACATTAAGATTTTTATCTTGAAGAAACCATTAAAAATAAATCTACTTGTTTAGTTCCTTTGATGGATGAATGTTTAGTCTTTGAAGATGTTAAGCTTAAAAGAACTTAAATCCATTAAAACTGACCATTTAGTCAATGCCTTAGGCATTTTAATATTTGAATGAATAAAATTTTTAAAAAATATTAAACCCAAGTGATTATAAAACAATGTTGGGAAAAATGAACATTCAACTTATTTATCACTTTAAATTTCTTTATCGGGAAATTTTGAAATAAAAAAAAAATAAGATTTGAATATATAATATTTTAAGATCCCTTGACCTATGTACAATGTTATATACTATATTGTAATCATGAGTTATTGTTAGTCTTTATTTCACCCACATAATTTTGTGTAGTAACACTGATATGAAAAAATCAGATGCGATCTGGTATTATATCCTTGTTTGTAAGAAATATATGAATGGAAAATTTAAAAAAAAAAAGATTCCTTGACCTAAGTGACTTGTTTTTGTCTCTTTAACCTAGTTTATAAATATCATGTAATTAAGAAACATGACAGCTTTTGCCCCTATATTTATACTCTAGCTGTATAAGGATGTTTCTATATCAATAAGAAGTACTCAAATGATCCAGTCACTAGTATACATATACACACTCAAGTAACTAAATTCACTACATGAACAACTAATCAAGAACTGAACCAATCTCAGTGACTGAGTTCTGTTCACCTATAACTAACCAACACACAGACTAACTATCTATATACTTACACAGTGACATGTCATAGAAGGCAGAGTTGTCGATACACATCATGCTTCTGTCCATCATGAACGAACTATGTTTCATACTGACAGTTCAAACTCAAAGGTCACAACCCCAAAACAATAGCAGGTCATCAAAGTCTCCAAATTATCTCCACTACAAAGTGACTGTGAGGACTTAATTAGGAGCTGTGGTAATGAAGAGTAGATGCCAAGCTGTGGAAATGCTCTGATCAGCCATGGAGGCAGTAGGGGATTATATATACACAGCACCAGAGTCTAGCACTGCCCCAAGTCCCAAAACAACACAGCCATTAACTCTTGTTTGTACAGACAGGTAGAGGGTGGCAATACAAACACTTGCTACCTAATGTCCTCAAATCTCAGTCAATTAGAAGTCAATCAGAACAGTGTGTGTTGGTATTGAGGTAGGTAATAGGTAGATAATTGGCTAATTAGGGCAGGCTCCCTTCCCTGGGGTCATTGGTTCAGGTGAGAGAGAAGTGTGCCCCCTGAAGATTTCTCACCTGATACAGTCCTGACATGGTCCACTGCACACATTAGTACCTATAAGTGACCTTCACTATGTGACACAAGGCCAGCATCAGGTGTAATAGAGTCTTTATCACACCTGGGTTGCATCATTAAGTGACAAAGTGCTTGTTTTCCACTTATTTTTACACAATCTTTTGACAGACTTCCACTTTTGGTGATAATGATACATGTAGGCATAGGGTACCATGTTTTCTCTATGTTATAATATTACAGAAGTTTTTCACTCTGTAAAACTGAATCTAAATACTGTAGAGAGATAAGGTGTTAGCACCCAACAAGGTAAACAATTTTGGTTCTTTTTGCTTATTAATAGGTGTAGCTTACACACAGTTTTAAGTTTTGATTCTAATTCATTTTCCTTATCAGTAAAGTTTCCAATTTAACTTAAATCTCAAACAAACAAAATCAATAGTAGAATTAATTAACAAGTATCTTTAATATTTAATTAATTATTTAATTTAATACAAAATATGTGTATTTACTACATTGTATTGACTTTTATTCAAAACATGTTTATTTTCCTTTCAAAATTTACTTTTATTCAAAACAAGTTAATTTTCTTTACAAAGTTTAATTTTATTCAAAACATATTGATTTAATATACAATATTTTATTTATTTTTATCCAAAAAAAGATAATTTATTATACAATATTTACTTGTATCCAAAAATTCTATCATAAATGCTTACTTTTATGCAAATGAAGTTAATTTACTATACAAAATTTAATTGACATATCCAAAGATTTTATCATACAATATTAACTTTTATGAAAAAGTTAATCTACTATACAATACTTATTTTTATGCAAAAGAAGTTAATGTACAATACAATACTTATTTTTATTCAATTATTGTCTGTCTACTATAAAATATTTACAAAACATTTAATTACCACACAAACACTAGGATTTATGCCCTTTCAGACTTTTTAAAGATATGTTAGAAAAATATTTTCCTTTAGAATATCTTTATTTTTTATCATTATACATGTATTAATGAAAAATGTTTTAATATACTTATATTTATGGAGAGAAGTAAGGTTAAATAATTTTATTCCAAATAAAATATTTTGTTATTTTTATTTTGCAAATTTTCCTTTGCAGCAATAAAACCTTTTGTCTATTTATTGGAGTTACTTTGTGGCCTTGAAATTGGGAAGACCTGCTCTCTACCTACTTTAAGATAGCTAGTACACATTGCATACAAATATTCTTTATATGGACTTACAGTCAAACCTGGATGTAGTCAGACTTGGTAAACTTGCAGAACTCCCGCTGCGACTTATCGAGTCCGAGCCAAGAGATCCTTGTAACGATGACGTGCTGCGAGATAATTCGGCCGCTATCTCGCTGACACTGCGAGCCTGAGGTAATGACGGCTGAAACAAACATGATTTATGCAATATACATACAGGACATCTCGAGATCATCTCCCAAGATGCTAGAAATGCATTGTTTTATGTTCTTATATAGTATGCTATATTAAGACAATTGAAAATCCAACACTATACTATTGATCATTTCCTGGTACTTCGTATACTTCCTATGTAAATCAAATCTTCAACAAGAACACTCAAATCATTGAGAGCTAAATTAGTACCAATTGAGACTAAGGTTTGACGAAAAAAAAAACATTTTCCTAATAATAAATGCCTAAATATGAACAATTTCTCAAAAATGTATTTTCAGTGTCAACAGTATCTCTTAAGTGTAACATTTTCTAAAAATTCTTCAAATATTTTCATTGTTTGTACAGAAGGCTTGTGTCTGTGTATATATGGGGGTATGGATTGTCTGCCCCTACCTTATTATGTTTCCTATCGAGATAAAACTGATGTTGGGCCACGGCCATACACCAGATACATTTCGTTATTTGAGGCGATGCACCAAACCAGGCGTGGACTAAAACGTTCCCAGGTCCAAACGTCCGGCGACTCACTGAGACTCTGAAAGAGAAAGCGTCATTTCTACAACTCAGAAAAGCCCATTATTATGTGTGAATGACCTGATCGATGGACCCCAAAAGTTCTGAACAAAGCTAAGCAGGAGCCAAAACAACAACAGAAATACACCACAACAGCATGCTTCTGAACGACAATTACAAAATGTCACACCGATACTCTATACTGGACATCAATTGAATGTTTAGGATCATTTTTTTAATCCTCATTCAAAAGATCTTGTTTTACTCCCTGTAAAATTCTAATTTTAAACATAAAATAAACCTGAACTTCTTAATACAACTTTTTCACAGTAGCTTGTTCACAAAGCAATACAATTTAATTTTGTACTTCTTTAAGATGTAAATTGGCTCCAGTAGGATTGAAATGGCAAAAAATTGTAAAATCAGCGTTTTGATTTAAATATGGATAAGAACAAAAGACTTTTTCTAAGATAAAAAGAATTGCTCAATTAGTTAATGGACGAGAAATTCTCAGCTCCTTTGGTGAGATAATTCTACGCTTGAAGAATTTCAATATCAACCAATTTTTTAAAATAAAGTTATATGTTTCCAGTTCTGCACTGATTTCCCAATTATACAATTTCTTACTGTTTAATCAAGCATCTCTAGTGAGCTTTAACAAGTAGTTATCAACTAATTAAAGCAGATTTTACCACAGTTAGCAACAACAGATTATTAAAATAAAACATTCTAAAATTATTTGTTTATTACCGTGATTAATTATAGAAATTTATGATAAAAAGCCAGTGCTTTTCTATCAATAAAAAACGGTCATTTAGCTGAGTTGACTGAGACTTTTAGGCTGAGATGTTTTACTTACTGGGTCGTGGGGTCAGATATTGCATCAGAGAGTTCATCAAACTCATCAGGGGGCTCTCGAATGGCGTCCTCATACAAGTTAAAACTGCTGAGTGTGTGTACGATGCTACAACACAAACCATGCTCATCTTACAAGCAGCAAATAAAACCGACTCATGCCTCTATCTTTGGGGACTCAGACGTATCATGTTAAAATGGTATCAGGTCATTAGTACATAATTTATAAAAAAAAAAATCCAATAAAATGAATGATAAAATGAATAATCCAGAAAAACAAAACTTTAAATTCAATGAAATTCTGCAACATCAATCAACATGCCTTTATATAAAAAAAAGAAATATCTCTATAAATCATCATGCCTGCATGGAAGCTTTTAGTTCAGCTCCAGAAAGTCTAGCACTAAAAATACAGTCATACTTTATAATATATTAATACATGTATTTCTACCTTCTAGAACAACAGACAGATTTTCTAAAATACTGGACAACAAAGAAGGCTCTGGGCGATACAGCCCCCCCCCCCCCCCCCCCCACTTTCCTCCCCACCCCCACCCTGATTCCCAGATTACCTACCGTTTTGTGTCGTGGACTTCTATGGAGAACTTCTTGTCCCTATAGTACAGGTTTTCTAACTGCTTCCAATTAAACACCTGAAAAATAACAAAAACAGCCTGTCAGAACCAGAGAGATGTGACTGATGGGATCAAAAACTGCTGCCATTCGATGCTTAATATTTCAAGAAACCCACACACATTTCTGCATGTCTAATTTGACACTAATTTTATTCATAATCGCGGTTGTTCATTCAGACTTCTATTTGCATATTTTATCTGTAAAAGTTGTTTAGCAAGACATTGGCTAGCACAGAAATTCATTTACTTAATTATCTTCATTAATATAAGAGTGCACTAATGGGTGCAGATGTGTTGACAGAATTTCTTTGCAACAGGTCTTTCAATGTAGCCTAAATACTGTTTCATAAGAAAATAGCCCCCCCCCCCCTTCCCCTAAAAAATGATATTGATTCTATCACTTGTTTCTGACATTTACTAATAGTTAAATCAAAATACATGAAACAATTTCAGGATTTTAATTAAATGCCTATCACCCAATTCGCAGAAATTTTTCTAAAATTAGAACATTGCGGTAGATTACAATTTACAAGTATATGCTAGCTTATAGCAATTAACTATAAAATAATCAAATAAATGACATATTTTCTACGAACTTGGTTTTGGAGAAAACTTCACATTGGTTTGCAGTACATGTACAAATATCATTAATGCCTGATAATTTTAAATTCAGGAAGTGTATATTGAAATCAATTTAACTCTTAATTAAAAGCCCAAGGCTAAGTTTTAACATCTCGCTCCAGATTATTACAGATATTAACAGATTAAACAACCCAGAAGTAAACAAGATCCCTAGCCATCCTGATAGCATCTAAATGTACAGTTTCAGGGTCACAAATATCAAAGGAGTTGTGCTGTACCACTCTTATCAGGACAAATTACACGATGATTTCAATTTGGTTACATAACCTGACATCTTGATGAAGATGATAAAGGATTACCATTAGAATTAAGATATTACACTGTTGACCTGTCAAATATACCAAGTATAATGTTATTCCTGAAACCAGTGAGCTTTTACACACTGTTTCTCTTGTTTAAAGTCCTTACAATAGATTTTAATTGAATCAGGTTACCACAGATGGCATCACCTACCAGCCCCCTTGATTACACAGTAGAGCCCTACCTTTCTGGGGGTGGTTTTGTCTGTCTTGTCGTACACTGCTATCCCCTTGTAGCTTAGTCCCAGCCACCATGGGTGGTCCTTCTTATCCTACAAATAGATCAATCCTCAGTAAATGACCAACAGATGAGCACCAGAATAGAGATGAGTGTAGATTCTACATGATTACTTAATCTTACACAGTGGACCACAGGAGTCTAGAGAGGTTATTCAAATGCTTCCTTACCAGCCGTTACTGATATTTTTAATGACTACACAAATCAATCTCTCTCTCTCTCTCTCTCTCTCTCTCTCTCTCTCTCTCTCTCTCATATGCATGCTTTATGTATGGGGAGAGGCATTGATTGATGAAGTATCCAACAGCCACCTCCAGTAAGATACAAGGCCCTATCAGACACTCTGAGCTGTGATAAGCAAGCTGCTTTGATCAGGTGTTTTTTCCTACAATATTGGCTGACATGAACCCAACAGTTGTCTCTCCTTACAACTCTGTCTTGTAAAATACAGTTCACAAAAACTATGCCACTATCATCCCCCAGCATCAGTAGCAGCATCATACTTATGTGTTTATCAAACAACTGCATGTCAGGATTCTTCAGATTAAGAAAATTGTTTTATCCTTAAAAATCAATTAAAAGATTATTGTAAACATTACTGTGATAATTTCAAAAATATACCTTGACTTCATAGTAATGGGTTCCGTAAGTTGGCAGACTTTCAACAATAGAGAGATAACTGAAATGAAGGAAAAATAAACTGTCATTTAATCATTCCGCAACAGCAGCATTTACACAGGAATTAATGTGAAATTTTACAAAACTGCAAATTCTCTCCATAAATCTTTGATCAAACTATCAGTATTCCAATTAATGGAGACATTTATACACCCAGGTTAAAAAAAAATACTTGAAGAGATCTCAAAGACACATAAATTGTAAAATTCTTGGCTCCATATCTTTATAAACTAAGCTGAGCTTTACTGCTCTCTGAGATAATTTATGATGTCTTCTTAAACAAACAATGTTCCAAACAAATATTAAACGCTCCTCTTCACATGAAATATGCAGCTCCTCGCCGCTGTCAAGTTCAATCTGTTTCAGCAAAGCTTTCCCCATCTCACTCCCCTAATTGTCTAGTTATTGTGCAGAAAATACTTAACACATGCATTTACTTGATGCAGTTCTTGTGCAATGGAATTTGGTGTGAATTGATACCGGTATTTTGTATTCTTTAGTATCAACTATGAACTCAATGAGTTTTGATTGCTGAATGACCAAAATCCTCAATGAATCTGATTTTGTATCAAAATTTATAAAAAGAATTGTTCCCCTATGGTGAAAAGTACTGGTACTTTAAAATAAAGTTAAGCACATTTTAAAACCCAGCTGTTCAAATACTTGTGAAATTGATGACACTAGAAATAAGGCTACACACCTTACTTATATACATGACACTAAAAATAGAGCTCTAAGACTTGATTCCTTAAATTGACAACACTACAAATAGAGCTACGACACTTACTTATATTGACAACTTACTTGACAATGGCGAGACCTCGCGTTGAGCCAGCGATCTTCTTGTAGTAAGATATCACCTTGTCCTCACTGAAAGCACAAAAAACGCACACAATTAACTTATTAATTAGGACTATCACAAAACTGTTGACAACAGTATAGAGTACTAATGTAAGTATCTCTGATATATCAACACACAAACTGGGACATTCAGCATGTTCAGACGGTACTAATATTAGTATCACAGATAAGTTCACAATGCAGACAGGACTGTATTTATGAACACGTCAAGCAGAGCTAAATGAAAGCCTTAGAAGTATACTGCTATCATAGGAGATTTCAATGAATTCAGACAATTAAATGACTATAAAAAGAGTGAGCATGAATTAAAAGGACATAAAAACCTATTTCATCACAGACTGTAGAAAGAAAAACACTATACAAACAGTAACAATTGCTTCTCATCGGCTAACAATGATTTACAGGCGTAACGAAAAATTCACTGAACCAATCGGATGTCCGAGACAGGTAAAGAGCATCGCAAAATAAAAAGAATCTTCAAGTTACTGAAAGTAAACATTTCACAATGGTGACAGCTTAATGATAGATAAACAACAGGGGAGTACTTCAACATTCTGTACCAAAGCATGAACAAAGAATTCAAGTCAAGACATGGCAATGACCATAAGATCAACATGCAAGAGAACATCAATAATCCGACTTGAAGAAAGAATTCAGGACTGTGAAATAGGAAAATACCTTCACACCAGAAAGTTCTGATAATTCCACATAAAATATCAAAGTCAACTTTCTATTCTAGAACAACCTCTATAGCGGTATTATGAATTCAGGCATCATTACACTTCCTTTAAAGCGGGCAGTACACAGGTACATATCATGTATAATCCATTATCAAAAACAACAATGAGGAGCCCAAGGTAAAAATCCATCTAAACAAAACACCTCTCAGCAATAGACACTATCTTCTGTTGTTTTAAATTCTAACCCCAAAACATGCACAAATCCTTTTACCTTGTTTCTGACCTCCAGTCTTCACCATGTATTTCAAATCAGCATAAGTTTCACACTTAAATCGCTGAACTGATATAATGTAAATTTTGTAAGCTATCCTTCCAGGGAATATTACACACAAATTATGTCGCAGAGGACAAATTCAGACATTTTACAGATTACAAGTCGGTATCTGTCGAGGGATCAAAGCTAATTATTACCTGCCGATATTGAAGGAATGCGATTACACACCTGATCTACGACCTAGTGGTGCCTTGGGGCAGGAAGATGTTCTTCAACTACACACCTACGTTAACAGCTAACAAAAGTAGTCTACTGATCAAATCTCCAACACAAATACAGTTCTTCTGAATGCATGGGACACTCGTTTTGACAAAACACATTCTATACAACTACTCCTGACGTTACAGTGGATTTATTGGTACAGTGCATTCACTGCTGGCATACAGCAACTATTAGAGCCGGGGACCACTATCAGAGCTGACTTCACCCGTGCTTCCACTGATCTGACCCACGAGTTCTCCTTTGATTCCGCTGATATAACAGAGGAAATCAGCAGATCTCTAAAAAAGATAGCTCCAAACTCAGAAACCCTGCTTGAACTGATAATTGAAATTCTCTACTTCAAACTGTTGGCTTATTTTTTTTATTTTATTTAAAAGATGGAGTTTAAGACTTTTTTTTCTCAAAGCCTCCAGATGTGTGTTGATGGCCAATTTGTAGGCCTCCGATGCTTCCCATGTCATTTATCTACCAGCAATCTTACCTAACTCTCATCTGCCTTCCTCCCCCTAAGAACAGTAAGTATGACACTTAGAAAACACTTCACACACCTGCCTGGCCTGGAAATTACACAGGAAATGTTAGAAACCCTGCTTCCCTCTGGCTAATATCTTCACTCAGATTTTCAAAGACCAAGAATCCTGGAGAGCAGATGTGTTTGAATGGAAATGGTAATCCCCCCCCCCCCTTCCCTCCAAAAAAAATATTTTTTCTGTTCAAAAAAAATATCTAGTCAGCTTATCTTGGGCTTCATCCCACTGCAATGACATTGCATTTGAGTGAGCTGAAAGTTAAGGATTTCTTTCATGTATCAAATGTGTGAATATTACACAACATTTGTTATAAAAATTTAAATAACTCTAGTAGTCTGCATCAAATCTTAGATTGAGACAGAGAAGCTTTTAAAATTAAATTAAAACATAATACAATGGCCAAAAAAAAAGATGAAGAAGAAGGAAATATGCCATAAGCTTAATTGGGGAATACATGCAAAGAATATGTGATGATGATGATGATGACAGGAGACCAAACCCAACCTCCCACAAAGAGAGATCTATTCCTTTTATCAGACCATTATTGAAGGAGCACCGATTCCTTATCTTAATACAGTCAAACTCTGAATGGAAAACGCTGTATCCGATAACAGAGCTTGTAAATATTATTCAATTACTTTTTTAAGCTTTAAAATGCAATCTGCCAAGACCCATTTCAGATTTATCAAATGAAGCACTGACGAAAAGTGAAAAAGCACTTGATAAGAATGAACTTTGTGCAGAATGAAGGAAAATTCAAGATTTTATGTAAGTAATATATGTTGATGGTGTGCTGTATGCAACATTTTACAGTTTGCAGCAGAGTAAATTTCATTTTCAGGGCAATAAAAATGTTTTACATTGATCTGACTTCAAGGAAACAACTGTCACATACATGGTATCAAGAACCCTCGACCATGTAGGTAATAATCGCACCTGATCTAGTAATAGTATCTCTATTTATTGCCACTGGGGGCATAATCGTCACATAGCAGGTATCACTAATTACCCAATGTACCATAAAAATGTAGAAATCAGTCTAAATCAATAAGTGATGAAAATGTCACAATACAAAGGCGCCTAGTCATTCCACTGTGGGTCAGAGGGCCACATGCCACTCTCACCCCCTGTGGGGTCAAAATCGAGCCACTTATCAGAAATCTTGTCCCAGGTAAACAGAGACAGCAGGGGGTCCCTGCCCGTCCCCTCCTCCTATTGTATCATACTTCCTTTATTGACCCAAGTAGATCTGTTCTATACTAGAGTGACAAAAAGGGGATTGTTTCATCAATAATGTCAGTTTTAAAAGATCATATCTGTCTCATGGAGTTACAAAATGCAGCTATTTCACCTAGCATTCAATGTGCACTTTAAAAGTATGTTCCATGGCCATTTCTTTAATCTGCACACAATTCTTCTTAAAATAGAAGTTGGCAAACAATTTATAAGAAAGACAATATCAGCTATATTTTCTAACTTTACCTGAAGGAATCCCTATGTTTATTTTCCCCATCCTTATATAATCTTTTTTCTGGAGAGACTTGTTAACTATAGTAAGGCATGTATCAGCACACACTGGAGGTCAGAATCAGTAGAGAACATTTCTATACACAACGGAACAGAAACTGTTGTAGAGACTTGCACAATCAAGATCTCCAATCACCTTATGCAAGTCTATGACACATCAATTTATGCAGCTCCAGAAATTGATTTTCCTCCAGAAATCTGCAGTAATTAGCCGTGATGACTCTCCACAAGTGGTGGAGACACCCTGCGATCATCAAGCCTTTCCTGTTCTCCCCGCTCTCCATAAAACACCAACACTAAACACCGCCAATCAATATTCATCGGCCGACCTTGGAAATCCTCCCCATCCTCTCTCCTTCTGCAAACACTTTGTATGCACCTTTTTAGGGTCTTCCGTTTCCAACGGAAGACCCTCTTGTTATTCTACGGTTTCTTTTTCTTTATTCTTATTATTCTTTTTTTTCTTTTTCTGACTTTTTTGGAGCGTTATTTCTCAAAAACTACCCAACCGATTTGCACGAAATTTTTAGGAGTGATAGAACATCATCGTCGCTACATATTATTAAATTTTTGCATGATGACGTCACTTCCGGTTTCAGATATAGATGATTTTGTAAATTTTTAAGGGTCATTTTGTCCACGCATCTCCTCCGAAACTAAACAAGATAGAAGCTTGAAATTTTCAGGGGTTGTAGATGAATGTCTGTAGATGTACCCCCATGCTTCCAATTATGAAATTTGCTCAAGGCCTCGAAGCTCGCCTGACCCTGAAAATTAGCACAAAATTTTTCCACGAAATTTTTGCACATTTTCTGTAATACCTTTCGATGTGCACATAATTTGTTAAAACATGTAATGCAAAAGTTGTTTCAATTTTCACGAGCTTGCCTTTGATATCAAGAAAAAGGGGCTGACCCCTCAAATTAGGGGCCAAGGGGGCTCTAAAGTCTTCTTACAAGAACTCTTTACTGAACAATAATTTGTTATTAATTATATAAGCAAAAATGTTTATTGTACAGCTGTTTATCTATACAGTATCATACATAAGTCATATGTTAGGTAATTAGGGGTTTTAAGGGGCCAGAAGTTCAAAACTTTGATCATTAATATCTGAAAAAGGAGAAATATTTTTAAAAGCATTGTAGAACAAAAGTTGCTCAAAATGGTGTTCTTGTCAATATGCTACCTTAAATGCTTTTGTTTATGACCCCATTTAGGAGTTAAAGGGTCGGCCCCTAAAACACATTCGTACAGATATCTCAAGAACGGTTAACATTTCATGAACACTTGTTGAACAAAATATGTTTAAATTTGCAAAACCTTAAATTTGATATCAAGAAAAAGGGGCTGGCCTCTTAAATTAGGGGCCAAAAGGGCTCTAATTTCTTTTAACAATAACTCTTTACTGAACAATATTTTGTTATTAATTTTAGAAGCAAAAATGTTCATTGTACAGCTGTTCATCTATACAATACCATACCGAAGTCATATATTACGTAAGTAGGGGTTTCAAGGGGCCAGAACTCAAAACTATGATCATTAATATCTGAAAAAGGAGAAATATTTTAAAAAGCAATGTAGAACAAAAGTTGTTCAAAATAATGTTCTGAACAATATTAAACCAAAAGTTTTGTTGTTAGTGGCCCTGGTAAGGGGTTAAAGGGTCGGCCCCTAAAAGTAGTACACAGTAGTACAGATATCTCGAGAACGGTTTACAATTCATGACCACTTGTAGAACAAAATATGTTTATATTAGCGAGACCTTTTATTTGATATCAAGAAAAAGGGGCTGGCCCCACAAATTAGGGTGTACAAGGGCTACTAAGTCTTTTTATGATAACTCTTTTCTGACCAATAATTTGATATTTATTATAATGCAACAAAGCAGCTTTTATTAAGCTTAATTAAAAACTGAAATCCGTTTTTAAATCAGACGATGCATTACAGAGATATCGGAGTTTAAAAGTTGATTTTTCCGGAAATTTTGTTTCCGTGTCCTTGGTTTAAAAAATAGCGTAATATTTATAGTAAAATTAACTCGTACCAAAAATAATTGTTAAGTCGTACTAAAACACATTCGGATTTTTTTTGTTAAGTCGTTCTTGAAATGAGGAAGGTTTTGGTAAGTCGTACTTAAAATCATTTGGATTTTGTTAGGTCGTACAAGGAATAATTCGATTTTTTTTATCTTTTTATTTTAGTTACACTTGTTATTGGTTTAAGAGCTCTGCTTCTTACAGGAACTTCCAGCTTTACTTCCGACATTAACGGAAGACCCACTCGTTGCTTTGCAACGAGCTTTGCTCTAGTTTTTTTTTTAATTCTGACAGTTTACAATACAGGAATTTGTTACACTGAGGCATCAGCCATCCATTGAATGGCTCACACAAACTCATTACCATTCCCATGACTGCAGTTTTACACCATGTGATCAATGTTTTAGAGTCAAATTTGAGCGTCACTCACACAATTTCTTTAGACATTTTACGTGGTACTTACCAATACTGTATAGAAGGGTGCTCTCTCAGGATGTAGGTTGGAATCACAGGAAGCTTCTTTAAGTCATTTTTGGCATTCTCCTCACTGAAAAACCAACACAATTTGTTATGAAAATCAAGACACTTCAACTTCATATGAAGCAAGAAGCAAAAGGATGAGGGTCTATAAACAGCAGTGGGATAGGATTAAACTCTGTCCCCCCTGCTTTATTTTGCTAGGGTTAGGTGGCGGCACTATGGGTCACCTCCCACAGAGCGCTGAAGCAGGGACCCCTAATTCTTGCGGTTAATTCTTAGAGAAATAAGCAGCTATCTTCTCACCCTCTGATTACATTTGTTTGATGTAGATTCAAATGTCAGATTTAACGATTACCTCTGCTTTGAAAACCGAGATTTGTAATTTTCAGAAAATATAACCTATATTCTCAAAATACACATCAATACATTCTCAGGGTCTCTGTTTTTAAATTTATGATACAGATTGCCAATAAAATTATTAACATGTATAAAAGATTATTCGATTTAGTTTGTGAGAAAATATAAGACTATCACACAAAAGTTAGGAAACTGCTGTTTAACATAACTGGTTAACCAACTGAGGGATCAAAAATTCCATAAACCAACAGAAAAAAAAAAATTTCACAGGACTAAACTTTACATCAAAAGAGCTTCATCCAATTACAAATTAAAGTACACTGTATTCTTTACTTACGGGAATTTTCTAGTATCGAATATACACTAAGCAGTCATGAGTAATAATCTTCATTAAATAAAGAGATGTAAATTTTCCGACTGATGGGCCCTTTTTGTGATGCTTGAACAGAGTAGCCCCCCTTACCTCGTGAAATCTCCGTGGGTGACTTGTAATACTAGGGCTGCCAACTCAAACACAGTCTCACTGTCACACTCTATCTGTCCCTGAAAGAAAAACGCAGACAAGACTTTTTACATTACTCAACTCGTAGCATCAAGATTAATTCTAGCACATAAACATTCATAAACACATCACTTGTCTTACTCAATAATACCAGACCGAACTACTCTACAAGCTTGCACATCGAAATTTTCAATAATAACTGCTTTTCTGTCTGCTACAAAACAGACTGTAAAAACTGTTACATTTCTTTATGTGTTTACAAGATAAACTGAATGCATGTTCACACAACCCTGCAATAGTTCTGGTGCCTGTTTTGAACCTGCTGTGGTAGATGTACAGATAAGGAACATACAAGAAAACCTGGACTGTGAAACAACGTCAACCATCCATAGGAATTTACTTCACGAACAAAAAACAAAGAAAAATTGTTGTTAATCATATCAACAAAGGATCACAAACAGCTTTGGGTGAAGAATCCCATGTGCTTCAGAATCAATAAAATGCAGACAGGATTCCAATGAGAGAAAGCTTTTGATTCAGAACCTTGGATATTAAAATAGACTGAAGCTGAAGGCGTTAAATTTGAAAGATTTTTTTTTCAGCTTGACCAATGCTATTCAATAGTATTTGTTATATTTATTAAGCGTTCGCACTTAGCAGATTTAAATCCTCATGATTTATTAAAAACAATCAACATTCTAAATGCTAATTAATGCATGTACAACAACTTTTAGAATTTTCACACGTCCTTTTCAAAAATGACTAACTTTTGACATTTCAAACAAATAAACTCTGACTAGCACTCACATTTTGAAAGCATAATGACACAAAACTTAAAAGCCCTAAATTGTGAGAAAATGCAGACATGATCAAGTTGCAGATGGTTTAATGATTTCATGTTCCATTACACCGGGTGATTGATTGAGTGAGCATGTAATCTGTGAAGGATGTGTTACAAATTCAGACTGTCTGGGAAAGACCTGCTGCTCATTACAATTACATGTACTTAATCCTCCTCGGCTAACACAAGTCTGTATTAAATAACTCTATACTGACCAACAGCCAAAGAAAATATGATGATTAAGAACTTTTCTTGATAACATATGATTTTTATGCACTTTCAAGTACATTTAGCTCTCCAGGAAAAATATACCAGTAAAACTCAGTAATACAATGTCTGTTGCATATAAAAAACTGTAATATTCGTTGTGAGACTTTACTATAGTTGCATTAGGAGTTGGGAATTTCTAAAAACAGTACGACAGTAACAAGTTCATTAATCATTCCAGGCATAAAATAATTACTGACAGTACGTAAAAATGTACTCACCTTAAATATTGCTTGCTTGGCGTTCAAGAAAAAAACTTCAACAGTCTGGATATCTCTAAGTGAGGCTATACTCTCTACATAGAACCTGTCAATAAGCCATTCAGAGACCAGTTTACCGAGGATAAATAATTACAACAATAGCGATACATACAGCTGTACAGATATACAGCAATATTGAGAGAATTCCAACCATTCCTTACAGAAATCAAACACGATCACATCATTGTTTGACAGTTCATAATAAGAGTTTATATTTAAGTAAATAATTAGTACTCTTTCTCACCTAACAGCAAAAATCAGAATCAGTGTTCCAGCTCTGCGAGCGAAGTCGTGTTCTAAAACTCTCTTGTCTAAATTCAGCCAATTCTGATGCCCGCTACAAATAGAGAACAGTCGGGGTTAGTAAACAATGCGGTCCCTATATCCAAACACAGCGGAGGCCAACTACCATGTATTGAGTACATGTACTTGTTAACTCAAACGTTCCATAATGATTTACAATAGAGTTCAGCCAATAAAAAACAAGTGCCTTTCATATCATGCAGGTTAATGCAGCTTAGTTTGGCTGGTCAATTAAAAGACCATACAACTGCTCAAAAAGCAATGGCTGTATGCTTGTCAAACTGCGTGAAAATGATCTAGAGCAAGAATGAATAGTTATTTTTGCAAAATCAAGTAATTATAATAGTTACTTACGATGAGGAAAAGTCCTTATAATCTTATGTTATTACCAGTAATTAGTTAATTAATTTTGCAGGAATACAACAAGCTATATCTTTTCCTTGTTTGTGAATAAATACATGAATTTCCCCTATTTTTCTTTCTTTTGGCTTTTCGTCAAATTTTGTCTTGTTTTGAAAGGCTTCAAATTTCCCAAGGCGATACCTATCTGCTGTTCCAATGTTGAAGGTTATGCAATTATTCATCAACAAAAGAAAACCCCGCCCTTATATGTAATAACCAAACAACTGCCCCAGCAAAAGGGCCGCAGCATCTATCAAATGACCTTGGAACGCCCTCTATCTGTATCACCACGGACAGAGACAGCCTAATGCAGATCACCTTGAAAAGGTGAGGGAGGTCAGAGGACCTTCGCTTTCATCTCCTCTGTTCTCCCAGAGTTTTGTAAACATTAAATCGTCAAATAAAGAGGACATGATCTGTTTGTGTGTTCTCTCTGTTCGAGGTGATTTATGAAGAAACTTCAGTGCATGCCTCAGAATAAGCTGAGTGTACAACATCTTACAGCCATGTCTGTGTGTGCCTGGCAATTAATTGTCTTACTTCATGACTTTTAATATACCACTTTACCACAGGCTACCTGTCTTGTTTTCATTAATCAACAACAAACTTTGACAAAAACATTTATACCTTTGTTATTTGCCTAAAAATTCATTTTTTAAAAATCTGCCTATATTTTTGTTTGTCCCCCAGCCTCATAAACCTGCAGTATCATATTGTCCCTTTTTTACTAGAACATAAATGTATCAAAAGATCTTATTACTTGCTCTTTGCATTATATATGTGTCTAATAATACTTTGTCACTTGTATATACTTTTATGTAAAAATAGAACTGTATATCCTACTGAACAATCATAACTCATAAGTTATTGCACTAGAGCCAATGCAAAAATGACTAGATGGTAGCTTTCTTGTGTGTCAGTGCTTTAATGCTCCCACTGTTATATAGGGGAAGCTGTTTCTAGTTCATGAATAAGTAAATGTAATTATATCACTGATGCAAATGATCTCATTGATAGTAAATAGTATTTAATGCACTTGAAATATCTATGCATTACCGCTATCCCATTCATAAAATTTCCCCAACATTGACCACAGAAAACATCATCATTCTTATCATCCAATCAGGATGAAGATACCTGACTACTTAGGTTGACCACAATTGGGTGGTGACATCAGTCAGCGTGGGTGCAGCCACGATAACTAACCTCACACTTCAACCCTGACTCAAGTCTTATCCTTATTATAACGTTAATACCAATTAAATCAAGCACACATTTTATAAAGGGTCCTTCTGTTCATCAGAACATTATTAATACAGCCATTGCACACACAACTGTACAAATGTACTTGACTGACTTTTACACACACTGCTTTGAGATAGGGTGCGACTACTTTTTTTTTTATCATTCATTTTGGCATACATTTCTAAAATATTTGAAACTTTGAAGAAAGTTCATTGAGCTAAATCCTCTTACTGTGTGTTTTAAAAATCAATTGAAAAGTGACATTCTAACACTCCAGTAATTTTAACAATTTTGAAATAATCCTTTGAACTTTAATCCATTTTGAAATTCGATAACTATGTCACTTCACACCCAAGTACACAAGTGAATGCAATAAAATCTTCATATAATCTTATTATCCTAAGGCAGGAGTGAATTCATACCAATTCAGACACTTAAATTCTTGATTCATTACTAATACCAACAAAAATGCTTGCAGGTCACAGAATAAATCCTTGATATGAAACATAATCTAATAAATGAAACAAGTAGGGCCCATTTTCTTCTTTACATGTGGAATGTCAGCAGATTCTTAATTATCAGTACCTCCATGCAATGTTATATTCTCTGACCCAGTAAATGTCCCCGTCCCATTGTGATGGCCCAGAATCTGATCTGTAATACTATAGCTTCAGGGTGACTCAATGATAGCTCCATAGACAGAGTATTCTTTGACCCCACCCGTCCACCATGCCTGCCTACTGTTATCTGCTCATCCCTAACCAAGCATGCTTCCTCCTCTCAAATTTCAAAAATGCCTACTCCATGCAGATTCCTCATTGACTCCCTGATAATCAGCTGACCTCAGAGATCAGACACCCTCTTGTCTTCTACAGATACAGACCTTACCCACCCATCAGACATTCTTTTGTCTCTCACAGAACCTCACCCACCCATCACCTGTGCCGTCTATGGGTAATCAGTGACCCCCACAGTCCCTTTCAGCTACAGAATCTGACCCTCATATCAGACATCCTCTTGTCTCCACCCATGTCATCGTTGTCTATGGGTAATCACTGACCCCTCTCCTAAAGCCACAGAACCTTACTCACCCATCACCAGTGCTGTCAGTAGGTAACCAGTGACCCAGCCTCCCTCCCCCTCTTACCTGGCTTGATTTTCCAGTAGAATTAACAAAACACGAGGTACTACGACCGAACATTCATGTCAGACTAGGCTGGTGACTAAATATTGCTCTGTGCTCTTTCTTACGTGTTTTCTATACATCTGAAACATTTAGCCATGCCTCGCTGAGTTTTAACTTTTACCCCAAGATTAAATGTCTGTGTACACAATGGACAATTTTCTTATTTCAGATTCAGTAAGATGCACCAACCAGATACTGTCTTAATTTTCTGCTTCATTGGAAATAATGTCCGGAAATAGTTTCCGGTGAAGAAATAAAACCTTTTTAGCCAGCCTTGCATGATTTCTGGACCAAGTTTCTTTAACAATGTAGGCCCATTCAGAGTAAGGTATACACCATTTATTCCTTAATTCAAAAGGCCCTGTTACTATTACATGAACTCTAATTGTAAATCCTTACAAAATATTAGTAAGGGAGCAAATCATAGGAAAATGTGTATATAAATATCATGTTCTTGACATAGAAAATAAATGATTGGCTAACACATTCAGTGTGACTATGTAAACTTTAAACCTCTGATTTTTTCATACTTACGAATCGTCCTGATAACATAGACCAAAGTACTCTTTTTCTTTTAATTTGAAATGAGAGGCCACCAGATCTAGCAGGTCTCTTGATGTTAGCTTAGGCTGCAAAGAAAGCACAGGGAAAATGATTTAATGCAAAGAAAGATAACTCTAGCAAGCTTATGGAAAACACTGAGGATGTTCCCAGGCCACTTGTCAATTAGCTGAGCACGCCCAGAGATAGCTTAGCACAGCACTACTAGTGTTAACCAGGCACCGTAAGAGGCGACTCAGATATCTCTAGTCTGTGAGTCTAAGCCTCCAAGTGTACATCACATTTATAGGAAATCTATCTCTAAGACTTCCGTTCATTAAACTGCCGGCAGCACCAAGTGCATGAGAATAAATCTGTGTAGCTATATATATATAAATTTGTCATACATTTAACTGTGTAACTGCTGTTCTAATGACTTTACTTAACATTATACTGAGATGAGCAAATTTTTATGCACTGTATAAAAAAAAAATAGAGATAAATCCTATCTAAAATGTTTATGTTTTATTTTTTTGGAACTTGATACCGTGTATGTCAGATTTTTTTCAATAAATAAAGACAGCTAGCAAAGAATGATATTAAAATGGAAATTGAGACATAAATCTGCACAAGACGGAATGAATACCAATATAAATTTCAGAATCTTGAACTTATCAACTTGATAATGCCTTGATCCAGAGTTAATCTTCATTCAAATCGGAGATAATCTGGATCTATTACAATGTTAGGAACGGATCAATATAGACATATATCTATTGAAGCATCTAATGAACCCCGCATGGGTAAGGGATCTATCTCCATATCACAGACAATGCATCAGGGATATAGGTATCAGAGTGTTCTGTGTGTACAGACTGGTCATGCTGGTAGTTAGTGGGACCTGTGTACTTTTGGAGATTAGTAACAGTGTGTGTACTAAATATAATGAACCAACGCTGCTCCACGCTACAATATATATCTGTCAACAGGATAAGTATAAGGTTGATGTCTGCATGCAGAGATCTGCAATAGGTTTATCAAAAGAGAACTTATATGCATTGCCATGAAGTGTTATGGGATCTCTTGTAAATGATGAGTCAGTGAGTTAGTTATGAGAACACAAGTACTTTATCCTGTACTGTGTATCAGTCACAATGGTACTGATAATGGTTTATACACTAAGAGCGCTGATGAATTATTTCCATAAAATGGTAACTGATAATGATATGTATTTAAACGCTGCTGATGAAATTTCTGCCTACAACTTATAGAGCATATCAAGCTACAGATATAGTCCTACTTCAAAATGATGATCCAACTCTACCAAAATTACACACAGACTGACACATATTAAAGCAGTATTTTTGGCTTTTGACACAGTCCCTGCCATTCGATCCATGCTGTAAGTGTCTGTGAGTGGGCCTGATTTTTTGTGGTTCATTGTTTTAATTTTCTCACCTAGAAGGTGATTACTTACCTGGATCAGAAGGTCGAGTCTTCGCTCGTCTGGCAGGACTATTTGACTCTTGCGACCCTCATTCATCTGAAAGAAATTGAATACCCATGTATACAATGAACTTTCTATACAATATGCTACATACTTGCACACAGCACACCAATTCAGTTTTCTAATTGATAAAACTACATACTTTGGTGGTTTAAAACCACAAGCATAACCACATATATCATTGCGTAATAACATTTTTTATGTATGAACTACGTTTCAGTATTTTACTACATTCATAGATGACAATCTTGAAGTCCAAGGGTCTACAACCATCAAAACTGAAGTTAATGGTACACATAAAGTCATAGTATAAGTATTTGTTCTCTATGGTTGTGTAACTTGTGTTACAGTAACTATTGTTTAAATTAATTTTGGAGAAAAATCCTACTTATTTAAGGTAGTTCAGAGAGAAATTCTACACTGTACTTAGTATTTAAGACATGATATGCAGCTGATAGCTTATTCAAGACAGAGGAGAAAGTGTGCTTCAACACTCTGATACTGACAGACACAACCTCAAATCTATCAATCAGATGCTATATATAAATAATTCGAATACGTGGTACCATAATCAGAACAAGTACCGATACAAGCCAGAAAAATAAACACAAGATTCCTGGCCATTGAGTCACTGCAGCAATTAGTGGACACACAAGACTGTCCAACAGATTCACTGTATACATACAGACAGACTGTGGCACTCTGACAGCTAGGGTTGTCAAAAATGTTGTGAATTGAGGAAGAGTCGTGAAGAATTTGTACCTGCTGAAGGAGACATTGGGAGGAACCTGTGAACCAGTAAAAACTCAGCTGTTCCGAGCCTCCTCTATACCCCTCCATAATGAACCAGGAACCAGCTATATCCCTCACATCTCACAACATTACAACAGACATCAAGGGACTGGGTTATGGGAACTTGAGCTGTATGGGGCTGTGTTACAATGTCACCATTGTGACACTATGCAGGGTGTTTATATCAATTTCTGTACAGTCATAAATTCCTCTGTGCACTGCAATATCACTGGGATGCACTCGTACCTCATGCTTTATAAACAAGTTCTGTACATTTAAATGTTCTCGTATATGATCATATATATCCAATGCTTTCAAACTTAATACCCTCCACACCCCCCCCCCCTCCGACTTTTTTTCAGATTCTCTGAAACTTCATACTGGTCAATGAATGCTGAAATTTAGATTAAACAGTCTGAGTAATTAGATGATACACATGAAACAGTTGATTAGCAGTCAGAGAACTCTACCATGTTCTTGTAATTTCAGATAAAAGCTCAGGATTCTACGGAGCTAGAGGAGAAGATTAAGAAGACTAAGTGAATCCTTTTGTCTCTCATGCAGAAATTGGTAAAAACTTTCATCATCAGCTGTTTACTTCATACCAGTGTTATTATAAAGCCTGCAGACAATAGGATGAGTCTTACCCAGAGAATTCACCACATAATGAAATACAAACTACAAAATAATTCGCCACATAATGGAAATACAAACTGCCAACTGAGAGTCTGAGTGATGGAGCTTCTATTATTATGTAATCTACATCAAACGTACTGTACACCCCATTTTTGTAACAAATTGAAATGATTTTATCACATTTAATAGAAATCAACCTTGATCTATAAATGGAAATAGCACCCTGATAAAAATACAAGTACAACAAACTTTGTATCATGCACGACATGCATCACTTCCTGGTCTGAAGTAAAAATAATCCGAGCTCTGTAGCTTACTTTTTTTGAAATTACAGCCAGCGAAATACTGTAATGAACAGGGAAGGTAAAGCACAAAATCAGAAAGCTGAACTCTGTCTGATTCTCTGATTCTCTGATTGAAATCAATTGTTTGTTAAAGTTGAGATACATCTTAGATATACCCAATGTCCTAAACATTATTAAATATAATTCTTCCAATTAAAATTTGAAGCATTTATAGATTCTGAAGTCAATTACATACATAAACACAATGCTGGAATTTAAAGACTTGAAAAAACAGCCTATGTTTTGTTTTTTGGGTTTTGTTTTTGGGTTTTTGTTTGTTTTGGGGTTTTTTTGGAGGGGGGGGGGGGGGGGGTTCTTTCAGATTTCTATTCTGCAAGTTTCAACAGATCGAGTTCAAAACAAATCTCAAGGTTGTTATTTAATAAACTTAATATTATGTATTTTATAAAAGAACTATGTCGGTCTGATACCTCACTGAAAAATTACATAACATTGAATGAGATCTGAAGTCTTGATATCAATTAAATGCCAATCAGATTTGTACTATAGCTATAAATCAACTGTATAGTTTACCTCAATTTAACTTATACAACATCAGATACTCAATATCAATTTACTGGATTGATGAACGTCATCTGTTGGACAACACTTAACAAGTATCAATGGACACTCTAAGAATGGCTTGATATTCCAAATCCAGCAAATAAAATATCAAAACACAATTCCTCCTCATAAATCTCCAGTTTTATTTGTTTCTAGAAGGCACAAATAAAAATGTACAGGTAAATTTCTAAACTTGTGTATTGGAATGATAAATAGTTTATCGGTGAGTTTATCCCCTTCATTTATCATTGACATCACCGAACCCTACCACAAAACATCATTCAGAGATAAATCCCTTATCTGGGATTGTCATTGAATTCTGGGAATGTTGACCCACTTACACAATTTACATACACTGGTTAAACTTTCATTCACCAAAATTAAATATATTGTTCTGGTCATAGTGAATTTTGCCTCTCTATTTGATTGTCTGTCTTTCTGTTTCTCCACATTAACTTAATTACACATAGATATCTTTTCTGCAGTTTTAAACATCCTGCTTTCCCCAATCCCAAATTTCTGACTGTGTCATAAAACACACTTAAATGTAAGTCAATTTGAAAAAAAGCACTTCGTTTCTACTTAAAAGTTTTGTACATACTACTTCAAAAAGAAAACATCTCAAAACAACAACAAAACAAAATGTAGCAAACAGCCCTTCAATTCACTAAAACTAGCCAATAGCTACAGCTTTGTGTTTATTGACCTAACATGCTAAAGTCCAACATGCTACTTCAAAAACATGACAGTCAGAAAGATGGTGGCATTGGTAGAAAATAATGGCAGTGCTTTAATTAAATATTTAACTGTAGGACTCCGAAACTTGCCCGGCTCTGACAAGCTTTAACATTAAATTGCATATTACACTGTAAAGCAGTACCTAAAATTAACATTAATTTTGCATTCATATGCAGAAGAACAAAAATTCTCATAGCTTGCAAATGACCTATTTTTTCAAACACAACCTCCATAGCTCAAGGAAAACTGATTATTTCATTTAAAAATAAAGTACGTACACCCTGTATCGTTTGGTGTTTTTCTTAAGAGTTGGAATGATAACTCACAAGTCTAAAATGTATGTCATTATTTCTCTCACCCTGATAATCAAGATTACAGCTCAAATACAACTTCTGTGTGGGATAAACAGTTTACATACAGCCAATTTTTTCCCAAGTCATGAAGGAATATTAATCAAAGCACTAAAATATCTATTTCATAACTGCAATGAGTTTTTCAAACCTTCCAAAAATCCAAGGCTTACATGCACAATGGCAGTCATTGTGTATTTTTATCTGAATTGACATGCTTCAACTGGAATACATTATGATTTTTTTTTCTCACAAATTACTTTAGCTGTAAGCCATTCTGAAATCAGATCAACAAAACAATAAAAACTTACCCAAACCTTACTTAACCGGCGGACAGCTTTTGACATGATTCACTTGGGCCGAACAAGTACAGAACAACAATTAACAAATCTAGCGCACATTCTCCTTATGAATAAATTTTTTTCAACGAAACCTGGGAATCACATATTTTGCTATCTCCTAACTGAATCAGGTTTTCCACGTTGTTTAATAAGAAGTGATCAGTAGGACGTATAGACAACATATAAGTGCGTTTCTCCTTCCTTTCCGTCCTGTGTCAGGTTCAGCAGCGATCAGGGGGACGGCGACAGACTAGCATAATTTCCGCTCGTCATTAAAAAGAACTCCCGTCACATAAAACATAATCATGTAGCTGACCTGCATTGTGTTTCAGAATTAAAGTCTCCTGTTGACAACTCAATCCCTCAATGAATTCTGTACAGTCTTTGTAAAAACAACTGTACGTTTTTTAAAGTCCCTTCCCACCGCAATTTTTTTTTTTTAGACAATTAAATCCAGTAGTTCTGTAATGTACAGTACCTACCTTTAAGTCATAGGGGGATGTCTCAAAACACCTTGACAAGGGAGACAAAGTTTAAGCCAATTCACAGCACCATGACTGAAGATATTTTTTTTTTTTACTTCTTTTAGAACATCAGAATTTAAGAAAAGCAGACACAGAAAAAAAACACACATGGCTTCATGTTGTAAAATGAAGACCTGTTCATCATCAGAGGCGACTGGCGAGATCGTAACCCCGTCATTTTCAGCAACGGCTGATTCATAAGTTTGGCACCCCTCAAATCAGCTTCCCACTAAAACTTGTATGAACGGGACCTTGGAATCTCTTCATGCCCCAGCAATTGGGTACTCACGATTCCTCACACAATTCCAACATCTGCAACATTGCATGTACCAATTATATTCCACTTCTTTGAGAATTTTTTCCTTAACTCTAGTGAAGTTTTTGGTTATTTTAATTTGATAATCATGAACTGCCACCATAGAGAATTCAAGATCAAAACCTGACCAATTCTCGTGTGTGCTCACATATCTTCAGACATGAAAGTTTCCATGTTTGGATGACACACTTGAAGGATCCGGAAAACAATAAGACAATTTAAACTTTATCCTCATGAGAAAAAAAATTTCCAGGTAATTAAGACACTTTGAATTTTTATGGCAATCACACTTTTTATAGCACAATCAGCCAAATCTCTGATCATAAAGTTCTCAGTTTCTTCTACGCAGTATACAGCAGTCAATATGAACACCTATTGAATGTATGTACACTCCATCAAATCCAGCTGACACAGAGTAACACATCAATACATACAATAATGGCCATAGCTGTAACAATCAGTTCATAGTTATCCACCCACATAGGCTCACTCCAGGTAAGATGGGTTTAGTAGGTCAACACCTGAATCATGTAGATTTCTATCAGATTCACATAAATATATCTATTCCCCAAGCAAGGGCGTAGAGCAGCTAGTGTGTAGAAAAAAAACAAAGACATGCACATCCTGCGTAAATTAGCATATATATAAGCCCGGTTACACATCAAAACCGTCCCGGTGATGCGAACACATCAGATAGAGGTATCTGTCTATAAATACTGGAGCCTGCAGATTGGGAGCTGATTATTAAGAGAGAAAATTTTGATAAAATAAATTGGTGATTAGCATTTGCCTGCGAACACAAACAAGCCTGCATTCCCTGGCCTCAACTCTCAGCAGGCAACATATGCTTCGTAATTTGTCTCTTGCTCATTCCTCAAGGTAATATCTGTTACTATTATATACAAATTCTGTTTTTGTGAAAATGCATTTACTTGTGAAGTTATTTGTATGGATCTTATTGAGATTCTCTCTGATCCATGCCTTCAAAGAGAGACAACTCCAATTCTTTTAACTGAATATTGGTAGCAGATGTACGATTTAAAAGGACCAACTGTTCACATGTATACATTAACTCAAAGAAATCCAAATTGCTGGTCAATTAATTTCTTGTTATGTGGTCGATCCTAAATTTTACACATCCAAGTAAATGGAAGTTCTTACTTCATCTAACACAGAAAGCTTTTACCAACCTAAGGGATTTACACAAACAATAACCTTCAAAGTTTAGTAAATGTTTGGACCTAAACAACCCTTAGGGAAGTCAGTATGCATCTTAATGGACCACCCTACTGACTCTAGTGAAGAGATTTTCAAAAAGCAAAAGAATTGCAACATACAGGAAAGATGGGTTAACTATAAATTATCATTTCACCACCAAATTCACTTGTTGATTAAATTGACAAAGGAAAATCAAACCAAATGATAAGTGGAACATGAAATTGAATCATCTTCTTAAATTTCAAAGTTCTCACATTATTACAGCACTTGACATTTTTATATGTTAATTCATTTGATACAACAGGGTCAAATGGTTAGGAACCAATGACTCACAGTTACCTCCCCTTGAGTATCACTTGAGACTCAGACTTAGTAACACATTACCCACACATTCTCGAATCTCCTGCACCCCCCCCCCCTCCCTCCATGGATTTCTCCTCATAACAAACCACTTATCATTTATCTCTCACTCTCTTAGCATAGTTCTTTAATCTATAAGTACATCAGACTGAAGTACAATATCCTTTCGAGTTTATTGTACATTATTTTGCAATCTAGTGGAATTTGTAATTATAATGATGAAAGTAGAGTTTTATTACAAGGCTTCATTGCATACTGTATTGTAGTCTGACGTGTAATCAAAGACAAACTTGTGGCAATCCAAAAATTACCGGTAAAGATGGCAATTTTGTTTTATTTCAAACTTTTGTAAGAGAATCAAAATTCAGAATAATTTTTTTTATCAATAGGTTAATGTACATATAAGTCCAGCTACAATACTACATGTACATGTATTTAGTCTAGATTGAACACTGCACATCAATAAATATGAATTACAATATACTAACACTTTTGGAAAATGTATACTGTGCTGTATTTTTTTTTTTTTTGCAATAAAGTCTTCTGAATTAATCAGCGACGCATATCCAGTACCTCTATTTACTTCATACATAATGAATTTCATCATATATCCCACACAACACTAGATGACCCAAGTCATGGCATCTACAGATCAGAGAACCAGCCAGTGTAAACTGAGAGTCCCCAAGGCCTAGTTTTACCAAGTCCCCAGTTGACCTGCCTGTCACATTAGGTCCAGGATCAATGCTAACTAATCGTGTGATTTACCAGTTCCTGCTAACTGCTCCACCAGACTGGCCAATCTCTGTAAAACTAGGACCAATTATCCCCAATCAATACCAGCCAGTTAGTTCCTCTCCATCTCAAGTTCCTCAAATGACCAAGTGCCCCTTCTAACTGCCATTAATTACTGTGACATATCCATCCATGGTCTTAACTTCTTGCTATTTTAGGGATATGGGTGGCACAGACTTAAGACCATAGTAAACAATTAACTAATTAGTATTTGCAATTACGAGTTAAAAAGTATGCTGTTCAATAATATCATCAATATCTACCACGCAAAAAAATCTTTCAATAAACAAATCAGAAATGTAAATATCAATCCAAATTATACACACATTTTTTTTTTCAGCAGCAGAATGAAATTGATTTTTTTTTTGGTGATAATATTAAAGGAGCAGTTAACTGCGTGAAATCTATACTGAAGGTTGTAAATCTTGAGAGAGAACTTTTCCCTGTTATTGCAAACATCATGAACATGTTAAGATGGATTTTCAGCAATATATATGCTCTCAGATTAAATGTGTATCAACCAATCAATAGGTAATGTTGAGGACTCACTATGAACAGATGTTCCATTACTGGAGATAACATTTCACATTTATCTGAGATTTTATATTCATAAACATGATAAAGGTGTATTCCTTATCAATTATTTGACTGCTTATGACTATCAGACAAAATCAGCAGATGACCAATAGAAACTTGCCTCCCAGAATGCACTGCAGACAGGTGCTTGTTTGTATTAGAACTAATCAAACCCAGACCCAGAACAAAGTTATAACAGATTAACTGGGCTCCAAGATTTAATCAACATTGCTGAAGTACAATAAGCAGGCCCAATGAACCCCTGGCTCCCGGCCTTCCCCTGCTAACATTGTTATATAGCACCTGTATTTACAAGACTTGGAGGCTTCACTACTTTAACCCACAGCATCTGTCTACTGGTGGTCAGAGTTTGCTTTTATTGCATCTCCTGCCATTGATTGTACAACTGTTGGTGGTTCAGATAAAATGAAGGTTCATATTTCATCTGACCACATCTGGCACATTGAAACTAAATGAATCTACTGGTAGTCTTTAAAGGGCACAAGTTCTAATCATCTGAAATCAGAAGTCACTTATTTAGTGAAACATTTATTTTTTCTAACTTTTTTATTCTTTTTGCCAGGACAAAGTACCAGCATAGGGTACCTAAATTTGGCTCACGTCAGCACCAGAACGTTTTGGAGTGGTAGTTTTAAAGAGTGCTTCTCTAACATGCACATAATTTATAGAAAGTATGTATGTTAAGCACTTAAGTGGGATTACATGCAGTTATATTTTCATGCTTTAAATCTGCTAAGAGACTTTCCCTTCCTGTATTAATCCTAGGCCAACACACAAGATCTATGTACCTTATACCTGCAGTGACTTCTTTAAGACGTGGTCACATTCCACTGTCGCCTTGAGTTACTGTACACTTCTCTGACTTTGTCATTAGCTGTTGAAAACATTATCAGACTAGAATCTGTTGTTTGTACTCTTATTTCCTCCATTAATGCCAAGATTAACTCATACATGGTAGTGTACATACACAAGATATCACAACAACGGTTGTAGTATCACTGGATATGGGGGTGGGTGGGGAGTATGTCAGCTATTCCAAGCGATGACCTTGCTGGTGAATAAGAATCCATGTCATCCCTACCTACCTTACCACAAACCAAAATCATTTATGTCTCACCAACTATGGAGAATGCATATACAACACACTTTCTTTATTCTTGCAGGTGACCAAAATAGTGCATTACAAACAGTTATTGCTTATACTCAATGAAATGCTATGCAACCAATTATGAGTTGGGTCATTGTGTGGTGAGAGTGGTTACATACTGGTATATACAGACAGACCATGTGGTCTGTATAAATTCATAATGTATTTACTTGTATACAAAAGATGGTGACCCATCAATCAACTATAACAAACCAGTGAGGTGTTCTAGTCCATCATATTAATAAAAGATGAGAGAGCATCTCTGAGGAGACCTTGGCTAAACAAGTAAGTCTGTGGAGACTGGAAACCAATCTGTAGACCAAATATGATTAATGTACTTGACGCCTCAGGGCCATAAAACTCATCAACGAGTTTGTTCCGTGAAGCTCTATTGGAAATGGTGAGAAATTGAAAGCCTGCAAGACTCATTTCATTTTACTGATAAGTTCATTAGAAAAATTTAGCTCATAAATTCGAATTTAGAATCTGGATATATTTATGATAATTCCAGCAGCTTTGTTTAATGGTTTTGCGATGTAGATAATAATGTTATCTGAAATGTTGTAAGGCTTAAACTCTCGCCCACTGAAATCAATTGAGCTGAAGTAAAACATGGTGCAAGTACAAATTTCATTGTAAACACTGGCATTAAAGATCCATAACTGCGCATTATATTACCTAGAAGTCTGATATAATACAAAAGAAAATTTATTGATATCATCTGCACACAGCAACATGTAAATGTATAGCCATGTTGCTCGTCTCAAATGTCACCAGTATAATATACAACACGGCAAAGCATTGAACATGTTGAAATCAATAGAAAGGTATAGAACTCACCCCTCCCACATTTTCAAACAGCTTGACAAGGCTTCTTACAGAGGCTCTGGAACCAGTGCGGACCAAAGAAATCAGACTGTGGTCTCGCTTTTTGGACAGGGATGAGCTCCGATTGGATTTTACATCCTGGGACTTGGAGCGTCGTTCTCGAAACTTTGAGCGCCCTCGACTGCGAGATTCTCGTTCCTCTGATTTCACATCCTCAGCGAATCCAACCTTTTTTCTTGATTTTGTCGACATTCTTAACAAGTTACATTAACACTTTAACCAAAATACACATGCTTTTGGCTATTGGTAGTCATTGTGCACTTCCACTTGACAATTAAAATACACCAACACAATCGCCTGAGGGAATTTGTGAATCGTTTGAATGAAAACCAGATCCAAAAACAAATTAGTATGCAAACAGGATTTGATTGTTGCTTTTCCTGTAATGCAATAATACAAACTAGTTTGGGTGTTGCAATGTTTAAGAAACACTTCTGATTTTTATCACATCACAAACCAACATAAGGACTTGGCCAATTCATTTAAGTGGCCATTAACTATCCAGGAAAAACTCATGGCAGCACAAGAAGTGAATTCGTGTAAGACCTACTTCCTCTGGCTGCTGGTGTCACCACATTCCTACCGCGATCCTCCGTAATTGTCTCGGGACACTCGGACTCTGGAGTCCGCCTCTGAGGGATGCTTCTCAGTCGCCTGTCATCAAATCAATGACACAATAGTACCACTGTATATACACAAATAAGTCAATTATCAGACAGAGGAACAATACCTTGGGACAACGAACATACACGCGAGACGGACACAGGTAAACTTAGTACCAATAATCACTAATTCAAAAGGTCAATTAAAGCTGTCGCAAAGCCAAACAAATAATCCATGTCAAGTTAAACAGGGCCCAATTTTTATAATGAGGGTATGTTACACCATGATAATCCGTCAAAAGAGGTTATAAATCCAAAAGGTTAGATCAAAAGCAAGGAAACAGGTAATCCTTGACGTGAACAATGCCTCATCTGGAAGGTTGTTAAACCATTTATTCTGTGGCAACAGCCTTACACGCCTAATTAAATTTCTTTCTCTCCAACTGTCTATCACCAGTTGTGTACATCAGCTGTTTTAATATTTCTGAGAATACACAGTGCACTGTACGCCAAAGTTTTCAGGTTAAGGAAGAGAGTTTTCGTACTATGTTTTTCCACTTCATTACCACTAGCTGCTATTTCTCTCTCCTGTGTACTTTTCCAGTTTGTCTTTTGATTTCCTTATTTTGTTTTTTCCTTTTTTCAAAATTGCCACTTCCTGAACAAACTTTGAAGTCTTTTCAAAGTTTTTCTAGGAAAAAAAATAAACAAGGAAAACATTGCTCTTTTTTTCTAAAACCCACTGTGTACAATAAGATTTTGCTATCGATATGGCCGATATTTCAATATTTCACAGGCAATTAGGTGAAAACAGGCTATTGCGCAACAGTTCAACAAAAGTTAATACAGTGCAGGAACCCTTTCTCTTCCTAGATAAAATTTCCAAATCAATTCTTCCTATAATAATATTAAGTGGGTGCAAATCTGAAGTGCTTTCTTCCTAGTTTACTCCTTAAAGAAACTCCGTTGTGGTCATTTTCCTTGAACATACTTTTCAATCAACAAGAGAACCAATTCACAAAACTTCCTTCACTTCAGATATTCACAGTTATAGGTGGATAATCAAAAGTCAAAAGAAAACCTTGACAACAGGGTTGTACATCACTGAATCATTTAAAACCAACTGTTATATGTCTATAAGTACCTTGTCATCAGCCTCCTAAAAAAATCAATAATTTTTTTGCACAATATCCTCTCAGTTTTTGCAGTGCATCCTCCGTACAGTAAGTGCATCCAGCAGATTTATGGAAGGTATCTCCTCTGGATCAGTGTTCCTCAGACAGATGTGGGTCCAGAACTGACGAGGCGACCCTGTACAGCTTGCCATGTTTCCTTATTTATGGTTACACACGACATGTTCATCTTCTAAGTAAAACCATCAGCACCTACTTTGATCCTCGTAAACTGTCATTCACTCCAGGTACAGCTAACGAGTTTCTCTTGCTACCTGGAAGCGCCTCGTTGTTTTTATAATGAAAACACAGATTTTTTCCCTTCTTTAGCTCCTATATCTATCTGAGGACAACACAAAGAGGTAAATATTTTCAATCACACTGAATACTGTATCTCAGGAAAACTTGAGCCTTAATGGTGTGACTATTGAGCCGTGTCAATGAACTCTGATTTCCTCCCAGGGTTTCTTAATGAAAAGCTTTCTCTGCTGTACAGTATGTGTACTTTCACCTGCTTGTTGACATAAAAGATTACAACAAATCCTGCTGTAATCCAATGTTCCTTTTTTCTTGCTTACAACACATACTTGCCTTCACACGATCAATTTTTCAGATTACACCTTGTTCTACCATGTAGGCTATTGAAAGTCTTGTTCAAGAATTTGTCAAAAGGTTGCTTTTCATTAAATCCATGGTTTCATAGCTTGTCGAGTTTTGTTCAACGATTTTGATATTGCACGAAATCAATACACACCTTTATAAAGTATAGATTTCAAATCCCTTTCAAAATCTGACTGCTATTTTACATGACTGCACAAGTAACTAATCTTTCATCAGTACAGAACACTTGGTCAGACATCAGAACAACGACTCTGTATGATATTTGTTTACACTTGCTACACAATAATTTTGGAAAATAAAACTCCACGTGGCCTTTCCTCCACACAGGAAATGAAATTGCCTCTTCTGCCTTCATTCAAACATTCCTAAAATCTTATGGCCTCAACCACATTGCCAAGTCTCCCCTCAACCAAGGTATAAATTCCTGGGTCGGTGGTTCTACCCAGAATCTAAGAGGGATTAACTATCGAATTCCTTTCTCGTCAATAGATAATAGCAGTCTGTACTATGCAATTGGAATCATGGGACATAAATGTTGCCTAAAAACTCTCACCCTGCCCTCATAGGGTGGTGTCGTAAACATGGTTATTTATACGCACAGGATATTCCCACAGAGAATTATCTCCAGAAATGACGGACTAGTTCCTCCTGCTTTATGTTTCATTCATAAGAATATCACATAGTAGATTAGATACTAACTCTGTGATTGGGAGCCTGAACAATCATTCACCCTTTTCTATATATCACCACACACACAGAGATCAGAAGCTTATTTCTTAATACCACTGGTTGTCAATTGCTGATTCCTCAAATCTGTAATACTGCTTTTGAATTATGAATCACATTTCATAGTTTCGGGGAACAAGGAAGCCAATTAAACTTTTCCATTCATTTGAATAGCACTCCTTTTTCTGCAGTAATTTCCCAAAAATTGCATACCTGTGGTGAATAGCTAAAGAACAAATAACATTAAGGTATGAAGCGGTCTTCTCACAGTGGTTAAAGCTCCTCCATTGTCATCACCAGGCACAATCAAATCTGCACACCATGTGAAATATTAGAGTATCAATAAAGACATGACAAATGTAAGCACCAAATATTTCAGTACATTGTCTCCTTTATTTGATGCTGCATTATGTACCTCTAAGAGATTGTATTCTGCTGTTCAAAAAATGACTTCCATTATAGTAGACTACAATGACTCCAGCATTCAGCCCTTTCACATGCTAAGCAGTTCCCCAACCACAATGTCTATGACATTCAAAACTTCAGATCAGGTTCCTAATGAAACGAAACCCCTGTGGAAAACATATCCATTATTTTGCACTCATGTAACTTTATGATATTATAGAGCCAAAAAAACACAGACTCAGCAGGATTTCTGGAAAGAAAATGGTTTGCTCCATGTTATATGTGTTCCACAGTGAACTTTGTACAAGTTTATCATCACCGTACATCCCGGTGATCTTTCTGATCTATCCGCTGAGGTGGAAACTATAACAGCCTTGCTAGTTTATCATAACTCTTTACTTGCCGATCTATCACCTTCCAAAAAAAGTTCTCATTTGCCCTGAGCCCTGAGGTCACCTTCCACAAAGGGATATTTTTAAAACCAGTACATACAATATTGTTGAGAACTAGCATTCACATAACGGTAATAGCAACATTAGGAAAAGAAATTATTTTGGAGCAAATTCACCTGGGCATTTCAATCTCAAGTCTATCATAGTCAGGCCTGATCATCAATCTAATTAAAATTAGATCCTTCACGCTCTCGTATTTGATATGTCGCTGTCACAGCGACATATCAAATACGAGATCAAATACGAGAGCGCGTGAAGGATCTAATTTTAATTAGATTGGCCTGATCATAGTACATGTATAAACTGTTTGTTCATAAACTACGGTAGGTTTTTACCAGTGTTTTATTAAATCTTACTTGTTAGTTTTTCCTACATAATTAGTGTACTAGACAAGTCATTAAAAAACAAAAAAAATTCAATTATATGGTAATGTAAAATGCCCTGAATATGAAATCAATTTACCAGATGCAAAAAATTCAATCAGAAGTGTTTTCCTTGATAATTTCTGAAAAATTTATGCATCAATCTGTGCTTCGCTGCAATCTCATGCCAAATATTTTTCTTTAATGAACAATAACAAGGCATTCCGCCAATTGATCTTTGTGTTCTGATGCAAATCAAATCTGCAATTTCCTTGCATAGAAGAAGAATTATGATGCTCAATACACAGGAAAGATATACATGTAAAAATATTGCAGCCTAACTTTAATATACTGAACCTGGTAGAGAGTTCAAGAATTCTAAGTATCAGGAAATGAAAGGTCAACGTACAAGGAAGACGGAAAACTCGACTATAAATTGGCTCTCAATACTTCACTAATCTCCGTTCCTGTTAATAATTATAACACACTGTATATAAAAGACTTGACAGAACTTTAAAAGATTCTTGGCAACTGAATATCAATTACTGTTCAAAAGTGACTTTTTGTGTATACATATAATGTAATTAACATTCTCAGACTCCTATGTTCAATTCATCTCTACAGCCCTCTCTTAATCTTTTGAAAACACTCCCTGATCTTCTGGCACAAATATGTGTGTACATTAATTACATTTGGAGAAAATACCTTTTGCAAACAATCTTTAATATACAAGTATCATCTGAGGTATTTGACAAGACCTGATATCGGTACTTACAACAAATTTATTATTTCAGAACTCTGAACTCCAAATTTGAGGCATTTAACAAGACCACTGCATGCATCATCTGTAACCCACGTGTGATTTACATTGATTTTCAGAGCTTGTGTACTCAAATCGTGGTTTAAGACGATGCAGTATGCATTAATGCAACAATATTATCATTAGTTAATACAGAACTTTGAACTCCATATCAAAATATTGATATTTTTCTTTATAATGCAAAGATCACCTGTAAGTTTGACCATTGTTAACAGATTGTGTATTCAGCATGTTCCAGGCTGTGACGGTCAAATCCTAGTTGCCTCCCTTGCCATGATTTAAACATTACAAAAGATCTAATCAAGCAATTATTGATTTAATCAAATTATCCATTTCATACTTTAATCCTCTGTTTAGATCTTTAACCTGGTATTTTTTACTGACAGTTGCATGATGAGTTAAATTTTGCACATTTTAATTTAATGAAATACAAAGAAATTTTCAAATCCTGCTTAAAATCATACATTGGATAGGACAGTGGTAATGATTCTCACTGAGACTCTCAGAATATTACATATTAAACACATTTGCCTATATTATAAATAAATATGATTTTACTATCGGTACACTGTACTAAAAGAAAAAAATACCAGAAAACTGCTCATTCAAACATCTAACAAAAAACAACACAAATATAACATCCAAACAATGTACTTATTTCAATACGTTTGTAATACAAAAACCATTTCCTGTTTCAATTTAAGTGAAGCAACTGTTGTTAGATTTCATTTATCTCTATATTTGACGTAAAAGTTTAAAAAGGTGACAGATTTAAATTCCAGAGCCAACAATAAACGAGGAAGACCGATAAACTTTCCAGGTGAAGAGGTACCTGGAATGCAGGGGGCAATGTGACACACTCCAATAGATAGTATTGACACACCTGAACAACAGGGCACCTTTGTTGCCTGGTTAAATGGAGTACACAACAATTGACTTCATACAAGCCCAAAGTACATCAATGTAGATCAAAAGGTGTATTAGTGGTATTTTTTCTGCCTCGTGCTTGTAACTTAATTATTCGCTAATTCTCGCCGAGTTAGTTATTTATTTAGCTGGCTGGGTATCATCAAAGTGGGTCAACTCTTTTCCATTATAATTCTTAAGGGTAGATTGATGAAACATCCCAAAATAATCATATTCCCATGAGATGAATGTTACATTGAAAGGGAGGCAATTCAATCATCACAATGGAGAAATTTTCTAAAACAATTTTTATTAATGTTGGAAAAAACATTGTAACTCAGAACTTTTATTTTATAAAAAAAAAAAAAGTTCAGGTATTGAAAAAAAAATGTAATTTTAATTTGATTACAGTCAGTCCAAATATTAATGTATCCCACTTGAATTATTCAATAACAATCATGAACTTGATTGGAAGGCACCTAAAGAAAACTATGTCCGATATACCAGTTCAACATGCATTAATACAGTAAAGAAAGAATTTTCAGTCTGACATTATAGAAGAAATAAACATATATTACTCAACATAATGACTGTTTTCATCAAATTCAATCATGATATTATTAGTTACAAGGTTTGTAGTTGACCTCAGTTAATTCCATATAGGGCGAGATGTTCAGAGATGTTTACAAATGGGTCTATGAAGCATGACATCTAACGTTATAGAACTGAGTATATAAAACCACAAGCAAAAGAACACAAACTTGACGAACCAAAATCTGATCAGCAATATATTTGTCAAATGCCCAATTATATTCCACATCCTCCCACCTCCATCCCCAAAAACACCACACATAAAATGCATTGAGCACGTGGGTACTTAAATGCATACGTTCTTCAGAAGAATAACATTGACAAATCACATAGAAATTCAAAGCAGGGACGTATATATATACGTCCATGTTCAAATACAATCATAGCAAACAACATCTATCTGGTCATAAAGATTTATCATGATTTTGAAAATTTTACAATATTTACAACAACATAAAACTAATATTCTATTAAATGTGAATTATGATGTATTCAAATTTTTTTTTCATGTTCATAATCTTTTGACGTTTTCATATCTTAAAAATTTACATTTTTACAATACATATAGTTTTAAAGGCTACAGGATAAGTAAAATATGCCTGTATCTCAGATCAATAAAAAATTATCCAGAAAAACTGTGTACCCATTATCATTATATATGCATGACTGGACAATGAAAGAATATGAATCATAGGCCAATAACGATTGTGAAAATAAACAAACATTCCTCATTCTTTAAATCACCAATGAGTATTGTCCAAATGTGAGAAAATGATGTAGATTAAAATGTTACTTACCATGACTCTATTTAAAATACAGCTTACATTTTAAAATATTTTGAATATTCAAATACGATGTGTTTTGATAAAACTGCTACTGGAGTCCGCCATTCTTCTTGTAGACACTTCCGGTTCTGCGCAAAACGGAAATGATCTACCTGTGTATTTGAAACCACTCAAGGTGTATGTCTTCCATTCACTTAATTTGTGTGAGAATTTAACACATTTTGATCATACAAATATATATACGTAAGATACTCTTTACTCATTAATTCATAGGCGTCGGAACCGGAGGCGGGGGGGGGGGGGGGGGGGATAAAGCCCCCCCCCCCACTTTTTTGAAAAGTTTTACAAAACCATAATAACCAACAACCTTTTTGTTTTGCTTGTCAAGATTTTTGATAAGTCTAGCCCCCCCCCCCCCCAATACTTTTAATATGGTTCCGACGCCACTGATGTTTAAAAGGAGATGAATATGGGGAGACTCCGTGGCCCCCTAAAAAGATAAACTAGGGGCTGATAAGTTTTATCGGATAGTTTCTTCTTTCCATGGTATATAAATAATTATTAACATTTGTAAGTCAATCTAATCATTTGGTTCCTTGTGATTAGAAAATTTTATGGTATTGCTGCAAAAAATTGCTATAGTTTTTAAAAATATCGACTGTGTTAATTTGCTTAAATCAGAAACATGAATAACGTTATTTATTTCTCTGCTTAATTTACGTTTTAATGTAATTTTGTCAAATTACTAACCTGTCAAAATAAATTAATTACCATGATTACATGTATATATACTGACAAATTTGACCGAGGTTCACTAACAAAAATTATATGATAAATTTCACCAGTTTAAATTACAACTGAAATTGAATTTTTAAAAATACTATGAAAACACATACAATGTATATACCTTCGATGGCGTCGCGATGGTCCATGAAAAAAGGGAGGTGGGGGGGGGGGGGGGGAATTGCCTATTCATTATGATAACTTGATGTTCGAAGGTTTCTGATCCGTCACTCGATCCCACATCTCTCCTTTTTATGAGAGGAATTGATCAGAAACTACATGTATTATATATTGATTTAGAAAGATGAAACGATCCAAGTACACATATAGGTATAACATAAATTTTATTGAGCTGAGTCTTTTCGGATTTTTTAGAGAAATCAATAGCGACACAAACAGTAATACATGAATTTTCGCTTACAAGTTTCACAAAAATGTAAGAGAAAATGTAAAAACAGGTATTTTTTTTTTCAAATTCAGTTCATTGTATCTGGTGTGTGGTACATGTATCGATCATGCGCTGATCCAGAAAATCTATTTAGATCTATAAAAGTATAATAACTCATGAAGTATCAAACAAAAGACTGAGTGAAGTTTCTTTGGCCTTCTGTAATTTGAATATGTGTCCAAGACCCTTTCATTGTCAGACTGAAGTCTTTTAATACAATTTTAATGATATCATTTACCATCTTCTATAGGTTTAATTGAAAATGTGCATGTAGTCTGCATTTAAATGAGATAAGGACCGATATTCTATTCAGATTGAAATTAGTAAATACAGTTACGTATGTTTTCTTTAAAAATATTAACTGGCTTAAGATTGGTAGCGACAATGTACTTGGAAAAAAATTCCTCCGCACCCCCCCCCCCACGACTGTGCTTGAGGAATTTTAGAAACATACATTGTTTATTAATTTGGGTCACGCTGTATACATACGCTATTGACTTTAAATAGGTTCGTAGATATGACCGGTTTGCACATAGAATTCCATAGGAGACTACAACCTTAATTGATTAAATACTGATAATCGTATAAAAAACTAGGGTCGATCTTTTCAGCACTTTATACTGTATTCTGTATACTGTATACTGCTCCAATTAATAACACGTGGAACAAAGCGACAAACAATAGAAATAATTGAAATCATTCGGTTAAATTTAATCATTTTCAGATCGTATAAAATGTTTAAGATGATATATGAGTCGAAGTTCATTTGTTAAGTTTATATTTAGATAGAATTAATATATGTGTTCTGTCATTGAAGTGCTTAAAATAGATGAAAAACCAGCGAGTTGTCAATTTTTTTTTAAGTATTCTTAACCATGCTGTAAGAATGTACAAATAAAATGAACCATTTGTGCTTATACTAGGCGTAGAACTCCATTCGATTGTTGCTTCTAAGCGTATTTCTAATACTTGTACAATCGAAATGATGAAAAAAAAATTATTTATTTTTCTTTCTTTTTTTCATGCATACGAACTACAGCAGTTGGTAAATATGTTTGAAACATATTCTTTTGGCAGGACTGTTTTTTTTCCTCTTAAACTAACAACTTCAATCTGATAATTTTAGCTTATCGTGTATAACTAACAATATTCATTAGCTTTAATAGTAAAAAAGCAGCCCAAGTACAACGAAACCAGTATCTTAGTGCAAAAAGGTCAAAGTCGGAGAAACGAACACTGATATCTCCCTTTTCTAATACTGTCGTGAAGCATGTTTTGTCTAAATATTTCAGCTTTTTACCTCTCAAAAATACAACAATATCAAAGAGAGGGATATGTCCAATGTTATGCATATTTTTAACATGTATCTTTTTTTACTCTGCCTATTTTTTTTTTACAACATAGGCTACACATAGGCTACCTCTTGAAATTACATTTTATATATATTTATATATAATTTTTTAAATACTAATGCAGGAAATTTATAAGCTGGTTTAAAAAAACGCATTAAATAAGACCTTTTTTAAAACAGTTTGTTAAAACCTCGTTTACTTAAAAAAAAATAATAGAATTATTTGAGGTACGAGTTGTCTTTTCAATTTTGGGCGTTTTACTCTCTAGATTTTTGAATGAGGGAACAATTTAGAGGATTCCGAACGTAGGAAAACAGTCCAGAGCAGACCAAATTTTTCTGGTTTGGTTTAATGAAACAGAAGTAGACGCTATCAAAGGGGAGTAACAGAGTCATCTGTGGGTAAACAAAGCACTCTATCAGCACATTGGTTCGCTTCACCAGTTTTATTCGCACGCAAGAGAACGATGCATCTTGCATCACAACCTCTGCCATTATTGACAAAGTGACTCGACTGGGTCTTAGACAGTTGAAACGAGAGTTGGAATCCGGTGACATTAGAAGAATTTATCAGGTAATCAAAATTATCAATTCATCGGTGTCAACGTGTCTTTTGTTGGTAATGCTTGTTGCGGTTTGGGATTTTTTGTAATGTATATATATATATGTGTAACTGTTATACATATTGCTTCCTGAAGCAATAATTAACACTTAACACTGTTTTTAGTTTTGATATATTTTGAACTACATTGTTATGGTATTTACAGTAGAATTGTTTTGTTAAAAGTGATGACTACAATATTCATTGCCATAAATTCTTAGCTCGTATCAACTATTAATATATCTGAACATTTATTCAATACTTTTTCACATTTTAATTGCTTGGAGCTTCTTTTTCTCAATACTTAGCTTAGAAAGAATAATCTTACCGTGACCAGGCTCGAGTCACAGTAAGAATTCGTCCCACATATACTTGTAATGTAGCAGCCGCGAAGCGGATCAGCTTCGCGTCGATTTTAAGTCTGTTAAAAATAATCTGCAGGGGAAAAACACATTTTATACATTACGAACCTTTTTGAACTTGGATATGTAGTTTAGTTCCACAAAATATCCATTTAATGAGTCGTACCATGGCATTTTGTTAAAACATGCGTTTCAATTTGCCTGCAATTTTGTCAGAAATCCCACTCAGAATTTTCAAATGTGATGTTAAAAGTGGCAGTGATTTCGCTGCAAAAACAGTTAATGTGGTAATATGGGATTATAAAGAGCAACATTGTAGATATTTGAGGCCAATCATATGAAAATTTAGGCGAGATACAGCTCAATATATTTTTGTTATTTGCTACGAAGCGAGTATTGAATATTTTTTTGATAATTTTTATATATGAGACTTGCTAGCAACCTCATTGCTACAAGAATGTAAAAAAACGATAAATATTAAACAACTACTTGATCCCAGTAACAAATTGTCGGAAGAAGATTGTTCTCATCTGCAGGTCATTTGCAAATCAGACAAGATGAGTGTGATATTAAACCAGATTTGGCCAAAATCTTAAGGTTCTTCCTAAATTAATACTACTTTTAAATCGTGCAAGAGCATTTTTGTTTTCAAAAAGTTTACTTAATCTACTAAAATGATTCTTGATAGACTTCCAGATAATTGATTATAGTTATGAGAAGTTTTAGCCAAAGGCTTTCCAGATATTAATTTGTTATTTTAAGTTGAACTTTATTACTTCACCAAATAAAGGAGAAGAAAATTACTGTATACATGTTACTATACTGGCATGCAACCAGTTCTTGCCGAGTACCATTTCTCGCCAGTACATTGTGACGTCATTTTTCGACCAGAATTGTATGTGTTGATAAAATGACATCACAATGAACTGGCGAGAAATGGTACCCGGCGAGAACTGGTCGCACGCAAGTATACATGTATTTTGTTTTGCAGAAATTTAACATTCAAAATTTAGCAACAAAGGGAATGTCAAATAGAAATCCAGAATAAAAGTTGAACCTCTTAAAAAAACCCTCCCACTAGATACTGGGCAGGACCAAGGATCTGTGGGAAGAGTCCAATAAATACAGGTTCATAGGTGTGAGAACCTCGCTGTGCCAAAATGAACGGTCTGAACCACATGAAGGGAATGACCAAGCCAGTTAACTTGTGTAGAGTAGTGGAAAGGATAAACAATTTTCTTTTACCAAGTGAGTACTAAATGCAAATGCTTTGTTATTACTTATCAGTTTATTCTACCAGTCAGCTTTCTGTTTATCTCATGTAGATCATGCATGATTTAAGCTGGCTGTATTGATTCAGATCTTATTGAAAAGAAAGCAGTTTTCACTTGACTTACAGCTAGATATTCTTAAGAAAACATTAATTAATTTGTTCGTTAAACAGATGAGGAAACAAAACTTTATTTGTGAAATTAATTAATGATTTGTTTGTGCTAAGGTGCATAAGTTTGTTTTCTCTGTAAACACAAAAGGTTTTCTTTGAAACTGTTGTTTATTGATTTTTTTCCCTTTGATTACTGTGTGCTAAAGTGGTGTAACTGTTTGTCTTACTAAGCATCGAGCCGCAACGAGTGCATTCCCTTCTACGTGGATTACAAACAAGTGGGAATAGTTCAACCAGACGTTGCCCTACTGCTTCAGGAACACCCAGAAATCTTCACAGTCAGCAGCACGGCCATACACCTCAACAACAAGTATGGATCCTGCGAGGAGAGGACCGAGATCATGAAAGTATTTCTGAATGGTCTGAGGGAGGCAGGGCATCTTAACAGAGCCCTGAAGGGGTGGAGAAATGAGGTGAGGCAGATAATTTCTGGGCTGACCAGGTTTACATGTGTACAGATATACTGCGGTCCCTCACCCCTGCCAAAAAAATCAATACAAACTCAACCACTAACCTGCACAAGATCAATGCAAGCATATTCTATATCTAAACACAGGGTACAATATCCCAAGGAGAGAGTGATAAAAAATGCCCCTGATGAATTTGCATGTGTACATGAATTGAATAAGCTGGCCATCTGAGCTAAAATTTGAATCCACATTTTGATCATCTTACATTTGTACCACATACCACATTGTTGCATGACTGCCATGACAATAAAAGAATTTAATGAATTGAATCATTATATAACTATGTTTGTCAATTTTTCTTTATCATGACATGTTATGCATTGATGATATAATAATGTTTTGTCAATTTATCTTAATCCTGACTTGTTATGAATATCGTCTGTCAATGGTTTTTCCTGTTGTTTATAGACCTACAACATTCGTCATTCCATGAGTGAACCAGTCTTGTTCAGAATGGAGCGCTCCGCTGCTGGTAAATAGATTTTTCAGATATACTGCATAATTAAAGCTGAGTAGCTATGGCCAGCTCTCACATCCAACTTGTGCGAGTTGTAGAACATGTTCAGAGTCCACATATAGCTCTCTCCAACCAAAGGATGCTTGGTCACAAAAAGTATTTTAAACCTATATAGTATTGCATAATATTTAGGCCTTAATAAAAGAAAATCAATATGATGTACACTAGCTCATTTTCCTGAAAGGGCAAGATAAAGGTTATTTGAATCAGTTCACTTGAAAAGCCTCTTTGTTAGTCGGAACTTTGAAATTTTGCGTGAACAATATTTTGTGCCTCTTTCTGTTTGCATTTATATGATGACTCTGTTGTAACATCAAAGTCTATACATTCTCACTATATTGCTACTATTTTCATGTAAAACTGCAGCTATCTAGCGGTATTCTATATATAATTTTGTTAAGCCTTATTGTTGCAAGTGACTTTATATGCAAAATTTGTTACAAATGTACTTAATGTGTAATTTGAATAAAATACATTGTACATGTTTTATATTTGAAACATTTCTCAAATAGTGAGACAGATACTTGCACTGTATTTGAAGTTAAGGCCCTGGGGCCATAAAATCTTGGACAAGCTCACTTTTGAACTCAGTCTTCCTTTTCTGCTATATTTTCCTTTGTGTAAAAGTGAGACTGAGATCAAAAGTGAGCTCGTCTAAGTTTTATGAACCCAGGGCCGGGTGTTGATACATGTATGCTGTTATATTTAAACTTGATACATTGTATACTCATGTGTTGATATGTGTTAATTCATCCTTAGTTATATGTTAAAACTATTAAAAAAAAAAAGATTTCAATTTTAGATATAAAATGTGTCCTGTATTTACAATGTACGATATGTTTCATTTACAGGACCTTTCGGAGTGACAACTTATGGATGTCATATCAATGGTTACACGTATAAGAACGGGGAGATGATGATGTGGGTAGCCAAGCGCTCACCAACCAAGCAGACCTACCCCAATCTGTTGGACCAGTTCGTAAGTCAACAAAAGACAAATTTTGGAGTTACGGGAAGACATGTCTCACTTGATAATTTAATTGAAGCATCATTTAAACCAATAAAATTACTAAATTGTATACCATAATAAGCCTGTTTGAACTTTATATTCAGTATTAGTAATTTTTTTTAAATAGAATTTAATATTGCACTCATTTAAAAGTTCTTTAAGTCAAACTGGAGACATTTGAAAATATTAGAAATTGTGATCTTAACCGTGAAATATTGCATGGCATCTTGTGAATAGAGTGAGAACCTAAACATCTAAATCTCCCCCGTTTCAATCTATGACAGGTAGCCGGGGGGCTGAGCTCCGGTCTAGGATTCAGAGAGTGTGCTGAGAAGGAATGTCAAGAAGAAGCATCTGTGCCTGAAAAATATCTCAAGAATCTCAAGTCTACAGGAACAGTCAGGTAAATAATCTCTCTCAAACACTCAAGAATCTCAAGTCTACAGGAACTGTCAGGTAAATAATATCTCACAAATATCTCAAGAATCTCAAGTCTACAGAAACTGTCAGGTAAATATTCTCTCTCAAGAATCTCAAGTCTAAAGGAACTGTCAGGTAAATAATATCTCGCAAATATCTCAAGAATCTCAAGTCTACTGGAACTGTCAGGTAAATAATATCTCACAAATATCTCTAGTCTACAGGAACAGTCAGGTAAATATTCTCTCCCAAACATTCAAGAATCTCAAGTCTACAGGAACTGTCAGGTAAATAATATCTCAAGAATCTCAAGTCTACTGGAACCATCAGGTAAATAATATCTCACAATTATCTCAAGTCTACAGGAACAGTCAGGTAAATAATCTCTCTCAAACACTCAAGAATCTCAAGTCTACAGGAATTGCCAGGTAGTTAATATCTCACAAATATCTGAAAAATCACAAGTCTACAGGAACTGTCAGGTAAATAATATCTCACAAATATAAGAAAATATCTCAAGAATATCAAGCGTACAGGAATTTGCAGGTAAACATTTTCTCACAAATAAAGGGAAATTTTCTTAAGAATATCAAGTTTACATGAACCTTCAGGTAAACATTTCTACAGGATATGTCAGGTAAATTATACCTCACAAGTCACAGAAAATATCTCCAGAATCTCAATTATACAAGAACTGGAAGGTAAATAATATCTCACAAATCAAAGCGGAAATATCTCAAGAATGTCAGGAACCATCATGTAAACATATCACAAATCAGAGGGGAAATATCTTCTAAATCTCAAGCCTTTAATGATTGTCAGGTAATATTTACCTCACAAAATATTTATCTCATGAATCTCAAGTATACAAGCTCTGTTGGGTAAAAATTATATTACAAAGAAAAATATTTTCATAGAGAATCTCAAACTGCAGTGACTAAAAGGTAAGTTATCTTACAAATCAATGAAAAATTTCCAGAGAGTATCATTTTATGAATGGAGTGAAAGTTGAAAGGAACAGGAAATAACTCCAGAATTTCTACTTTTTAATTGGCTGAGTGACATTAGGAATATTATTTTTATTCCTCAAGTCTACAGTATGGGAACAATTGCGATTTGTTTATTTTAATTTTTCTGGTAAATATAGATTAAGGTACCTCACTACACCCAGACTTATACTTTTTAAGACACTACGTCACAAGATGGCAATTCAAACATTTTGTTAAACTGTTTATATCATTCGATTCGGTTGTATATCAACGTAGCTCAGATCATGAGTTCGAATCCGCCTGGAGTTTTGTTCATCTTTACTGAATTAAATTTTCGAAAATGTAATTTTTCATCCAAAAATTGCACATTTTTTGCCTATTTGACTTAAATACTTCTTATCCATTATGATATCTATCATAATCAAGTAATTTTCTGCTGATTTGAGAAAATATTTCAAGGTGTAGTGAGCCACCTTAAATGGTGTACTCACAATCACTACCAGTACATGTACATTTCATTTGACAGTTAAGTTTACAGCAGTTCATGTATTTGATAGCTATGTTCATGAAGATGAGAGGGGAGTTCACCCTGAAGTGGAGTTTATATATGACTTGAAGCTCCCTGAGGACTTTGAACCAATCAATGCCGATGGAGAAGTTCAAGAGTTCAAACTGTACCCAGTGACCCAGGTAAAAAATGAAACATTTTATACAAAAAAATTTTTCAACTTATTTCAAAATAATACATGTAATAGAGAAATTTTCAACAATTTGAAAACTTGTTTAAAAGTACATGAATTAAAATAGAGAAAAATAATATCAGTATGTTTTGAATGTTGTTGTTTTGTACAAATTGAAATGTTAATTACCGGTAATTGATGTATTGATTACCCGGTATGTTTCTTTTCAGTTACAAGAAATGATTGTCCTTGATTCATTCAAGCCAAATAGTGCGGCCATTGTTCTGGACTTTCTTATACGACACAACATTATTAATCCTGATAATGGTGGGTCTTTTCATTCATTTTTACCACATGCAAATGTATGCAATCACATTAAATTTTAGGAGAAGGGTGTGTCCATCTGTCCTTCTGTCTGTAGCAAAAATTTCTGTTCATATGGTGGGATCTGTATTTGTACCAATCGGACGTCAACTTCCTGTTAAATGACGACTGTTTCTTTTACATATTCACATGAGAGCGGGGTATTACTAGTGAGCACGGGCTCACAGATATCTTGTTAGTCCTGACAACTCCTTAGGTATATGGACTGTCAAATGATTGGAGTTCATTGGGCCCAAAAATAATTGTTTTGTACATTATATGCATGTACCAGCATTTATAGCAAGTTCTTAGATGTGTATTTTATACAAATTGGAGGTCTTCGGGCCAAAAATGATTGTTGTGTACATAGTATGCATTAACCAGTATTTAAATGCATTTGTTGTGTATTTAATACATCTCTTTCAGAACCGTCCTATTGTTTTCTGGTGGAAATGCTACACTACCCTGTACAGACTTTGTTTAACACACTCCCCACAGAAGCCTGAGGAGATTGAGGAGAAGGAGGAGGAGAAAAAGGAGGGGTGGGTCTCTTGCTGGTTACTGGTACAGAACTCCGGGGGGGGGGGGGGGGGGGGGGGGAGGATCCATGACTTTGACATTCACAAAATGATTTTCTGTGATTATTTTTCGTCACATAGGAACAGGCAGTAGTACAACTGAACTGAGTGATTTTGTTTTTTAGTGGACCTATATCTTGCCCCTTGGAAGTATTTTATTAGGAGCAAGAACTTACGGGACCATTCGGTGTTTTTTTTGTAACGGTAATTTGTCTTGTGATTTTTAGATGTCTGACTTTTTGTGCCATGGTTCCTCAAGTGTGTGCTATTCCCTCATTACTGGATTAAAAGAAGGTTTAATGCCACTTTTTTGAGCTGTTAGCTGATTTTTGAATATTGAAACATGCTGTATTTGAGCTTGTATTTGAATATTGTTAAGCACCAACATTCTATACAGATAATGTACAAGTAGCACTTTTAGTAATTATTTTAGGCTTTTTTAATATTTAAGAAAATACATATATCTCTTTCAACATGTATTTGAACTAAAATCTTTTTTTTAATGTTATTACAAATTGAACATATAAATAACACTTGTTTTTTAAGGTTAATACCAGTTCATGTAATGCACTCATTTTACGTCAGGAAGTTTATATCTCAATCAGCACTCAGGGTAGAAAGAAGAAGAAAGAATAACTTATGTTCTTAATGTTTACTTGTGTTTATTTGATGAATACAATGGACTTGAATCTGAACTTTTGTGTGAAAAGATATTTGTTTTAGAAAAGAGAGGAGAAGAAGGATTGATTGTTTGGAGGAAAGAGTTTGCAATTTATATTTTTCTTTTGTTTTGCAATATGTCTAATGACCAAATATTTTATCATTACTATAACGTCTGGCAGAGCCATTTGTTTGCATTGTTTATAGATTTTTCAACACATTCGTTATTTTATTGTCTGCAATGATGACATGGTTTGGTCGTGAACATACAGGAAATTACAAAGGTACTTTCTCTCTCCGATTACAGGCGCATAGTCGATAAATTATAAAATTTGTACATGCACACCAATATTGAATATTGTTTGTGTCATAAGCCTTTTATGCTATATTAAATACCAAAAAAGAAAATGCCATTTTGAGTACAGAGTTGCTGTGGCTATTTCATGTTTTTGCTTAACTGATAATAGTGTTTGCATGTGCTTTAAAGTAGGGTTAATTCTTCTAATGATTTGTAGAGAACTGGGTAGACTTATCCAAAGATTTTTTAATGTATGTACAAGTTAAATAAAGATTTGGAAAAAGACTGGATTATCTGTGTTCTCATGTTAGAGTAATGAATATAGACATGTTATTTTTGCCCCATTACACTCCTAATGGGGTAAAATGGTAAAACTAATTATTTAATGCAATCTAACTAGCTTGACATGCTTTCTGTAAAATTAATCCTGTAATAGCATTAATAAAACACAAGAAGTTAATGATATAACAAAGTTTAGTTACCTGGTACATGCAATTGTGTATTGAAAAATTGACCCTTTATTTGATTCAACACGATGGGGAGAACAGTGGTTGTCATAGCACCTCCTGTTTATTCCCTCCATTGTATGTACCAGGTATATGTTTAACTGTGTAGGAATAAAATACATTAAAGTTTATTTCCCATGTCGCTTACAACGCGAGATCTGATTGGTTAACAAGCCGGGTGTGAATTTCCGTTCCTCCTGCTGAAGCGAAGGTGTAAATAAAATGTGATGTCACCATGCAATTCTTGGTTACAAGTGCACCTGTAGATCTTTACGCAAAATAATGTAATGCTTAAATGCAGTAAATGAATAAATAATTTGTCAAAATCCCTATTTCTTAACATTCTGTTGGTATTAATAAAAGATTTTTAGCACAATTTCAATTGATATATTAATTAATTTTTGGTTCTTTGTAACGCACTTATTTGTAAAACAAAATAATTTTAAAAGTTGTATAAAATACGAATTAATTCACTATCCAGGTCCAGTCAAGGGGATTTACCCTGGTTTGTATTCTATACACCGTTCGGCCTGCGGCCTCACGGTTGTATAGAATACAACCCGGGGTTAATCCCCCTACACCCTTGATTGGACTTGGATAACTAATAGTATTTATTAATTAAATGAAATCAACTTCTGATAGTTATGTGACATGGGTTTTATTATAACATTTGCTCTCTATTTTAGACACCAGTCTTCTGGCGTAGAAGTCTCTATACACGGGGGATAATTCCTCTAGGGTTTTTATGGCGCGGTCGACTATCTGCATAGCTCTCGCTGCGGGCTGCAGGTCCTTGTTACCGTAAATGTCCTTATTATCGTACATATTGTCCTCAAGGTGTTTCCAAAACACATTCACTGCCACACCGAAGTCCAGAGACACCACATTATGGAACCACAGGGCTGAAACATATGAACACACTTACTGAATCTACCATCCTCACAATGTCAGGGGTCTTGAGTCCACTTGGTGGTACACAGGACCCTGACATTGTGAGGATGTGAATCTACCTGCAATTTCTTGTTTCTATTGGGATTTCAACAAAGAATTTTATTTGATATATGCTTGAAAATATTTTATTTCTGGATCGATATCTGAACTAAATTTATCTCTGTTTTCATTGCAAAAAACTTGCGAATGGGCACATATTGATTACAATTTCACTGTTAAACAAGTGAAAAGCTGTCAATGTGACAGCAAACCGGGTTTTCTTAAATGTGAACTGTATACAAAATCCATGTCAACCCTGAACTGATAAACACTATAACTACCGTATCCAGTGAAATTGAGTACCCTATATGCAGTATTTTGCTAAAAAAATGACTAAGTTCAAAAGCTGGTATTTTTTTCATAAATTATCAAAAATCAAAATCCTAGCAATATGCACACCTCTGATATATGTACAATTAATCTCCAAAAGAACAACATTTACTTCCTATCTAGAAAAATGAAGGAGGAGTTATCCGTACAATGAGGGTACTTTTTTGGCAATTTCAATTAGTACAAATACTTTCAAACAACATTTTACCTGGAATAAATAGAATATCCCCTGGCTCTAGTTCCCCCTCGTATCTCGTAGCTGCATAAAACTTTGGGAATTTTTCAGGGTCAGGATTATCTATGTCTAGAACTTCTGACTTATCACCTGTAAAAAATGCAAAATATGAAAACTGAAAAAAAAATGTGCATTGCTAAAATGTTTAGTGAAATTTTCTAGTAACTCATAATAAAGAAAATTAATAAGCTTCTATGAAAATGCACCCAGAAAAAAGTCTGATTTTACTGCAAATGTATGACACCAGTAGGGCAAGGCAAAGACCCGAAATAGGAAGTTACCATTCAGGTATAGGTTGTGAGCATCAGCCGGATCAAATAGCACCACTCTCTTCCTGCCGCTGATCTGGATCAGGATGTTGTCCATCACCTGAAACACACAGTAAAATGCAGGATCCATTTACACCCAGTCACAAGGACATCTAGTATGAATGGACAATATTGTGGTTTCATCAAATTAATATTCATCAAACAGCAATTTTTTTTCATGGATTCTGTAGATCCACAAAATTCAAATATTCAATCACAGGGGCATCTTATCTGCTCTGCTCTCTATGACATATACATTGTATATAAATAATACATGTATACCCAGTATAACATAGAAAGCAGAGCAGATAACAGGCCCCTGTGGTTCATTGAAGGATATATAGCAATTGTTAGAATGCTGTTAATGAATTTACCTATCCTCAATAGTTAATTTTACTGAATCCATGAAAATAGATGCCCAGGAATATCAATGAAACCAGTCTCTAAACTGTCATTAGAATTAGACTTCAAATTTTTCTAATCCGTTGGAAAGTCTGTTAACATTTTTTTTCTTTGATGATGCTTAAGATGAAATCGCAATTAGAAAAGATGTCGTCAATATCTACATTTTTCAGGACTTTAGCATCTAAACTGTATCAGTATATCTGGTCAAAAAGAGTGAAAATTGTCAATTTCAACAAAAGCAATGATTATCACAATCTGCATTCTTTTACATCATAATGTGTCCAGAGTTGTAGCCCTTTGGATGCTATTCGGAACACACTGGAGAAAAACCTGTCCTTTGGGAAAAGATCTGGAATAATCAGGTCTGACGCCAACTCTGGAAACTGTACTTTTATGTCGGCTATGTCCTTTCTGACATCATCACCTAAGGCTCGCAGATAATACTTCTCTCCCTACAAGAAAGATTCAACAGCTTAACAAATTTACTAATTAACAATCTAGGAAAAAATTATCCACAAAAGTGTCATTATAATTTAAAAACACATCTGGATATAGATTTGAATTATACAGTTTGAAATTAACCACGACAAATGAGTGTCTAATGGTGTACATGTTCAGATCTCAAAATTTTATGCATTTCAAGAATTGTCATTAAATTTTTCTACTACCGTTATATGTATTGTATTGTAATGTATTGTATGGATTGTTGTAAACTGATGGGCTGTATTGCCTAAGGTTAAATTTATGAATAAATAATATTATATATATATTTACCTCTGATATGAAGAATTCTTTGTGGGTTTCCTCTGCTGCTCTTTTAACAAATTCATTGAATGGTAGTGATCTAATCAGCAGTAAGAAAATATATTCTTCATCCACATTTTTATCATGTTAAAATGCATAATAAATTTCTTTAGTTGTTAGAATTTCTACAATTACTTCCTAACAATCCAATATTTTCCAAATAATCATTGTTAGAATATCCTAGAATGCAAAATTACTCTTCGCAAATGAAATTAACAGTAAAAGTAATAAAGGGAACATATGGATACTTTATAATTATGAATTTTATTAAGAAATAAACAGCAATTTTAAAAGTTCACTGGGATATGAAGTTGGTTGGTCACGTGATCAAATCCTGTGAAGCCCAAAGGGCTTCTCAGTAGATTTGATCATGAACCAACCAATTCATATCCCGGTGAACTTTTTAACATTGCTGTTTATTACTTATATATTTACATTTGAAAGAGACATATCGTTCAGAAGTGTTAAAATAACCGAGATTTTATGTTTACAATAATCCAAGCGAAAAGCGATAAGCGTGTGCTATGATCATTGTGACGTCACGAAAATGTTCATACAAAATTGAACGTTTTCGCTTTTCTAAAGGTTCATATAAGGAAAAATATTTGCAAATGTAAATATTGTAAATGATTATTATTTTAACGGAATAGACTTTACATAACATAAATAAACTCGGATTTTAAAAATTACAGCTTATATTATAACAGGCACTGATCTAATGAATTAACAAATCAACGAAGTATTTAAAGGAAAACCCTGCTGGTTTACTTGTATGCAAAGTTTTTGTTGATGAAGTCCATTTGAGGTACTGGAGACACGTGGATTTTGACAGGTTTGGTCCCACCCTTCTCTGCTAGGTAATCCACAGAACTCCATGTCTCTGTGACATTCCCAATATCCTGTCCCCTCAAAATCACAGGTTTCCTCTGTAATACAGAATATGGTCTGTCTAAGAAGTGATATGCATGCATATGCTATATAACGCACCGTTTCCTACATTTGTTGAAGAGATAAGTTGAAAATGTAAATACAATTTTCAGAGAATCATACTTATTGATAAAATATTTTGAAAAATATATAACCTGATAACTGTAAATTACGCCATCATGTTATTTAACATTGCATTGTGTATCAATAAAATTAAAGTAACAACTGCAATTTATTGAATTTAATCAAGGAACATTTTCTAATCTCTTACCTCATGTAACACATTATTGACATCCGTAAATATTTGAAGAGGTTCACATTTTTTCTGAAATAAACATTGGCACGTGGAACTCTGTTTTGACATTTTTTCCTGTTCACATTAACTCGTCCATCGAATTATTCGACTGAACCAAGGTGTGTCATATTCGGGAAAAAAGTTTTCAAATTATGATATTATATCTTTCTAGATAACAAAACTATTACAGTTAATTGTTGATAAGAAAGTATTATGTTCTCTTTTTTAACTTTGGTTGATTTTACTAGGGCATATGTATTAGTGCATTATAAATCCTTGATTTTACCTGTATATTCATTGTAGAACTCTACTATGTATGCACCCATTTGTAAAGGGCTTGAAGTTCGGTCTGAAGATCACATTAATATATATACTATAAACCTTTAAAGATTCATTCTGTGGAATGACAAAATTATAGATGAGTCCTTCTTTGAGAATGCATTTTAGAATAAGGTATAATGATCGTCTACTATACCGCCTCACCTAGCAGCTTAACGCAATACAATTCAATAAGTTACACGGTATGTCAAACTTTAAAAAAAAAAACCACACACAACACTAACTTCCTTTACAAATTTTCATCATTTAATTAATTTCATTACATGCATGAAATCTAAAACAATCACTCATGTAAAAGAATCTCTCTCTCTCTCTCTCTCTCTCTCTCTCTCTCTCTCTCTCTCTCTCTCTCTCTCTCTCTCTCTCTCTCTCTCTCAACATTTTGAAGTAACACGTGTACTCATGCTAAAACCTATAATGAACTGATTAAAAACGTTACAAACATAATGTAAAAAAAAAAGTTCATGTACCAGCATATGTGTATGTAAAACACGACCCGAGACATTCTTTATGTTACATTAAGTGTTTTTTTTTTAATTTGATTGACATTCGCAAATTATTTCATTGCTCTGCGCATATCTGCACATGGTTCAGCACATTTTATCATTTCAATAAAAAACATTTTTTTCAATCGATAGTACATATCTTGTATAAAAAAGATTGATATTCTGTGACATAAAACATTTATTAAATCTTAACAAGAGGCCCATTGGCCATATTGCTCACCTGAAGAACAATAGGTATGATAAAAACAGCTTAATGGAGTCATATTAATACAGACTATCTGAACAATGTACAATAATACATGTAGATCCTGTATAAATAAAATTCATTTCCCCCTGGATATTCTTATGTTTATAATCATTAGTCCCTTTTCTTACAGGATGATTTTATAGTCATATCACATGTTGAGTATTGCAGTTCTCAAAAAGATCCTAAAAATTGTTTATATATGGGATGTAGACCTACATCAAACTTTGAACTCCTTGTGATGCCAATGAATCGTCTAGGGGCCAAAGTCTAAAGAATTATAAAGAATCACCTGGCTGACTTGTTTTTTTGAAGACGATTTCTAAAGATTTACCATATATATTCCTTTGTTAAACTTCGACACCCATTGTGGCCAATCCCTACCCCTGGGGTTATAATTTTCACACCTTTGAATCTGCACTACCTGAGGATACACTTCCACACAAATTTCAGCTTTTCTGGCTGATTAGTTTCTGAGAAGAAGATTTTTAAAGATTTAATTTTCTCTATATATTCCTTTGTTAAACATCGACCCCCATTGTGGCCCACCCTACCTCAGGCGGTCATGATTTTCCCAACTTTGATCTACACCACCTGAGGATGCTTCCACACAAGTTTCAGCTTTTCTAAACCAAATGATTCTGGAGAAGAAGATTTTAAAAAATTTCTCAAAAAATTTCAATCTAATAATTCCTAATTATCTTCCCTGAGCATGATCCTTAATTTTAACAACTTTTAATCCCGTCTCCTAAGAGTTCTTTGTGTCAAGTTTGGTTGAAATTAGCCCAGTAGTTCTTGAGAAGATGTTGAAAATGTGAAAAGTTTATGGACAGACGGACAGACAAACGACAGACAAAATGTGATCAGAAAAGCTCACTTGAGCTTTCAGCTCAGGTGAGCTGAAAACGCCTGTGCAATCGCCACCGTACATACCTAAAACGTGGGTGGGGTTATCTGACTACAATGTTCGTAATTCAGGAACAAATAGAAATTATGACAATATCATTAATTGTCGCTGACATATATTTCAATATATATATATAACGCATACATGCAGTTTTATCATTCTTTCTTACAATAGATGAGGTATACAGATGTAAAGGTAATACCTGTATTTGTTCAAACAATATCGATGAACGTCAAATACCTGAGAATGAATTTGTCAATATCGATTTGATAACTATACACGTACTTGTTTACTACATGTGATAATAGATGGCAACAAATCCGTATATAACCACTTTTATGCTACAGATAATACATGCACATACATCATTACATAAATATACTACATGTACCATTAACTATCGTAACTACTTTTCAACTATCCTGAATACACATTAAATATCAATTTAAAATACATGTACTCATCAGGCCAATATAAAAATTATTGTTTGTTTGGAACACCCCCCCCCCCCCCTGCCTGATTGAAATCCCCCTCGCTGGTTAAAAAAATCTATTTTTTTTATTAACAATTTTTAATAAAGTTAAACTTTAATTTTGAATAAAATTCTGTCCCTCCTCAACCAAACATTTTTTTTAAGGATGGCATCAACAACTAAAATTTTGGCATTATATAAACTATTCTAGCATCCGGCCAACAACCTTTATCCAAACGAATCCAAGCTACTCGTCAACAACTAGTATTCTAAATTTTAGTACACTGCCTAATATCACAAACTGGTGTATATCAACTTCTTATCAATGGTCATATTCGTCAACTTTGTATACTTTATATATAGCTACTCGTCAGCCAAACCATAATTATGAATAATTCATCAACCAAAACTATTTCTACCTAGCGTGTTAATCACCAACTGATAATATCCTGCCTCGTAAACTACATGTATAATTGAAGTTTTCAAATATTTCGGAACTTTCCTATATATAGTTACTAATCTACCGTTTTCCAAATCTTGAACTGTCCTGCTTCACATGATTCCATTGATACCTTTATTCTTATCGAACACACTCCAATCACATCGATCATCGTAACCATCATTTAGAAATACAGACTCACAACTCACATACAAGTTTACAATTGTCAAATACTAGTATGCGAACACTAGATCCGAAACAAACCTAACCATAAAAGCCACCGTGATTGTGTTGAGGATATTTATAGTTAATATGGCGCTTTGCCACGAGCTTATTGTTTAAATGAATGAGATTCACACATCACTGTAAAATCACCCCCCCCCCCCCCCCCCACCGAATATTGCTGCGGAATTCTATTTCATCGCGTACCAAATGGTTTTCGGGTTGTGTTCGATTTTGTCGAGTTTTATTGATAACAAAATTCACTTTTAATAATCGAGACAAATGTTAAGATCTTCAGTTTATTGGTTTTAACAGTTTGGTTGATTTCTGTTTTTAAATAACAATTATTAATGAGGCCTGTATAGATGTCAGTTGATTCTCGGCGATTTCGACCCGTTTAATTTTGTCTCAATGAATCAGATATTGTAAGATTATGTTTTTTATCTAAGTTATTTTGTCTGATCATATTGGCTTTATTAATAACGTCTAAAATGGATTTACTTACAGGCGGATTCTCGATTTTAGTTTCATTTTTATCAAACATAAGAACATGCATCGGATTGAAAAACACACTTCTCGGAGTGGACTTCAATACAGGAAAATCCTCCTCTACGACCTCTGTCTGACCTTTCCTTGTAAAGTAAATGAAAATGGCACCACCGATAAGAATTAGTACAATAAACACAATTAGTGCCAGTAGCAATATTCTTTTCACCCTCTGCATCCTCCGAAACTTGTGCATATTCCTGAAAAATGAATTTATATAATACTAATTGCAGTAAATGATTAATCAAAGAATACAAACAGTAAAGCATATTGATCCAATCAATTGCTGCTCTTAAAAGTTTTAGCAACTTCATTGAAATTTATTAAAAAATACAATTTATTAATTCAAATATATTTATCTCATTTCTTTTGTAGTACTGGAAGAAAGCGTATAAATTAACCAATGTATGCAAACTAAGTATAAACGGAGAAAAGGACCTTTGGTACGATTTAGAGACGCATTTACAAAGAAAGGTGTTTGTGCAGAGAATTCAAAATTATTGGCAAAAGCAAAAACAGCAAAGGGGGTTCTTACCAGGGACAGATTCTACGCATCTGAAGGTTCATCAGAAATAACTGGAATGTCGTCTGCGACAGAGCGAAGCTGTTCTCCATTCTGTTGTCGCGGTCTGAGTTGTACCCCGATTCCGAAATACCAGACCCTGAATCCGACAAATTGCAGGGTTCGAATTCAGCAAGCACGGTATCTGTCTGGGTCTCAGAAATGCAGGGAATTGTAGAACTGGGGTCTAACACGTTGGTGAACTGGTCCACAGAAAGGTCCTCAGTAGCACGAAGTGCCGTCTCCTGAAGTCGAGAACCACTGACATCAATTAGTTCAACGAATGCAGTGGGATTTTCTTTGGGTGATGTTAACGACAGTCCAAGTTCTTCCATCCTGCGATAAAAACAGTTCTATATAAAGTTAAAAAGTAGTACCAGTAGGCAGTTGGCTTAGCTTTTTGAGTTTTGAATGTTGTATCTCAACCTCGGAGTCTTTAAGATCTGCAAATGTAAATAAAGTAATGATTAATTAGAAATCTTAATCTAACTGAACTGTATGTTGACAGAAAATATACAGCCAATAGCTACGATAGGCAATCATTAAGGTGAATAAATTGCCGAAGATGGTAAATTTGGGATTTCCACTGCGTTGTGTGTGTGGGTTACATGTCAATATTGAGAGTAGAATGTTTGACATAGTGACAACTGTTTTATAAACTGATTCCCCCGTACCCACAGACCTTGAGCCCGGGACAGAGTAAGTCATTGTGATGACGGAGCCGTTCACAGATTGCTTATATACTAGCAGATTTAGGTTGCACTGTCACCAAGTTCAACTCACGATTATGTACCATCGTACACTGCTTTCGTTTTCGGGCACGTAGCATCGGGGGTGGGGGGGGGGCCTGCCCCCCCCCCCCCACTTTTTTTCGCAGTGCTCAACAAATTTACATATAAAAAATTGAATTATCAAGGAGTTGGCCCCCAACTTTTTTGGGAGTATGTAAAAAATTGATATGAAAATAAGGAAATGAGGAGTGAAATTGAAGAAGTTATAAAGGGAAACTTTATTTTTCCCTTTTTTCTTTCAAAAACGATGCTACGTGCCTGGTTTTTATGATTTAATCATTTTGTTGACCGGCTACCTGCAGCTGCCTATCTGTGTGATTGAAAACGCCTTGTCAGGAAAAATTACAGTGTGTCCTTCACAGAAGTTACTCAGATTATAGATCAATCGCACAAACCTCAATTTTTCAGTTAAACATATATTTATTTTAATATAAACCCTTTTTTGTAATATTCACAACAAAACATCACATATTCCAAAATACGCGAAACACATAATATACTATCTTCATCATCAACAAATTATTTGCTCGCTTTCAAGGTTTCATATCAGCGTTTAGAAGTACCTGTAACTCTAGGAGTCTGCCAACTCTTATACAAGATGACCAAAACAATTTTTAAGAAAAAATAAACAACATCAAAGAAAACAACCCAAAAGCATTACGTAGATGCTGTTTACTTATGTCGAGATCAAAAAGTTTGCAACTGACGACCAATTTACTGTTGGTGCACTTGGGGTTGTTATTCTGCAAAGAACTGCAACCATATGGAAGCTGTTGGTTATACATGTACAATGACATCGATCACCTTCGGTGTACTTTCGACTCTAAATGGGGCCAATGCTGAGAGATTGGTACGCGATTTTGCAATACTAATATCATACATGGTGGGCTTGAATGAGTCTTTGTGTTTTGGTGAGAATAATGTTTTTCCCGTTTGTAATAAAAGTTCCAAAGATATCTACATATTGATTATAACAATTTGAACACTTATGTATCATATATGAACATATATCTCTATACAGTCTCTGGCGAGTTCTACATCTAGATCACGCAGTTTTTTAACGGCAGGATTTACAGTTACAGTCTGCAAGCTATTTAGATTTACTAAAATTTGCAATCTTCAATTGGTTTGGTTAAACTTGAAAACTCCCTTTTCTTCAGCACTTTGAAACACGATTTACTGATGATGCAATGCACGAGTTTCTAAAAGTGTGTAGAAGAATTTTCTCAAGAATTGTCATAGAACCAGCTCTTCTGCTATAACAGTCCAACAAATGAAAACCATTGCTTTACTGTTCCATTTTTGTAAGATATCGACTCCATTACTGGAAATCTTTCTATCATGATAAAATTTTGGGGCGAAAAGCTTTTCCACGTTGATTATCATTGAAACACAAGTCAAGTTAACCTTCATTCTTAAAGAAGAGATTTGGTCAACTATAAACCAGTCAAGGACACAAGTAGAAGACACACGAATACGGCACTTTTAAAACTAGACACTTTGCGCAGACTAGCTACGACGAGGTTCGGTTTCTAAAGTAGTCAATATTGTATGATAAAAAAGTCACAAACTAAGAGTTGTACATGGAACTATTTGAGGATACAAGTATAAAGATAAGTCTACGTTTATACTCCTGGTTTTCCATGTATGATTTTTGGGAATTGATTTTAATCAACTCTCCTATGCAGTTACTCAGGCAAACCGAAAGTGAAACAGTGTTTGGACCTAAGCACAAATCAACACCGCTGACAACATTTAGTTCTAATCGATAAATTCGATGTAATGAGTTCTTAAGCTTTTTCAAGGAAACTTATTTATAGATAAATTGTAAATAGTCAGATTTTAAATGGTACGAACAATTTAGATAATTTTTGAAGTCGTAATTTTATATATTCCTACGCCAGAGCTCGTTAAACCAGACGCTCGGCTTGTCGGTGATTAACGGATACAGCTGAGAGTCTGATTGAACGAGACTAGAGTTCAATTTTGCTTGGATCCATACAATTTCTCATAACTATTCCGATTACGTAGTTTGATGGAATAGATCTTTGAATATTATACAACATGATTCATATTGAGTTTTCACGAAATTCCTGTGGGAGAATTCATATTATAAAAAATGTGCGTAATTCAAATACATATAGGAAAGTACCTGCCATGCAAAATAACATATCATTGATTATAAAATAAATAATAATTGATAAAATCAACTCCCATCAGTTCCTCAGTACTTTGATTTTCTTCGGTGTTTCAACTCGCATTTTTGGGGTTTATTTTTTTTTTTTTTTTACAAAAGTCAATAGAAAAAAGCCTAAATTTAAGTTTGTTAATCTATCATTAAATATTAATAATTAAAACAAATGATAATAGAGTGTTACCTGCCTGTTGGTCGGTAGGTCGTTTATCAGTCCCTGCAAGCCTGGCATCAGCTGATGAGCGGACTGTGGCGGTGATCTGTTACTGGTGCGGGCCTCCTCACTACGTAACAGCCGATCCCAGTGATGTGACAGAGATGTCATCGGATACAGAAATGGCTCCATACAGGTTTACAACAGGAGTTTGATTTACAGTCGGTCAGCATGTACATTTTTTGTTCTCCTCAGCTTTTTGTCTTCCTAGTTCAAATAGCACGATCAATGCAGAGAAGATTTATAAGATGTTGGATTAGCATGTTTTGCAAATTTGAAACAAAATCAGATTTATATGCACGTCAAACGTAAATTCAGCAAAGCATTTTGTTTGATTACAAAGCATGTTTTTGAAGGACAAAAAATCTTTCAAAGATTGAACAGAAAAATGTTCATTTCATTATTTGATAAAGTTAAAATGTCATAGCGAAAATTACATAAACTATCATGTTTCTTGAAAAGGTAAGTTCGATCCATATGATAAATCCCAAAGTTGCAATAGTTATGATTATGGTCATAAAAGTTATAAAATGTAAATCAAGTACATTTTTGGATCTCTTGACGTCATCCAAGCATGGGAGTGAAACTATTGTGCTTTCAAATTGACACACTGCAGGTGCTTGCTATATATGTGAATGCAACTCGCACGTGAAACTCAACACTAGCGTCATCTCTGTGTGTGTAGTTCTTATGATTGTTTAATTGCAGTTGTTTTTAATCCCCGAGTAAGATTTATTTACAGAGGAACAATTTTTATTGATACTCCGAAACAAATTCTTCTCACGATTAGGGGCATTTCTTAGAAGAATCAAATCTAATCACTTTGTCTCTGTAAGGGGTCTAAGCAATATCGGCGCTCAATAATAAGCTAAATCATTATCATTCTGAAATATAATAAACCAATTTCCGTTAATATCATATTTTTGAGTCTTCTGTCAGAGAATCACGCTTTTTATTCTTAATAAAGATGTACTAGCATTTGGGTCTCATTGGTTTGTTTTCCTTTTTTAGCACAGTATATTGTCTTTAGATTTTTTGCCTTATAAAATGAGGGATAATTGTTTTCTTTAAGACGTCATAATTCTTTACTTTGGAATATGGATCTTCCCGTGTACCGTATATCTTACTCATGCCTACTACCCTCCCGATTTTGGCATAGACCGGCCACATTTTTGTGGTTGTAAATATATCTATACCAGAAAAAAACCCTAAAGAAAGTACTGTATAAAAAGATTTTTAAAAAATATTCAGCCAAGCAGATTATGAGGTTTATTAAGGATGCATTTGCAGCTTTTATCATATATTGTAAAATATCGCATCCAATCTATGAGAGAAAAACGAAACTGTAACGAAAAAACCATGCATATATATATGCATAGTATGTATATTCCATATACTTGTACGATATATATATATATATATATATATATATATATATATATATATATATATATATATATATATATATATATATATATATATATATATATATATATATATATATATACACACACAAGTAATTGTTGTTTTTTTCCCCTAGCTATTAATTATTAAGATATCGACAAAGTAAAATAAAAAAAGAAGACAAACCAGCAATTTTTCTGGTTTAGTGGCATAAAATAAAGAATACAAACTTTAATACAACAGTGTAAGAAATGGTAATTTAAGAGAAATAAATAAGACGCTTACGGGTCACATCGCTCGCCTGAGCAACAAAAGGTCAAAATTTGATTAAAGTGTTTATAAAATGCAATAAAACATGTCTAAATAAGCAATCTTGCTTGTAGTTCGATTCGCTAAAATATAACACGCATTGTTTGACTTTACCCCATTTTCATACCAATTTAACACAAATATCTTGTTATGAAAAACGTAAGACGGTGATTGATTTCTATATAATTTATATGGTTTTTTTTTCTGTGTTAGTTTTTGAAGCCCCCATTTCTGACCACGCACGCCATTGTCTGATAAAACTATTGCAAACGTTATGTCGTACATAATGGGTTGATCGGTGAATACGAATTTAAATACAGTACGGTATTATAAGGATTGGTTTTTACTAACAAAGGAGAACCAACATCAAAGTTATCTTCGTCGTTTTCGATAACCATGACAATTCGAGTTACAATGTATGTGACAGGATCATCCGGAGCAAATTTTAATTAGATATTGATTTGGAAAAAAAAGTATTCAGTATTTTATTTTTTATGTTGATTTTTAAAAGCATATAATTTGATGTATGGAAACAAGGGCGGGTGATCTAAGGTTTTGAACCCCACCGGCACATATAATTACATATTTTAATGTGAATTTGCGATGCAAAATGTTATAAATATATTATAAATATCAACTGCGAACTTGAGAGAGAGAGAGAGAGAGAGAGAGAGAGAGAGAGAGAGAGAGAGAGAGAGAGAGAGAGAGAGAGAGAGAGATGCTTTTTTTGTTTTCATAATTCATTGCATATTGACGTGTCTGTTTTGCTGCTACACACAGAAAATCTATTTTAAAAAAAAATGAAATCTAGTGGTAGGAGGTGTTCGATTTTCTTAGAAGAGTCACGTGAATTGGTCACTTACTTGCTCCATAGATTTGATCGAAAGTACTCGAGAATCCCTATAATTCCCTATAATATTTAGTAACAAATATGATTCATGTATCATATAAATAATGAGCAGAAGACTATACTATGCTTTCTGTGTCTGACAAGATATATACACAAAGTGACATTTACAAAAAGGGGGATTCGATTTTTCTAAATAACTTTCTATTTTCATAAGATTGATCGGGACATCTGTAATATATTTTCTAAAAATTTAGGAGAAAGTTAACATGTTCGACATGTTTTTGTTTTCAGCAAATCTCATGATATAAAACATGTAAATAAATCGGGATCGACATGTAATAATTCCCAACCCCGCGATTCAGCGCGAACACAACAATGACTTCGATCAGAGAAAAAATAGAGCAATTTTGCTCAATCACAGGTAAATTTTAACCAAGACAACCAAGTAAAGATCAAATATTTAATCCTGTGATACAAAGCATCAATATTTTCATTTTAAACTTACGGTTTAGTGTTAACTAATCGATCTAGAGACCTGTAGACTCGTTTCAATTGATTTTCAATCTATATATTCACCAACTCTTTGTTTTTAAACATAAGATGGAACCATTTTAACAAGAGATTAGACTTTTGGTAGTTGTGTCAAACAGCAGTGTGACGTATGCCTGTCTATTTCATTGTTGTCCACTCAGCGATGGCTGTACGACTAAGCAATCCATGCTCATTTCACTCGAAACCAGCGTCATTTTATTATTAACTTGTTTTGATCCAAGAAAAAAAAGTTACCTCCTATGGAAAGTATATGGTCATCTTGAAATGGTTCAAAGTCAATATTGTTATGAAGAAACTATGATACCAGAGTATTTAGAAAACGGTCATTGATATTTTTGTCTGACTGTCAGTCATGTTTTCTATAAATGTAACAAATCAAACAAAAACAAAACAAAAGTTTTGTACATAAGAAGCTGAGTCTGACTTTATAAGAAATGCCATTCATTTGTATAATTACAGTCTTATAATGAACGTTATCTTTAAAGGGGCTGATCAAGAGGTTGGTAAAAATCTTCTAGAGGCATGTAATGGGAACCTGGAGCTGGCTATAGACATGCACATGGACAGTGGTGGACCCTCTGCCCCACCCCCAACAGATCAGGGCGGGGCATCCGCCCAACCCAGCCAGCCTCTCCCCAGAGATTCAGAAACATCCTCATCAGCACCCATAGACTTAGAGTAAGTACAAAGCAAACTTTTTTATTCTAAGAAAAACAACTCAAAGAGGATATTTTGAAATAGTCTATGACCCTTTGTATCTTGCACACTTAGTTCAGGATACTTTAAGGCAGTTAAATTGATTGGATATTGGTGAAATAAAAACCCAGAAAAATTGTAATCTACAGTGTGCATGTTTCTTGATATTATGCAATCAGTCAACTACTCTAAACATTAGATAAGATAACGATTAAAGGGGCATGGTCATGATTTGAGCTGAAAAATTTTCAAATTTTACACCATTTTCAATGTCGATAATGCTTCACTGGAGTATTTTTGTTAGTTATAATTTGAATATCATTTGTGGAGTTATATGCAAGATTTAGATCTTGCATATATGCAGCATATTATTATCGTTTAATTACCATTTAAACAAATTTTGTATATATAATTTGTTCAATAAAACTAACAAAAAATACTCTGTTTCGACCGCATTTTTTCCTAGCTGATTTGTTCGGTCAAATCTTCACCTTGCCCCTTTACATATTTAAAAACCTAATTTACTCATATTCTATCAACATTTTTCATAAATCCATACCATAGTATCTTTTGATATTTTTTTGAGATTGAAGGACACCCACCCTAAGTTGAAAATGAAAATAAAAGAGATTTTAAAAATCTGAATATACACCGCCATATCATATAATTTTCTTAAAGTTAAAAAAAAAATTCATTGTGTTTAAAGGGTCCTTACACCATTGAGTTGATATAAAAACCAGGCACATTACTGTCATTAATACCTATCTAATGGACATGGTTTTCTTAATGAAAAAATGGAATTCAACTTTCAGTGATGATGTTCGAGCTCCTATACCTCAGAGAAACGAGACCCTGATCGAAGATGTCCCAGCATTTGGTAGGTACATGCTTTTTATAAAATCTGTTTAATGAAAAATTTGAACTTACATGTAGCCAATGACATTTATTTAATTTGAAATCGTGGAATAAAAATGTCTGATACTCAAAACTATGAGAGTTTTAATTGCTTTATAAAATAGTAATGATGTATGGAAGAAAAAATGATATACGGGTAGGTCATATGACAATAATTACATTTTTTAGTGTCTTTGTAATAACACTACGAATTGATTTTGCTAGTAGTTCAATACTCTTTATCTATGATGCAAAAAATGTACTGTTGAGGCACAAGTAGGGTTTACAATCATACAAAATAAGAATTTTGTAAAAATATCAAGAAATTTATATTTAATTGTTGAATATTGTATAAATATATGCAGTAAGGAATCATTCTTTGAATGTTATAAGGTGATCATTATTCCTTTGGGCTTTATTGGAATTTGAACACGCCCCAACCATCTATAGTCATCACCTCAAGAAGAATGATTCCTTATTCTTTAAAAATAATTCAAGATTAGAGGTTTATGAAATTGTTCATCTCAGTTATGATAAACCCAGTAAATAAAGTTATACTCACTTATTCAATGGATTAATGTTGTGTAGGGTTATCCCATGATTTTGTTATGGAAAAAGATTTTCATCCATTGAGCCCTGACCAGTTGATAGGAAATGAATAACCTGAGAACTTCTTTTGATAAAAGAGTAAAATTTAGAAATACGCTGAGTCAGTTATTAATTTGTGAAAAAAATCAACTCCTGCCAAATATTAGTACATGTAGTTTTACAGCAGTTTATGACATTCATTAAAATTTTATTAATTGACATACTTAGCATGCAATGGTTTTTGTCTGACACAAAGTGTTTATATACCATTGTAAGTATATTATATATTTTGTGTTTTCAATATTTGGCAGAAATTTATTTTTCAACTAGTAAATGTGGATTTGAATTGCGGTACTGTATTTCTGAATGTACCCACAGTTGAACATCAATATCTCGAACACTGATATCTCAAATACAATGGATAATTATGTTGAAGTGATTTGTAAGTCCCAACCGCTTATTTTTAAAGTATTTTCACCCTTGAAATCTTGAATACTCAGATATTTCGAAGTTTTGAAACAGTCCCATTTAGTTCAAGATAACGAAGTTTGACTGTATTTACATACATATGTCACTTGTTTAACATATGTTCATGATTAAGTAGAAGCAGCCATCCACCAAGTTTTCTAAATCTACAGTAATAAGAACCATGTGTCATACACATACGTTTACAGAAATCTAATAAATTCAGTTGATTTAAACATATTTTTATTGTACAAAAATACCATTGGGATTGGGCACTAGTTCCATAACTTAGATCGCCCTCTCCCAATAAATACAGTTGATTCTGACACAAACTGTTTATAGACCAAAACAACAGATTAAGTTTAAACTGACACAAATTGTATACATGTATATGGTAATACAATGTATTCAGTTTATTCTGATATGAAATGTTTATGGATAGTTATGAAAAGTTTGAACTTGCATGTAGGCAATGAGATTTATTTAATCTGAAATATACATGAAGTTCATTGTGGAATAGAAATGTCTGATACTCAATATTATAAGAGCTTTAAAAATAGTAATGATGTATGGAAGAAAAAATGATGTAGGTCATATGACAATATTTACATTTTTTAGTGTCTTTGTAATAACACTATGAATTGATATTGTATTGTATTAATAGTTCAATACTTTTTATCTGTGATGCAAAAAATGTACTGTTGAGGCACAAGTCGGGTTTATAAGCATGCAAAAATTAAAATTTTGTAAAAATGTCAAAAAAGTTATATTTAATCAAACAATTGCTGAATATTGTATAAATATATGCAGTAAAGAATCATTATTCCTTTGGGCTTTATTGGAATTTGAACACGCCCTGACCATATATAGTCGTTTGACCTCAAGCAGAATGATTACTTATTCCTTAAAAATAATTCAAGATTAGAGGTTTATGAAATTGTTCATCTCAGCTATGATAAACCCAGTAAATAAAGTTATACTCACTCATTCAAATCAATGGATTAATGTTATGAAGGGTTATCCCATGATTTTGTTATGGAATAAGATTTTCATCCATTGAGCCCTGACCAGTTGATAGGAAATGAATAACTTGAGAACTTCTTTTGATAAAAGAGTAAAATTTAGAAATACACTGAATCAGTTATTAATTTGTGAAAAAAATCAACTCCTGCCAAATATTAGTACATGTAGTTTTACAGCAGTTTATGACATTCATAAAAATTTTATTAATTGACATACTTAGCATCCAATGGTTTTTGTCTGACACAAAGTATTTATATACCATTGTAAATATATTATATATTTTGTGTTTTCAATATTTGGCAGAAATTTATTTTTGAACTAGTAAATGTGGATTTGAATTGCGGTACTGTATTTCTGAATGTGCCCACAGTTGAACATCAATATCTCGAACACTGATATCTCAAATACAATGGATAATTATGTTGAAGTGATTTGTAAGTCCCAACCGCTTATTTTTAAAGTATTTTCACCCTTGAAATCTTGAATACTCAGATATTTCGAAGTTTTGAAACAGTCCCATCTAGTTTAAGATAACAAAGTTTGACTGTATTTACATACATATGTCACTTGTTTAACATATGTTCATGATTAAGTAGAAGCAGCCATCCATCAAGTTTTCTAAATCTACAGTAATAAGAACCATGTGTCATACACATACGTTTACAGAAATATAATAAATTCAGTTGATTTAAACATATTTTTATTGTACAAAAATACAATTGGGATTGGGCACTATTCCATAACTTAGATCGCCCTCTCCCAATAAATACAGTTGATTCTGACACAAACTGTTTATAGACCAAAACAACAGATTAAGTTTAAACTGACACAATTTGTATACATGTATATGGTAATACAATGTATTCAGTTTATTCTGATATGAAATGTTTATGGATAGTTTAATCTGACGTGTACTGTTTATAGACTTTTAAAATGGATTCAGTTTCAGCCCAGCACTTGGAGGAGCTCACCCACCAACACGACAGTGGTTGGTCTTTCTTGGTCACTCTCAGCTTTTAGTGTCCTCCTTGCATGATTAGAAGATGCATCAAAGGGCATTTCTTTCTTCGTGCAAAACAATGTCTCATGCTTTTAAAACTCTGAGTTTTGGGTTATTTTCTTTTTAATGTCAGATCTATGCTTTATTATTATGCAATTTATTTTGCTGCCTTATGTGTAGTGAACCATTTTCTAAAAATATTTTTAATCTATAATACATTTGATAAAGATTGCTAAGATTTTTAATTTTAATATATAGATGTTGTGCCGAAACTGCATTGCGTTAAGTGGATCATTTAAAAGATTTCAATGCAAAGTGAATCAAATGTCACGTGATATGATCTTTGTAGGATGCACATGTCTGAATGCTTATTTGTGCGATATTTTGGAAAATATTTCAGCAAGGTAGATTCAAAAGTTATATTTTCTTTAACTAATCATAATTTACAATTTTATTCAAAGTTATAGATTCATTATCATAAAAGACATGAATGTGTTTTGTACAATTATTAGATTAATAACTAAAAAGAAGAATACAGTCACTTAGTTACCAAGGAGAGAAAGAGAAAGAAAGAAAGAAAGAAAGAAAGACATATTTTGAACCAGACAATTCTCCAGACTTGATTTGTTACCATATTCTTCATTTTTCATAATATTCATAAGTCATTTGTTACAATTTGATTTGTTATCAGTCTTTGGAGCAAGTCATTTTTTCCATGATGCCATTTGGTGTTTTTTTCTGACACAATTAGGATTAAGGAATTGTTATAAGTCTGTCTATAAACAATAAAAGATTGCCTTGCTCTTTTTTTGTGTATAGGTCCCATACAATATCAAAATTGTTGAAAAATTTCACGCTATTGTGCCACTTTACATATCTGACTTTTTTGTGGTATCGACAGATTTTGCAGTGTTGCAATTCTGACAATGTTCTATTAAGGTAAAATTAATGAATAAACTTGCATTAATTCCTGGAAAAAAAACCCAATGACTTTTATTGCTATATTTAGGATTTACCATAAATTAATTTAATGAATTTCATTATTTAATTTAGAATGTACCGGTTAACAACTGTTTTGTATTCTCTGTATTTAGGTTCTTCTTTCAGTAAGTACTTCTGTCAATGGAGTTTGTTTATGTGAATTACACAGTGTAACTTTAGTTGGGTGTATACATGTATATTTGGTGTTTTGCTGTAACAGTATGGTTGCTGGTTCCAGTTTCTTCATCTGTTGTTTTACGTTTGGATCAAAAACATTGATTCTACATTGGGAATCCAAGTATTTTCAAAAACTGTTTTTGAAAATGTATTACCGTTATATACAAAGTATACTATCAAATATTCTTTAAATTACACAGTTCAATATTAACATAAGAAAAAAAATATTTATTGAAATAAATTGTCATTTCAGGATTATTTTCTTGTGAAAATATATTAATTTATTTATATGTTTATTATTGAGGTTTTCATGAATCAAAACGAGAATCTTAAAATGTACACAGACAACACACGTGTAGTAAATATTTTCCTAAATTTATAAACTATAAATAACCTTTTCTCTGTAGATATATTTTACATTATTCAGTCATTGAAATTCATATTTTGAGGTAGAGGGAGTAAATAGAAATTCTAATAATACTCAGATTTTTAGGTTAAGTTTAAGTTCCAATTTTCCTTACAAGGACAAAAATGAAGGCAATAAGGACAAAAATGAAGGCAATATTGTGGCATACAAATACTAGAATATACAATACCCTGATATAAGAATGTATAAATAACATGAGGTAGGAAGGATGAAATGGAATTGTCTAAAAAGTTCACTCTGTCTCTAGCTGTAGCTGCAGTTGAAATCATGGATGAAACACACTAGTCCTGTTCATCAACAGAACCATCATCTGTGTTTGTCTTGAGTTCTTTGACATCGTCAGACATTTGGGTGTCATCGTTTGTATATCTTTCCAAGTCGTCATCATTCTGCTCAATTTGTTTTACTGTGCTGCCAAAATTTAAATCTTTCATCTGATTTACATGTCCTTCATTATCGTCATTAGAATCATCACCACTATTGTTATCTTGTTCAGTGGGGATGTCTGCAAGGTTCAGTCCATTTTGTAGAACACTTGTTTGTTCCTTTGAATCTTCTCCTCCTTCATCAGAATCTGATTTTAACTCAGGTCCATTAAAAGTTGTTTCTTTGGAATCCGATTTGTCTTGTCCGCCATTTTCTTTGGAATCCGATTTGTCTTGTCCGCCATTTTCTCCCATTCCACCACTCTCTGTACTGCTAGAACCAGGATTGTATCGTTCTGGAAGATTTGTCGACGATGACTGAATGTTGTTAGTCATTTCATTGCTGTCGTTTTCTTTTGACTCGCTGCTCCCGCCGCTTACTTCTCTGGAGTTGTCGCTCAAAAGTTGTCCTCCCATGTCGTCTGCTATTGCTCCATTCCTGATATTTCTAAACTTGAATAATCTTTTTTCTAAATTTTCTTTGAGGTCTTTCATGTTTTTCACAAAGAAAATTACTATTTTATTTGGTGCATCCTTGCTTGGCATGTATCCATCATTTGGTACTGTAAATATGTACAATGTAGTGAATTCATGTGCATTTTTTTCCCATTGAAATACGTTAATTGAACTTTACCATATTGAAACTATTTTTTTTCAAGAACAGTCAGATTAACAAAATTAAGTATTTGAAAGGTGGAACCTTGATCTATGTACCAAATGAGTTAAATTGAAATAATGCTGTTTCTGAAATTAGTAGACATCCTATCCAGAATTGTTTTAATTAGTATCATGGTCTAAACAAGCAATCTTGCTCTTGGCGCTTTTTGGGGCTTGTTATGCATATATTTATGTGTTGTAGCACATAATTCAATGCTGTTAATAAATATCATATGTGTTATATATAAGTTAACAAGAAATAAGCCTCCAGTCTTAATAGTGTTAGTTCAAATTTTATTTGGTTATTATATTATTATTAATATACACAGAACTTCAAGAAAAATATTAAAGAGTGAAAGGAATCAAATCTGATAGATGTTAGTGTTAATGAAGATTCTTCAAAATACTTGGAACCCAATGATGAGTATTTTATTATAACCCTTTGTTAAATGGATTAGAATTTTCAGCACCACAGTCTATCAGAAAAAAATCCTTCACCTCTTCATCAAATTGATTAATAGACAAAATGAATACATTTATTTACACTGAAACATAATGCATTAATTTTGGATTGTCAGATACAAAGGCGCTTCTGCATGCATTATATAGAGCTATAATGTCCTTGTATTGAAACGTTAAAATTGAAAATGAATACATTTCAAAATAATAGATTCAGTTGGCAAATAGTGCATTTCAATTATATCACATGGAAGATACAATACAAACGGAGTCAACATGTCATGCATTAGTTAATTTCATTGTCCAACAAGGCATGCAGTTTCCAAAAGCTTAGTCGTAAATTTTCATTTGATCAAGTTGAAAACGAAAGGAATTCAAAATGAATTTATTAAAAAAAAACAAGAGTGCTAAATGTTTCAGAAAATATAATTAACGTTTTGTTTCTAATATCCTTCATATTAACACTATATTCTCACAAACTAGTAATGACGAAACGTTGTATTTTTATGTAGTTTTGCGTGGACGCCGAAGACAAGCACGGTCTGTTTTTGACGGTTTTCGAGATTTTCAAGCAGAAGCTAGTAAGTACAGAAATATTATCTTGTTTCCATTTCATTTTCACTTCATATTAAAGACACCCATTATATTCTATTTGCTAGGGCCGAATTGTTAAAAAAGTTTCGTGCTTGATTCGCTAGATATTATATATTGACTGGGATACCTTTAGTTGAAGGACGATGCATGTTAGAAGTGGAGGTAACGTATGGATCGAAATTCGAATCTATTGCCGGCAGTCGCCGCCCAAGAAGTTCCATGACTCTTCTGTATGTGTCTTGGTCCACGTTTCCATGGCGATGGTCATGGACGATATTTCGATCGCCGATCTTGTGCACGTGGAAATTGCCGTTGGGATGTGTCACTTCATTCATCTGCTGACTTCCTGAGCGAACGGTGTGATCGGCACCAAGTTCTGGGAAAATACTTCTCCCGTCAACCTTAAACATCTGTCCGGATACGGAGCGCACTGATGGATCACCGTCTACACGCATTGTGTGGACTGCGTGCCCATGTGAGTGGCCGTGACCATCATGACTGTGTCCATCATGCGCGTGTCCCATATGAGTGTGTCCATGTCCGTCATGTGCATGTCCAATATCTGAATGAACATGTCCGCCGTCTACCCTCATCATTGTTCCAGACACAGATCCTGTCAAACCAGTCCTTGCTCCTGTGACACCGGGGGAACTTCCACCTCCAAATCCAATTGTGACGGCTCCATCGCTCCCTGTGTTATACATTCTGGTCACTGGGATCTTCACGGTTCTTGTTACGGCGCTTGCGCGAACATATGGCTCAGGCTGGCGAATATTTACAAAGACTCTCTTCATTGTTTTTGTACCGTCAGACTGTTTGGTGTAAACTCTGATGACCCCTTTGCCATTCTGTGAATGTGTTTGAACTTGACCTCTCTCTGCTGCTGGATCGTAGTCTAATGGCCTAGCATGATCTGCTTCTTTCAGTTTACTGCTGATAGCTAAGAAAATTTTCGATGGTCTACGGTTCAATGCATTATTTGTAAAACGAATTTCTCTTGGTTCATTTATAAATGGCTGGGGCATTCTATTTATTCTCAGGTCCATATTTTGAGCATCCATTTGGTTATCAATCATTCCTGCTCCAATTTGATTTTCGATGTTTCTACCAATATCTATGGAGCCATCTGGAATGTTGATATTCATTTTACCAGTTGCGTCGCCTTGCTGGCCAACAACCCTCTCTGAAGTGACCACTCCATCTTGAAGAATCGATTTAAGGATTGTCTTCAGACCTCCATTTTGTTGTCCTGTCTGTACAGCGGTTGTTGCTGCATCAGCAGGACCTTGTCGAATGTGAACACATATTTTCTTCAACCCGTGCATTTTGCCAGATTTGTGGAAAAGTTCGATGACTCCCGTTGTTGCAGGCTGCGTAGAATCGGACCACACTTTCACGTCATTTGGTCCCTTTATGTAATTACCCACTGCAACTCCATCCACTCCAGCTGGACTGCCATCCATAAGATGTCCCTTGCCTCTGATTGACAAATCCACAAAGCCCCCAGAAGATGGAGGGGGGTTTACAAAGTTACCTGAATCTACAACAGGTCCCAAATTTAGAGAAGTTTGGTCCATAATGGTACCCACACCCTCTTGTTCACCCATTACAGTTGAAACTACCCCAGTAGGAGCATTCTGTTCAAATTCATTTGGTCCGTAACCTGGAGTTGGATCCATTGTTCCTGGCACTGAAGGAACGTTCGGTGTGAACTCATTTGTTCCATAATCCTGAATTGGAGGCACAATGTCTGGCTGAGGAGGGATATTTTGGTTCATCTCATTTGTGTAGGATTCGGTTGGATAGTTCATATCTGTTGCAGAGGGACCATTGTTTTTTTCGTAACCTTGAGTTAGAGTCATTGTATCTGGTCCTTGATTATAATTTTGCTCATATTGGTTGCCTTCATAGTATGGAGTTGGTGTAGGACTTGGGATTGCAGGTGGTTGAATGTAGCTGGCTTCTGTTGGATCTATTAGTGGAGCTGCTTCAACCCTTATGCTCTCCATACCTGGGGGTACATTTGATTTAACAAAAGTAGGTTCAGGAGTGGTAGGGACTTCAGGAATGAATTGAACTTGATCCCCAGGAAACGCAGAATCCCGATTCCCAGGATATCCTCCTGTAGGAGTTGGAACTCCTGGATCTCGCCAGATTGAATCACCTGGTAGTGGTAGGTTATTATTACTTTCCATGAAAATGTCACCGACAGGAACATTAGGCCATTTGGAGGGTCCTTCTGCTGGACCATTTGTATTGTCAATATTGAATCGATTGATTTCCCCACCTGTGCTTTCTGACAGAAGCAAATCTGAAGTCAGACGCTCAGAATTCCGGGGATATTCATTGTCCAAAATTGTAGCGGCTTGTATTTCGTTTGAGTCTTGTCCACTTGAGTCGCTTCCTCCTGTTTGTGATCCCATCTCTTGTGAATCGTCACCAAGGTTTTCTTTGCTATCTGAATCAGTTATGTCTCCATTGTTGTATCCAGCGTCCCCTTCACTTGAGTCACTATTAGAAGCTCCAGAACCAACTGTGCCTACTTGTGCTCCGTAAGTCAAATCACCCTGCCTGTCTGTTCCTTCTCCAGAGTCGCTACTGCCTGTCCCTTCTCCAGAGTCACTTCCTGTTTCCATGTTATTGAAGTTAAGTATTTCGTCCCTTGTTGTACCTTCCTCTGAGTCATCGCCTTCTGCTCCTGAATCAGCCATGTTTGTTTTCTTGGCACAACGACTGCATTTTCTCTTTCCACCAGATCCATCCATTTCCCCTTCGCTAGAGTCATCGCTGCCTGTTCTTGAGTTTGAGTCATCGCTTCCTGTTTCCATATTGTTGAAGTCAAGTATTCTGTCCCTCGATCCATCTATTTCTCCTTCGCTAGAGTCATCGCTGCCTGTTCCGGAGTTTGAGTCATCGCTTCCTGTTTCAATATTGTTGAAGTCAAGTATTCTGTCCCTTGATCCATCTATTTCTCCTTCGCTAGAGTCATCGCTACCTGTTCCTGAGTTTGAGTCATCGCTTCCTGTTGCTGATCCCAAATCAATCGTACGTGTTCCAAGTCTCATATCATCTATGACTCCGTCGGAAGAGTCATCGCCTCCTGTTCCGAATTGCATAACATCTATGGCTCCCTCGTTGGAATCATCGCTTCCTACTCCTGCTCCAGAATCACTGCTACCTGAATTACTTGATCCTGTTTCAATTCCTATAACACCAACAGTTCTGTCGCTAAAATCGTCGCTTCCTATTCCTACTCCAGAATCACTGCTTCCGGTGTCAGCTCCCATTAATACCGTAGCCCCTTCGTAAGAATCGTCACCTGTGGTTCCTTGCTTATTCTTACATTTGTTACAGTTTTTGCCCTCTGAAGAATCGTCCCTATTGCCGTCCCCAGAGTCACCGTCGCTGCCTCTCATATCTGCCATGTCGATGTTTACTGACCCGCCGCTGTCGTCTGACTGAGATGTTTGACTCCCGCCATTACTTGCATCCATATCGTCACGTGATTGTCCGTCATCACCTTGATCGTCTCCAGTCGTACTCGATCCGTCGCTCTCACTAGTATCCCGTTTAGTTATATGATGGACGCTCAAACTAGATGATTGCTCAGCAATAACTACAATAAAGATAATTTAGCACTGAGTTTCTTAGATGATATTTTTAAAAAAAAACCAAGAGTGACAGATGACTACTTTTAAAATTGAATGACAAATTTCATTAGCATTTGAATTTCCACACTATCCATAGTCTTTTTTCCACTCGAATTTTTAATTCGGTTTTGTTAAACACTTACACGCAGCGAAAAGAAAAATAAAGATTGCGGCCCGGAGAGGCTCCATCGGGATAGTTACTCTGAAATGAAGAGACAAACATGCAATGTTCAGAAGAAATTACTGTTAAATCATTTTAATAGATTGAATTAATTGCACATTATGGAATTCTTACATTTCAGTATCAAAACTCTATAGTCCGATTAAGAGTGCAAAAACTTCTAGTTGTTGATTTATTCTACATGAAAAACCTATTTTTTTGTTTACCTTTTCAGTTAGGCTGTCTTTTAAAGTAAAGTTCTAAATATTTTACAATAATTTCTTTCAAGTTATGAATTATCAAAAGAGACTGTAAAACTTTAGATAAAAGATCTCGGCGGAAAGAATTTAAATATGTTATTTATATGCAAATATATGATTGGAGTCCATCACCATTTTACTAAATCACGTGTTTTGCTGCCTTTGTTATAGGGCAGCAGGAGGCAATGATGAGACAAGGGCCCGGCTCATCCTTCAAGAAGAGGACCCTAGAGGACTTGTTCAGGCCCCCCATAGACATCACATTCAAAGGCACATTTGCCAGTGTAAGAACATTTGCTTCAAGTTTTGGAAAAACACTCTCATATTTATAGACCTAATGTTGTCCTAGAAAAAAATCTTACGATTGAATATTTGTTTCGCTTGTTGATTTCTTTCGGCAAAACCTAGTATACATTATTCTTTATTATCCAATTTCCATGTCTCGAGGAAATACCGAATTGCGGTCCGTTCCTTTTAGTTATCTATGTTGAACCATCATGCTTGATATTAAATTTCGTCGTCAGGCCCGAGAAGCGGGTACAACGCTAAAGAAATACGTGATGGTCAATGTTCAGAATGTGAAAGAGTTCGTCTGCCAGGCGCTGAACCGTGACGTATGGAGCCACGACGGGGTCAAGGCCATTGTCAAGGACCATTTCGTGTTTTGGCAGGTAGGGTTATGGTTATTTTGTATACAATTTAGCCATTTTCTGCTTAATTTAAGTTGTTCTTTGTAACAAACAGTATCATATATATTTGCAAAAGGTTTGAGGCACTTAAAATAAATCTTAAAGCTAGCTATTTGGGTAATTAAACGGTAATTGGTTAAAAAGAAAAAGTCGATCCTTATCTTATTGGAGGAGAGTTAAATAATAGTTAAAACCATATAACTTTGACAATTCTAACACACTGACAACGAATTGAAATATCTTTCAATAAATTTTAATTCAAAATCTTTAAATTTTAATTCAATTTCTTTAAATTTAAATTTAATTTCATTAAATTAAATGGTGTTTTGCAGCTTTATTGAATGTTTACACAATTTTTTTTAATCATAAGTATAAAATTGTCAAATTTAATGGAGCTTAACGGATAGTAGGAAAAAAGCCGAAGGTAAAAAAAAAGTTCAAACGATGTAATTAATAGATTTACATTTTGATATTTATGAGATAAAAGGGTAAATAAATAGTAGAAATACCGTTTCAAGCTTCCTAGAAATCCAATATGTCCACCAGCCAGCTGAATCAGGAGTAGAATGGTTCCCCGGCCGGCCCCTCTCGGGCAATATATAAGCTCTCCATGGATCAGACCCCTAATACATCATGATAATATATTACTCTCCGACTTATTAAAATTCACAAGTCTTTAGGGTGATTTCAAGGTACGCTCTTTGAAGTTGGGGATTCTCTCGGCTTCACCCTGGGAGGAACTGGCCGTACAAGAGTCAGAGTGCACGTTGTTTTTCACGTGGACAATATTATTGTTAGTTAAATAAGGCCGAATTTTGCATATTAAACACGTAATATACATAATTACGTTTGATTTCAATTATGTAAAAAACACAAACCGGAGAATTCTCACTTCTGTAGGACTATCAATCTCGTGTGTATATACGCAGTCCTCTTTTTATAATTCATCATGCATATGCATTTTTGTTTTTGGATTTTGTAATGGAATAGACAACCTACGTCGATGTGTCAAGGCGTTGCTTTACGAAATAGAAAGTGTATGAAATCCTTGAAATATACATGTGTAGATACATTTTAATGCTTTAATAACCACAATAAATATTGGTGTTATCGCGTGAAAATAACCTGTAATGATTGATTTATATAAAAAGAGATAACTAATTCGTCTTAGATATAAGGTCTTTTATAAGTCGTGTTATATGCAAAACCTAGTTTACTTGAGTACATGTACTTTGAATTTTGAAATAATAAAAATTATGTTGTTTTCAGTTTTATTTCAAAACTTAAAGAGACTGAGTTTAAAAAATAAAATTAAGAAATCGTCTTGGTAGAACTATCTTGGAAATACATGTACATTGCATTGAAGAGAATTAAAAAAAATATGGAGATGGAGAGAGATTCGAAATGAATGCATGCGTTGTGAAACGACTTCCCCTGATTTAATTGACATTTAATTAGAGCGGTCGCTACCTTGTATAAATAAAAGCTCATTGTCTTATGTACCTCTGTTAACAAGAAAATGATAAATTGAGAAACTTGGTCTTAAAATATACCCAAGTTTATTGTCCCAAGGTACATGTTTTTCGGACAGGTTTTGAAAGCTTGATATTTTATGACTTATCAATAATTTTTGATTTGACTAAAATTCTTCGTCAATTTCAGAGAAGTTATCGCCGCCAACATTATGAAAGAGTATTGACCTTATATATTTAACGAGATGATTTTTAAAAAAATTGAAATTTTTGCCACCTCAAAGCAATTTATCTTATTTTGATAGTTATGAATTACAGTAGGTTAAAAGTTTGTTTTGTTATTTTTTTCTTTTTCGAATCTGGTGTAAAACGTACTTAGTTGACGATGTGATGTATATAATGGAACTTGAAGCATCGGTCACGCCTTAGGACATACATGTATACCAGTAAAAATTAATTAATGAAAATACATACAAATAGGCAGTCGTAGCTTTCCCGCAAACATTAACGTTTAACTATTTTATTCACGAGTCTTTTCATAAATTATTCACAATATATTTTTTTTAATTTCTGTCTATTTATTTTAAGCCTTTGATATTATTTTTTATTAATAGTTGTAACTTTTTAATAGCATGTATCATTCTTCGAGGAAATGTTGATGTAGGAGGTTAAAATGCCGATGATGATCTGTTATGTTAACACTAGTTTTGAATCTTAAACTACTTCAGAAGGTTTTAATTGTTGTAGAAAATTAAAGAAGAATTTAATTTATTTGATACACGTGATTGAACTGAATAAATCAGTATGATTAAAGAGAAATTCAACATTGTTTATTATATCATAATAATAAACATGATAGAATTGTGGTTAAAAAGTAAAATGTATATGGACATGAACATAGATTAATTGACGAATGGATTATTTTGACTGTGTACTAGGTTTATCATGATAGCGAAGAAGGCGGGAAATTCAAACAGTTCTACCGCGTGGAGGAGTACCCGTATATCGCTATAATTGACCCGAGGACAGGTATACTCAGAACCTGATAGATCTTGATAAAGAAAAATAAAGTTACTTTTTTTCACATGATACATGTAATTTTGACCAAACAAATTGACTGACATTTATTTCAGGAGAAAATATGGTCACGTGGAACAGAGAATTGGACGCCATGACTTTTTGTGATCTCGGTAAATAGAACATAATGGCCATTTGTACACCCAATAACCAGTTCAGTCTTTCATTCAGACAAAGTAATTGAAATCTTGTTACTATTTTCAGTAACTCAGTTTTTGGCAGAGCATCCTTTTTCCGACGATTCGTTCAGCGAGTCTCCACCGTCAAAACGAACAAAGCGAGTAAGAAGAACTATATGCATGAAGTAGTCACCTCGTGTGCTGATCTGTATAAATGAATTCGGAACTCTTTAGATGACCCGGTTATTTATTTATTTAATATATGTAATAGTGGTTAATGTTTGTAAAGTTGTGATTGTTTCTGCAGCATCAAAATTGTTTATCGACTTTACTTCATGTAAATTAATACGGCCTGGGGTGGGGTGGTAGGATGGTATAAAGATACATTTTGGCGATGTGTGTAAGTCTTCTGTTTCCTCTTTTTTTTTCAGGAACATAGCGTCGTAGACCTCAGTGAAGATGATCAGATACAGGCCGCCATTAAAGCCTCGCTCGAGGAACCGCGCAAATCTGTGACCTACATTTCGGATAGTGATGATGACAATAGTGACGATGATGACGTAGAAACTTTTTCAGACACGGATAATGATTCGCAGTCCTCTCCAGTGAAAAACAGTCATTCTAAAAACGACTCTAAAATTGCAGTGTGTTCAAACAGTAGTGGACCGTCCTGTTCAAACAAAACAGAAACTACAGAAAGTAACGAAAACTGTAAAAAGTGTGAATCGAACGTTATAGAAAACGGTGTTTCCAACTCTAGCTCAAATTCTAGCACTGAAAGTTATAAAAAATACATCGGAAAAGAATCAGGTATTCATCGGTTTGCTTTTGTTTTGAATTTAGTGTCATTTTACTTAAAAATAGCATTTTACAAAAAGGTATCATGTACATTGTACTATTGGCATTTTATACGTGAGATCATCAGCAGGTGAAACGGTTATCTAATTTCAAGAAATATCTTTTACAGATCCTCAAATGTCCATCATGATTCGTTTCCCGGATGGCAAACGGCAGCAACTCACGTTATCCTCTCAGTCCAAACTCATGGTAAGTTCTTAGCCTCATTCCAAACTCTTTGTAAGTTCCTAGCCTCAGTCCAAACTCTTGGTAAGTTCCTAGCCTCAGTCCAAACTCTTGGTAAGTTCCTAGCCTCAGTCCAAACTCATGGTAAGTTTCAAGCCTCAGTCCAAACTCATGGTAAGTTCTTAGCCTCATTCCAAACTCTTGGTAAGTTCCTAGCCTCAGTCCAAACTCTTGGTAAGTTCCTAGCCTCAGTCCAAATTCATGGTAAATTTTAAGCCTCAGTCCAAACTCATGGTAAGTTCCAAGCCTCAGTCCAAACTCTTGGTAAGTTCCAAGCCTCAGTCCAAACTCATGGTCAGTTCCAAGCCTCAGTCCAAACTCATGGTAAGTTCCTAGCCTCAGTACAAACTCATAGTAAGTTCCTAGCCTCAGTCCAAACACTTGGTAAGTTCCAAGCCTCAGTCCAAACTCATGGTAAGTTCCTAGCCTCAGTCCAAACTCATGGTAAGTTCTTAGCCTCAGTCCAAACTCATGGTCTGACAGTTCCAAACCTCAGTCCAAACTCATGGTCAGTTCCAAGCCTCATTCCAAACTCATGGTATGTTCTAGCCACAGTCCAAACTCATGGTAAGTTTCTAGCTTATGAACAGATTAGACAAAGTTTACAACAGACAGGGGTCACTAATGCTTCACTTGGTTTTGTCGAATGTGATATGGCTACCATATTAGTTTCAAATTATTCACCTTTAGGCAATTTTTGCCTCTTATATTTATCGCCTTGGATATTCGCAAGAACTTTCTCAAAAATGACACCTACTGAACCATTTACTTGTACATTAGTTCTTGTTCTTTCGGCCATCTTTTTAGCAATGGATTATTGAAGCTTTCAATTTTAGATTGTATTACATAATTATGAAAACTGGTCACTATGAAAATACGGATAATTTTGTCTTATTGAAACCTGAGAATAGTAGTATAACAGTGTATACGTATATATGTATAGGTCATTGAATATGCATTGCTAAATATAGAATTGTATTTGCTGTAGGCACTAGTGAAGTATGTAGCGGAGCAAGGATACTCAAACGAACGTTACGAATTGCTCACGAATTTTCCCAGGAAGAAACTGTCTTACATGGACTTTGACCTCACAATTCAGGAAGCGGGTCTGAATGCTCAGGAATCGGTCTTCGTTCAGGCCAGGTGAACAGTTAGCTAATCAATCAGGTAACAGAATACAGGTGACAAAAAATAGTAATGTTGGAGTGTGTTGACCGAGGCATAGTGACAGTGATCTCATTAGATGCCCGGATCATTGCCTCAGAGGGCGAATTGTTGTATGGTGAATAAAACAAGGTGCGTGCAGAAGCAGGCAGTCAGGATGCAGAGTGATGAAGTATATTGTCAAGCCTATTATGCAGTTTATGCCCTATTTCCATATTTAAGGTTTGGGACAGTAGGGCGTTAAATGGTGATTATTCATGAAGGTGTTCCTTTTAATTCCAAAATAAGATAGAGCTCATTATTATTAATGAAGAACCTGTACTGTTAATAATGAGTGTATACCATGCTAAACAATTGCTCTGGTGTCAATAACATGCAAGTATCGCTCAAAAACAACGTGCAAGACTTGGTTTATTATTGAAGCCACTCAAAACTGTTCACGATTCCAGTGTATCAGGACTTGGACTATCTTGGCCAGTACCTCACTGTTTATATAAGAAAATGACTTGTACTTGTTTCCCTCAAGCTATTGCGCACAATAACTCTATGTGTATTTCAGATTTTTATATATTTATATTTGATAACGATGTATATTTATTAACAATGATAGCATTTGTGTATGCACCAATAGTGTGAGCGGATGTTTATTTTTGTCTTTATAATAAAATTCTGACTACCATCTGTCAACTAGTGACGTCTTATTGGTGGAAAGTTATTCGTATAAATTGTGTTGGTTTTTTTTTTCTTTTTAGTTTCTTTTGTCTTTCATTAAAAAAACTAATATAAGTAAAAGCACAATAAAGTTCATGTTTTCGACATAATGGCGGAATGTAACTTCAAACTGTCATTTCATACACAATAAAAACAGGATCCTATCGTAAGGTTGTACATAAGAGCAAAGCTGAAGTAAACAATACCTTTTCGTACATGTATTATAAACATTTAATTTAAAATCAGTCAAATTGTCAATTGAAATTTGCACTGATGTATGAATCGTATTTCTATACAACACAACGGATAGTTTCAAAGCTAAGTGACCACTACCACTTTAAACCCCATGCTGGGTCTAGTCGACTGCAGACAGACCTAACCCGGGACTCTAACAAATGAGCTGGCTGGTAGGTAGGCTGTATTTTGAGAGCTGCATGGCCGTGGCCATTTTCTTTCCTATAATAATCCCTTTAAGAAGAACTCTTTAAAAAGTTCATTCTTAAGGTAAAATGAAAAGTTTATATCGGTACCATATAAACAATAGTTTATTGCTTAAGAAATCATCTCCAAAAAAATATGTTTACTGATCAGAACTCCAACTTTATACGTCTGTAGTCGAATAAGTATTGAAGAAATCCCCTTTTCAATGCTTGAAATATCTTGTAGAAAAATCCATAATAAATTTATTGTGATTTTATTGCAGAAAACGATGACAGATCACAGAACATTTGAAATAATGTTGGTCCAGCCTTACTTAATTATTGCAACGCTTTACATTTTGTACATGCAGTTAATGGAAAAAAAAATAAAATATATGCAAAGTCAATTTCTAAAGCAAACAGGATATGAATAAGAGAATTTTCAATGTACTATTATATAAAATTTAGGAAAATTAAAATCAAACATATTATATCAAGGTTATCATTTAATTTTTTTCATTTGGACTATACACATTTTAAAACAAGTATTCACACAGGTTTTCTATCTTGGAAAAACATGAGACAAAATGATGATGTAATGATGAGAATTACACAAAATTGTACACGTACTACACAAATAACCATGGTTACTATATATGCGCACTCTAAACGAAACAGACAAACAAGTAACATTATACATGTACTTGTAGACCGAAATATTTATTATGCAAAGAAAAAACCCCCAACAAACAACCGTTATTTAAATTTGCTCAATAAATCAATGTTTTTCAACATTCATGAAGAACAATAATTAAAATTTAAATTTGTAAAACCTTTCCTGGTTAAAAGTTTTCCATACACAAAAAAGGAACACCAGGCTATATTATTTCAGTCTAACAAACAAAAAACTTGGAAAAAAAACACCCTGCATTCTCCAACCCAAATACTTATAATGCCAGCTCCAATACTAAAAATATAAATGTGATTGTCAAAATATGGTATAAATTAACTATAAACTGACACAACATAGCTATACGTTTGAAAGTTATTCAATACCTGAATTATAGGTTTATTTATCTGTACTAATCATTTTCATATAGGTTGACTCAAAAAAATAAATAAATAAGAACACACGAGTAATTTTCTAATTACTTTGAGAAAGAAGAAATATGAGAAATCAAAACCACAAAATGGTTGTAAACTCAAAGCAGACTTCACGGAGAATCTCCGTAGAATTCCCGCACTACTGGAACCGAAATTCTCTTTCAGAAAATTGCGCATATTAAAGTAAGATCTCGCAGAGAAATAGAGAGCGAGCGAGAGTTTGGATTGTACAAGCAAACGGTTTTGCAGTACAGATGTCTGTGTTAAACTAAATAAATAGCAATTTCAGACAAATTGTTCAACGTCTCCCCTCTTCCTACAGCTCTTCCTATACCTGGCAGCTTTGAACATATCGATGACAAGATTTGACACGAGATTCCATTGCTCTCCCTTTCTCGGCTATCAGAGTTTCGTGAGGTCATCAAACTCCTTCCTGAGTTCATACTCGTCACTGTGCCGCTTCCCGTTGCCCAGAGCTGGACTACGATGTCCCAGCTTTCCCTCGCTTTTTCCATGCTTCCACTGGAGGCCATTCTCCAGCTTCCCCCCGTTCTTGGTCACGTGCAGATTCTCGTTACTGTTATTGATGGTAGTTCTTCCGGTGTGGACCGTGCTGTCTCCCATGTGTCCCCGGGATTCATTGGCCCCCTTGGAACAGGACTCGTGCTGTGACACGATTGGTCCACGCCTTCGTTTGAACGTTCCGGTTTTAATCAGAAGCACCCAAGCAGAACGAGCTTCCGTATTTAAAAGACACCGGAAGACGAAAATGAGAAACCCTTGTAAAGAGTTTAGGATGGTGAATAAATAGTTAAATACAATTTTGGATTCATTGATGGCGACTGGTCCAAACACCCACGTGACCCCAAGGAGGACCATCACAGTGAAGGCTCCCCGGACCTGCGCGGGGGAAACCTTCTCTTTTTCGTTCTTTCCAATGCTTCCTTTAAATCTGGGTTTCATGATGACGCGTGCAACGAGAGTAAATACCACGGTGTTTATAACAAGGATGACACAGGCTGGCCCCAACAAGGCCGCATAGAAAGCGATGGCGTTTGCTTGGGAGATGAAACAACTGCAAAAGACATAAAAAGCATGCGTTAAAAGTGCACTTAGGCACAATTATTATATAGCTGTTAATTTATGAGTTAGGGATATGAGTTACTCACAAATCAGTCTTGGTCTGGTAGTTGTCCAGTTTGTTTATTCCCATTGTAATTCCAACAACAATCAGGGGAGTACCTACAAATGATAAGAAATATCAAATGAGTACCAGTAAATCCCTATGAAGTACCGGTATTGCACTGTAAATATCAAAAGGGTATATTATTAGAAATTTTCTGCTAAACCTTACCCCATGCGACGAGGCATCTTTTTAAGATGAAGTAGGACGAGTATGTAGTGAAGACTTTGATTAGTGCTTGGTACATGTTGACTGCTTCTGTGCACATCCACATCAATGACGTCAGCAGGAAGTAGTGTAATAAAATGGCGGTTACAGTGCAAAGGACCATGCCGTCTGACCTTGAAGTCTCCGCCATTAGAATGAAGGTCGCATTCATTAGCAGCATGGAGACGCACATGTTAAGTAATATTTTCCCAGATCGTTCCCTGTTTAGTGATCTGAAATATCCAACATATAACCAGTTATGTAGATTTTGATGAAGGTTATTTGAGTGTGTATCTTCTTGTTATAATCATGTTCATCATGTGTCATAAGAAATTCAAAATGAAGTTCAAATTAAAATATCTCAGCAATACTGAAGATTGTCTTTACTTCGTAAAAGGTTTCTTAGTTTGTTCTATAAAGGACCGATAAAGAGAAAATGTCACAAAAACGAAGACCAATGATTAAGCACTGAAGAGGTATTTCACCAATGTAGACTCTCCTTCCAAACGAAGGAAAATCTTATTCGTCGTAAAAAAGGTGGTAGTCGATCATTTCAATTACATTTTACATATACGGACGGTGTGTTTGTCACTCGATCAAACTGTCAGCTATTATTTCTCTGGCATCAAAGTTAATTGGGTTTTGCAGCGTAAATTAGATGACCGATTCTTTTCGTATAAATAGACCTAGGTGTTTTGTATATTGTTTACTGAACAGGTGATGTGTGGAGCATAAAAAGCAGCGGCTAGAGAAGATGTATGGATTTTGAATGGGAACAAGGAACTAATAAGGAAGCAATGACTGATTGAAATAATTAGATCAAACAAATAAACTGGGATAGTATCACGGACAATCACACTTGACCCGAATTGTTTCTTCTTTTGGTCACGATGGCCCTTGCAAAAATGTAGGAATAATTTTACTTTGTTGTCACATCGGAATGTGAGTTTTTCAAAAATATATATTCAATGGGAAGTTTTACTTTTCCGTGAGGGACTGTTGTCGGGTTTTTACGAGATAAATTTACGTTGTGGAGAGTTCATGTGGGTTATGTGAACTCAGAGGTTTTACCTGAACATTGAGTAGGTAACAATGGTAAAGGCCAGGCCAAAGATGGAGATGGCACAGCCAATGTAGGAGATGTAAGTCAGGGCCTTCTCGTGGCTGTCGGGTAACATCTGTGTGGGGGTGGGGTCCTGTAAATTACGATAAAGTATAGTATATAGATTCATAAGTGTTATACATTCTGGTTTGAAATATATCAATACAGATTAATTTAAGACTCGTTTTTCTTATCCAGAAATGAAAACAGGTAAGACGGTCGAAGCTGATATAATGCAAGTTTTATATAATAAGTTTCCTTACGAGACTTTGTTTGGACTGTTGTCGTTGGTTTTGGGTTTTTTTGTGTACAATGTGAATGCGTTTTAGGAGTGGCGGTACGTGACAAAAATGACCACTTACCAGCATGACGGCAAAGCTGGTGAGATGGTTGGTGTAACAGTGGGTCTCGTTCCCTCCCGTGGACACGGTTCTTACCCCCTCCGTGGACCACCCTGAAAGGAAATCAGTGCAGTGACCATAACTAAGAACTTTTAATTTGATACTAATTGGAATGCAGTTAAAATACACACTTCAATCAAAGATGTAAAGAGAAATACTTTAATGTTTTTAACACTAATTTTAATAGGCTTAGAGAGTTAGTAAGTATGAGTAAAAATATTTTTAAACAATTGTACGGCAAATTAATCATCATTATTGTATGATAAAATCCTTACGATTGTGTTCCCAGTAAACACAAGTATGATTGGCAGCCGACTGAAACGAGAAAATAATTGTAATTTTACATAAAATGCAATTTCAGTTATAAACAGTTCAAGCTTATAAACAATGATTAAAACAATCAAAATGCATATGTATCCCTAACTATAAAACCAGTTTAAAAATGCAACTTCATCCAAATGTTAAACAGTTCAAGCCTATCAACAATGAGTACCAGTACCAGACAATCAAAATAGGCTATACCCCGGGGCGTAGCTTGAGATAATATCCTAGTGAGGCAAATTTATTATAAATAGGTCTCTCCTCTGGTGGGAGGTTCAGGGGGCGAAGCCCCCCTACGAAAAATGAATTTAGGAGTTTTTAAATGTGAAAAAACCATTGTCCGCAACGACGTTTTGTTATTTTACATTTCAGACCAGCATCTATTCACAGTATTGCCGAATACAAACACATTTTTGAATCATAAGAAACTCAAAAATTGAGTACACGATTGTCGTATACTCAATTTTTGAATTCTTTATAATTCAAAAATGTGTACACGACAGTATATAATAAAATAAAACTTCTAACATATTTTAGATGAATGAACATTTTTATTAAAAGAAAAATGTAATCGTTGTTTTACTTCAAAATTTAATGGGCCGATCCGGCGGTTTTTTTTTGGAGTTTGCAAATTTTGTGAGAATATTGTCAACTGAGACCATTTGGTGCCTGTGAACAAAAAGTAAGGCAAGGTCAACCAGACGGTCCTCGGTCATTGTTGACCTTCCCCAATGTTTCAAGCGTCTCATTGCGCAGAAAGATCTCTCGCAAGGGACTGAACCAACTGGCATGGTGAGTTAAATGTGGAATATGACATGCAAATTACAGAAGAAAGAATTTCTACTATGTGGGAGGGAATATCCCATTGATGGTCAAACAAATTCTAGTGAGGCAGTTGCCTCATTGCCACAATGGAAGCTACGCCCCTACCAAACTATAATACCGGCTTCAAATTTTCGAATGATGAAATGAATAGGATATGCAGAGCTACAATACCTCGATATTAGGAATGATGTAGTGGATGGGGTTGGACAAGTTCTTTATCCTGACTCCTTGTACGGTCGCTGACAGTACCCGCTGTTTGAGGACTATTTCTTCTGGCGTAGGTACATGCGGTATGAAGAAGGCGGACGTTCGGTACGTGATAATTTGTAGCTTCATGCTGTTTTTCGCGGATGTTTTCATTACTTCCTTTGGTACGCTAAGGGTAACACCGGTCTGATCAAGAAAAAATCTTTAGATATATGTATCACATATAGACAGTCAAATTATGTTAATTATGTAATATTCAATTACCATACAATATGTTTATCATTGTTGAGTCATTTTCGTTTTGTATTTGAAATCTTTTAAACATAAGAAATTATTTTAGTAAGATTTTTGGCATTTGGCAAAAAATATTTGCAATTAAGGTTGCTCACTACACTTTGAAATATTTTCTAAAATCAGCAAAAAATTACTTGATTATGATAGATATCATAATGGATAAGAAGTTTCTAAGTCAAATGGGCAAAAAATGTGCAATTTTAAATGAAAAAAATACATTTTCAAAAATTTAATTCAGTAAATATGAACAAAAGCTCCAAGCGGATTCGAACTCATGATCTGCGGTTCAGAATCCTAATACTTTAGCCACTGAGCTACGACGATATACCACCAAATTGAACGATATAAACTATTTAACAAAATGTTTAAATCGCCATCTTGTGACGTATTGTCTTAAAAAGTATAGGTCTGGGTGTAGTGAGGTACATTGTACCTTAACGGACTGCGAAAGGATAGCAACGGTTCTGTTACATTATACTAAATAGAAATAATCAAATAAACCAATTTTATTATACTATATGGAACATTGTAAGAAAAATCCTTTTGGTTTGATAATTTTAAGCCGTTAATTATGACGAGAGTTATCGCTCCTGACATAGAGTCAATGCACCTTAACATGAATTTTACAATGTATTTGAGGATAGCACTGACCTCCTCAGTCTTGTTGTCCGACAGGGTGGGTTTGTAGGTGAAGTCTCGGTCCCCTTTGTCCGAGATATTGACAACCAGCAGGTTGATGTTGTCCGTTGCTATGGATGACGTATTCTCCGTGACAACAGCGTCTGCGTACTCCGTCAGAAGCTCGACCAAACTGTAATAACAAATTACCTTTATAATAGTCTGAAAGTTATTTTAATGATATGTATTTTAAATTATTTATGACACCCGAATTCAAGAATTAATTGAAATTCAAAGATACCAATAACTTTTACATGGATTCAAAAATTATATCATTTTGTTTTCAGTTTAGAACCCATCTGTATATTTTTTTATTATTCATAATATATAATTTAAATGTATGACATTTTAAATTACACTGGCTTTTCATATACATTGAGATTCTTTCCCTTTTTCATGAAAAAGGAAGATAAACAATATTTCAAAAGATCAAATTTTTTTAGTAAAGTGCTATAAAATGCATAAAATATAAAATTTGTAATCTCTTGCAATGCTAGTATTCTTAAGAAATTATCAGTAACGCTGAATCTATTTAAACCGATTTTTTTTTGGTCGCAGTCAACTTTTTAAATGTTCATAATTAACATACGCTTTAACCGATATATAGAAATACTTTATACTATATATAAATAAGTGAATGATCAAGCTTTGATTTGCAAACGGGGTCGTGAAAAGTTTCATCTTACGTTATGAATGGACAGAAATACTCAATTAGAGAGGTTCTGAAGTAGAATGTATAAATATGATAATGGTTTGAAAAACTCTTGGTTTTGCCACTTATGCATTTCTTGCAGGTGGGTGTAAGTGGTGCCAATTTTTTGTAATAGACTTTTCTTCGGTACCTCGAAGTCTTCAATGAAATCAGGAAATCGTTTCGTAAACTACTTAAGCAAGCACTACACAAATCCATTGAGAACAACCATCTAAATCTTGAATTGTATGCATTTTTATTGATGTAAAGCGAGACATACTAGTATATTAAAGAATTGGTAATATGACTCTGTTAAAAAAATATAATCTTAAGTTTAGGTAAACGTGACGTATTCAGACAATTTTATAAAATCAAATGAATTTTACCTCTTTATTTTGCAAGGGGATTTTTTTTCTTTCAGTAAATATTATTTGTGAGAGAATCCTTTGTAAAGGAATGGAAAACGGAAGTGTCAAGTCTACCACAATCCCTCGTGTCCGACACGCCAGAGTTGGTGAAAATGCTTCTTTCTGACCACTGATTTCAAGATCTATATGATTTTGTTTACCTTAGATCATTAATTGCTAGTGACATGCACTCATAATGTTATGACTGTAAAACAGCGTATGCAGAAAACAGATTTTTTTTTTTGATATGATAGAGAGAAAGCGTTTTGTGTGTCTTTTTTTTAATTTTATGAAGCTTTTAGTAAAAACGATAATTAATAAAAGGTTTTCTAGTATTCGTGCCAATGATGTATTCAATAAATTTAGAGCCGCGTTAAGATTTACAAAATATTGAGAACTGAAATATTAGATTTACCATAAAATTTAAATACTGTTTATCATGAAAAACAGTTGTATTGACTTGTTCCCAGCAACTGTTCCGTGTCTCTATGATTGTTTTGTATGTTTTTGATTGAGAGCGTCATGTTTCTTTTGGAAGCAGAGTTTACCATTATTGTGTGTATCAAGTGTTCTTATCTGTCTAATATGTGAAAACATTGACGTGTATAATGAAGAAATGTGTGCAGTGACGGTTGATAGCTTAGATATCAACACAGTTCATGGAGAATTGGAATCGGTGCATTTTGTGGGGACCCCTTTCTCCATGTATGTGTATTCACATATTCTATTACATGACTTACATGTACAATAATTCTCAATTTCTAAAAGAAACAAGTCTTTGAAGAGGTCCACATAAATCTGTGTACATTTAAAAGTGTGCATTTACACGACCCACAAAAAATAACCCAAAGAACGTATATGATTCCCTTAAGTTAGATATAAGGTAAAAGTAAAAGGAGAGTTCCAGGCGAAAGTCAGTAAACTAAAATTACAAGTCGTTGAAAAAGGATTCATTGGCTTAAACATATGCCTCTAGAACTAAAGAAACATAATATAATGAATAATAAGTCAGGTAACTAGAATTGACCAGATTAAGTCAGGTAATTTTAATTCACCAGGTAAAGTCAGGTAACTAGAACTCACCGGGTAAAGTCAGATAACTAGAACTCACCGGGCGAAGTCAGATAACTAGAACTCACCAGGTTAAGTCAGGTTAGTAGAACTCACCAGGTTAGGTTAGGTAGCTAGAACTCACCAAGTACAAAACAATTAAGAAGGACTTACCGTTTACTGGAGTGGTTTTTGTTGTCACTCTCTATAAGGACCGATTCTCTGGCCTCCAGGAGGTTGCTTATAACTGTCGTCATCTCCTTGGCAATCTGTTTAAATAAAAACATGAAGAAGGTGACAAAATTGTTTTAACGTTAAAGAAACATAATATAATGAACAAATTTTTATCACTTGAGGAATTCAAATACCACGAGGGTATTTTATGATTGGTCAACACTTACAGCCTCGTTATCATTGGCAAAAATGGCGAGATTTTCGAGGTCGTTGGTGACGGAGGCCACTTTTTCTGAAGTGAGAGAGTTACCGTCCTTTGTTGAAGACACGAGATCATGCAACCTGGAGTCAGCCTCCTCTGGGGACAACTGAAAATTGGGAGAAATTAAGTCATCGTAATAAAAAAAGATAACAGAGAAAGTCAATCAGATAAGTTTGTAATGTAAGATATTAACAAAGGAATTAAATTTGAATTAACTCGTATACAATACTAGTGGTAACGAAGGAATAAATCAAATTATATCGAGCTGTTACATGCAAAGTAAGGAATTTAGCTCCATTTCACTCATATGTAAAACAGTAACGAAGAAATTATCTGATAGGGTTGTATTGTAAGGCGTTAAGGAATCACGTCAAATTAACTCTTACTGTAAAAGGGTAAAAAATGGATTAAGTCAAATTAACTATATAGTATTGGAAATCATAACAATTAAACTCAGATTTACTTGAAATGTAAAGTAGTACGGGGAGGGGGTTGATATATACAAGCTTTCACCAAGGAAGCAGTTGTTCTCTCTCTTTTAGTAATGTTTATCTTGTTCATGGTCTTTCTTCACAATTGATATTCAAGAAATCTTGCTTACTGCTTACAATTAAAACTTGCTGATGTACTTGTTGAACGCTTAAACTGTTCGATTTCAGTAACAACTAGTTTGTAATGAATTGGTTTATATGCCTCGCTTCACTTCGACATGGTTTACAACTTGATGCACTTTAAGATAAACCTTGTAGGTAAACATCGAGGGCAAAGAGGAAGTAACAACTTAATGCCCTTTTTGAGTAATTTCATTTAAAATGAGCAAAGTTACCTAGATCTTTTTTGGTCATATTTTGCTGATGATACATCTAATTACAGGAAAAACACATAATTACATTTAGCTTTTTTCATGTGAAAAATCTGATATCTTGTTGACAACAAACTGATTTCTGGTTTAATATAACGAAATTCAGCATCATATAATGAATGTATTTACTTAATTAAGATGCCTAGTTTAAACATGTTTTAATTCCCTTTCATAAAAGATAAATCAGGCTTTGAAAAGACGCAGATATTGAAGTACTTTCAAACAACAAAAGCTTTTGAAAGTGTTACATGTTTCGTTTGAGAAAAATGCATTTAATATACGTATATGTACCGGTATTCACGCTTAACAATTTTTTTTACTTGTACTTGTATGCAGTTATGAATATTGACAGGTTCAGGTGTATTTCACGCTGTTGTTTATACCTCAACACAATCCTTTGTGTCGGGAGCCAGCCATTTGTATTTCCCGCTGGAATCTGCTTCGCACTTCCGGGTGGCGAAGGCGTTTGGCGAGTTTTTCCGGGTACCATAAGGACAGTCCAGGAACACCTCGACCCCGGCCAAAGTTTTGGGCCAGTGATGTCGACCCGTGTGGTCAAGCGCTGTATCCTCAGCCAAACAGTAATCTACAAAGGTAATCAGCGAAATTCTAGCCACAAGTATAAATGTTTATCTCAGGTGTGCATGTCTTACTTATTATAAACAACCTGAATGCAAGAATTCTTTTTTTCTGTGAAAGAAAGTCATTAAACTAATGTAAGAGATAGTTCACAGAGTTTAATGGCCTTTGTAATGAGTTTTCCAGTGGTTGATCAGGTCAAAATGACTTTTTTGTAAGAGCGGATTTAGAATGATTGTTCACTTCAAGGCAAGAATCTAGAGTGTTTATTCTAAGTTGTGTCTATCTGTGTCAATATTCCCCGCAATTGTTGTTATTAACCATCTGGTATGCATGCCATCAGTGGCTATATTGTCGGAGTTTGTTGATAGTATGGCAGAGAGTGGAACTTAACAATGCGCGCGCAGCCTTAGATATTCTTACCGTTTACACAGGTCAGGCGCCGGGTGCCGTCTAGACAGAAGCAGACGTGGGAGGACCCCCGCTCCTGGCACACACCCCGGGGTCCGCAGGGGTCGCCGTCGCAAGCCTTGAACTCCTGGTCACAGTGGAGACCTGTCCGTGTCAGGAAAATATAAGAAATTAAACTTCAATTTACATGAAGATTTTTTTTTTTAATTCAAAAATTGCAATTTACTCTTTTCCGTCAGATAAATACAGTTGGTAGTTTTCCGTTGTTTACACATTTTTGCAGAAAAAAATATTTTCATGCCTCTAACTTTGTATACTAGTATAAAATTTGGTAAATACAGTGTATATACTCCATAGTATTGAATTCGTCCTTCAGAGGAAAATCAATCTTAACAAATAAGGTAAGAAGAAAATCTTTATAATTAGCAATTTTTTTTATTTTTTAAAAAAAATGAAGCTCTTGAAAACATTGCTAATATTTCATATTGTTTTCAATATGTATTGTAAATGTAATACCGGTATTTTTTCCCCTATACAAATGCACAAACAAGATAAACCTTTGCTTGACAACACATACTAGTATACCACTGCTACTCCTTAACTGTTTTATGCATTCCTGTTTGCTTTTTATCAACAACTAGACTTGGTTTGGGGCATTACAAAGTTTTCCTGTTTGCTGAACAAGGTGTGTGTCCGATAAGGAATTATCAGAGGAGGATGGTACTTTTAGCATTTCATTAAATACGTGTAGGAAATGTACAAAAGGGGTTCCGAGCACTAAATAAAGAGACCTTCATGACGAAAGGTTCATCTCTGAATGTCATTATGGCGACCGTTGATATGATAGTTGGCTGTCGGTGGTCCACTGTCTAATACATCTCAGTGAGCATACAAACTTAGAAACCATGCATCATATGGGCTCTTAATCATTCTGTACTACTGCATAAATATATGCTATTTTATTTCACCGACTAATCACTCCATTAATCACAGATTTTTTTTTTAATTCAATCATTCACCTCCTAATTGTTTTCATTAATGTATAATGGAAAACCAAAATACTTTTTAAGCCAGGTTGTTTATTCCCTTTGTTCGGAGTTAATTTAATGTGTTTTGTTTACATTTATTCAGGGATCAGACATCATACCGTAGGTTGCAAACTTTGATTTTTATCTATAAATGTAGCCGTTATCTTTCACATTAATCTGAGTTTAACCTCCTCCAACATAACTTTCGGTTTTATTTAACATAAAGTTGTCGTTTTAATCAAACAGACATCGCATTGTATTTAAAAGTCATCAGATAGGAATTAACAGCACACAATACCAAAAAGATCATGCATTAGATTTGGTGATGTGTTCTTTCTGCGCATGCCCTGTGTGTAATGTGAGGGTACTGACCCGCCCTTCCCCGCCGGTAAAACATTCTAGGTGCAATCTGGCTGCTTAAAAATGTACTTTTCCCCGTTTGATAAATTTCACTTCCGGCAAAAGATTTAAGAACAGAGCACTAAAATTAATTTTCCCGAGATGACATGCAGTAAAGCTTTTATCGTTTAATGGTTTCGGCAATAAAAAATGCAACTTGAACAGAAAGTTTGTTAGGCTGTTATAACATGTTTTGGAGAAAGCTTTTTTTATTTTAATTTTAAGAGAAAAATTACTCGCGAGAATCTCGTATATCATACATTTCTTTCATTTGTTTTTTTTTAAAACAATCTACATAATATTATATAAAAATCAGACCATTGCATGAAATCCATTCTTTAACTTGAAAAAAAAGTTGGATAATTTGCTGATGGGTGCCTAAAGATGCTTGATATTCTGGGTGTATGACAATGTGACGTCACAGAATGAGATGTACAAGTTTTTAAAAATAAATGAAGGCGTTAATATATCAGGGATTGGCTGTTAATGTCAGAAAGTAAACAAATAAAATGGGAATTGGCGGCGAAGCCTAATCATTAATCGCAAAACGAGATTGCTTGAGGTAACGAAAGGCCTTAACTGTTGTATGCCACACAAGGCAACACTGTCCAAGTCAGCTTTAAGATAGGTTTTATCATGTAGTTAAGAAACACCCTTGATACGTACATTAATGACCAAACAAATCTTGTTTTAAGGTATCTAATACCCTAGGGAATGTTTTTAAGTATGTATATGAAATGTAAACTGTATTTGATATTATCATTAGATAACGAAAGATGGCGCTCATCAACCCATAAGTTTATAAATTTACATTGCTATTATAACAGTGTTATAGCTAATTTTAATCCATTTAAAATATACTAGTGTATTTGATTTTTTATATTTAAGACTTATATCTATATCTTATTAAAGTTACCTTTGATGGTAATAGAATTTAGAATTTTAGAAATTTTTAATAATTTGAGACAAACAAATTTTACATGATGGAAAACAAAATAAATCAGAGACGAAATATTTTAAGTTATAGGTGTTTTCACGTGTCAGAGTTTACAAGTTCAACGTTTATAGAACACATTATGAACTGTTTACTTAGTAAGATAAAGTCATTACAACGATCCTTTATAATAACGATATTTGACAGGGTTGTTGCCCCTTATCTCTTGAGTGGCACTGCAATATGGTAATTGAAGTAGAACTATTCAGCTTTGCGGTTTTGATAAATTGCTGTAAGGTGTAAAGAAAAATTCATTTTTGCAATAAAAAAGATCATTTATCAAATATGCCATTATTTCAAATATCTTTTTGTCACATACAATAGATAACTCCTTGAAATCTATATGTGAGAGACTTTGTTAAAATAACTCAATTTCAGCTGGCCTTCTATATGAAGGATAAGTTACTATATCACATAATATCGCTTTCCTTCTACTGTCACCACACTAATTCCTAATTCGTTCAATATCATCCCGAACAAGTGCCCTCACATAACACATATAATTTGGTCAGAGCTCTGTTGTAGAGATCCCCGGATGTAAACACTTATAGGTAAGCCGGAAACGATTAGGAGTTGAGAATGAGCTTGTTACGAGCACTAAACGTCTCGTTGTGGCGACATTTATGGCTTTTGCATTGCATTGTGGTCACTATTAATCCTTACCTCAACAAAAGAGCGGTTGTCCCTAAATACAGTAAAATAGGTGCGAGTTGATATGACATTTACCTAAGTATGAAAACGTATCAGCTCGATGTGTTAGTTAATAATATTTTACTTCATATTACATTTTTGAGCGTAGGTATAAATGTAAAAAAACGTTCTTCATTTAAAACAACCAGTAAAAATAAAAAAAAATCAACTGCAAAAAACCTTGTTTAACACGTGTATTCACCTCGAAGACATCTTTTAAACGAGGAAGTAAAATATTTTTATCAAGTTTGGTAAATAAACATTATATCATAAAAAATCAAATTACTAATTTACTAATTGAACCCGACAATCAACTTTCATCACATATTATTTTTATTAATTACAACATCAAATCTGTACAGTTGATGCCAAATTAAGACAAAATACTTAGTTCTTGGATATAACTGACACAAAATCGGATGTATGCATTTTTCGCCCCCAAAATTAAAGTTTTATAACTTGAATAAAAATGAATCGTTAACAGCCATGTATATATACTTTTGACCCTAGAGTTTATATACATCTTAACTTCATATAATTGACAGTGTATACAATTCTTGCTTGCATAATTCACAGTGTACGTGTGTAACGTTTATACCTTAGTGTGTATGTGTGTTACCTGTATTATTTACAGTGAATGTATGTTACTTGTATTATCTACAGTGTATGCTACATGTATTATTTACAGTGAATGTTACCTGTATTATTTACAGTGTATGTTACCTGTATTATTTACAGTGAATGTTACCTGTATTATTTACAGTGTATGTTACCTGTATTATTTACAGTGTATGTTACCTGTATTATTTACAGTGTATGTTACCTGTATTACTTACAGTGTATATATCTTACCTGTGTATCCATCAGGACACCGACATTGGTACCAGTTGGTGACGTTCGCCGAACTCCCGTTGATCTTAACCTGGCGAGCCTCAACATCCAGTAAATCACAGTTGGCGCCATTTCTACACAGTTTTCCCGCCGTACAAAAGTGATACTTGGTACACCTTTCTCCATAGAAGTCGTGCGTGCAGTCGCAGTGGAAAGAATCATTTTGAGAATGACATGTCCCGTGGTTTTGGCACGGGTTTTCCAGGCATTTGTTCTGATATTGGCATTGTTTTCCGGTATATCCATTGTGGCAATGGCATATATACCCGTTATTGGTCAGATTCTGGCAAATACCAAACCTCTGGCATGGACTGGAGTCGCATGGATTGAATCTGTCGCAGAGGGAACCAAAGAAACCCTCATTACACGTGCATTCAATGTCTCCCTCCGATGAGATGTTCTTACACGTGGCATTATTTTGGCATAGGTCTAAATTGCATCCGTTGATAAATTCACACGTGGGTCCGTATTTCTCGGCGACGCAATCACACGTAAACGACGAATTGCCCGTCTTCCTGCAGGTGCCGTCATAGTTACAAGGATTGGACGTGCAAGCGTCATACTCCTCACACGACTTTCCGCTGTATCCGGTCTGACACAAACACTGGAAGCTCCCGTCCGGAAGTGACTGACATGTTCCGCCATTTTCACATGGCTGGTCCCTGCAGCTGTCGTAGAAGCTACACAGTTCCCCGTAATATCCCTCCGCACACAAACACTTGACTGTACTCCCGTTTCTAACACATGTTGAATTATTTTCACAAAGATTGTGATGACAGACATCAATTTCTGAGCAGTTCATTCCAGTGAAGCCCTCGTCACACGTACAACTGTAGCTTCCGTCTGAATACATGCTACATTGGCCATTTTCACACGGATTATTGGATTTGCAGACATTTTGTATATTGCACATTGACCCTAGATATTCATCCGGACATTTGCAGGAAGCCTTTCTGGAAACGGAAGTACAAGTGCCGCCATTTTCACAGGGGTTAGGCGAACATATGACCTCGCTTTCACAGAACACTCCTGTATAGTGTTCGGAACATTCGCAATGATAACTTCCATTTAATTGTTTAAAACAAGTCCCGTTATTCAAACATGGACTTGAAGTACATTTATCATGATATTGACACAAATTCCCGTAGTAATCATCTGGACAGTTACAGCGGAAGTTATAATTAGATACAAATTCACATTTAGCGTTATTTAAGCACGGGTTCGTGGTACACCTATCTACTTCCGTGCAGTTTTGACCAGCCCATCCGGCTGCGCAGTCGCATTTGTAAGAAAGATCGGGTTCTGTTTGACACAGACCATTATTCTGACACGGTTGAAATACACTGCAATTACTAAACTTTGGACAATCTCCATACAATCCTGAAAATAAAAATAAAGCCGTTATTCCAAGCTTGAAAGCACAACCTCCATTTGAAATTGAGTAGAACTTGAAATCTTAAAATAATACCGAAGAAAATTGCTCATCTGGCTAACTGTACTTTGCAGCTACTAACATTTTTACGTCGAGTTCCATAGATTTTATATTGTTTACATTATAACCATACATTTTATATTGTGTGTGTACACCAACATGTTCCACTATATCTATCACTGACGACACATTATGTTAGATGACGAATGAAATACAACGATTTAGTGTTCATATATTCCCCCACCAACGCACACGTAAGTTAAACAATTATACATTGCTCATTTAAATCGAATAAAATTAAAAACGTTACACAGAATGACAAAACAGCTAGTTACCATTCAAACACATATAATACATATTACATGATGGAGTCCCACCTCAAGAAATCAATCTTACCTGAGCTATCATCTACAGAAAAAATATATATTTTTTTGCAAATAAATCAGATATTAACCAGTTGCCTTTAACATATTTCAATGGTAATATATATTTTTCTACGTATAATAATGAAATTTTAAACGTTTTTCGCAGAAGACACTGTAGTCAAAAATACTATAGTTTTCATTAAAAATATTGAGTATCAAACGTTTAAAGGCAGTCGGAATGATGACCTTATCTACTTGCTGAAAGCAAACAAGTTGACACAAACGTTTTTTTTCTTTTCTTTTTTGCTTTTTGCAAGCTAAACATGACGGCCGTTCTCCGGATACTAACATAGTGGACAGCAATGCTCTAGAACGACCTTCATCACGGAAATATTTAGGTCAGGATTGATTTACTGATAAATGCCGACATTCATTTCACTCCGGGACCGTGCGCGACAGGGCGGAGGTCCTTGATACGCTGCTGGATTGATGTGAACTCGTTGTGACGCAAGACCGGAAGTAAGAGATGGCGTCATTTGGGCAGCATAAAGTATCTTCAACTAACGTTTATTTCACAGATACTCATATTCCTCTTTACAGAAGTGCTTTTAGCAAAGTGAATATGCGAGGTTAACATAAAAAAAACTGTTTCTTTATTTCATACTTTCACTAAGGCCATTACTTAAAAAATATTCGTTTGGGGGTATCTAGACCCAGGCGGCAGGGAGGGAGATTTTTATCTATTTTTCAAAGTTTATGTTTAACTTATTGAAAATTGGTAAAAAAATAAAAACATTCATATATTAAAAAAATCAGTTCTTAATTTTTTACCTAATAAGATATGATCAGTGGGAAGTATTTCAATGAGGTGGAAGGAGACTCCAAAAAAATTAATTATTAATTTTGGCCCGATGATAGTGTATCTTTTTTCATTTACAATGCATGAGTTTTGGATGATTATCCGGTCATTTCTGTATTTCTTTACAATAGTTAGGACAGGGACTATATCTATTGAAAAGGTCTCTATTATCGATTCCTTAAATAATAAGATTTCATTTTATTTGGATGAATATCATCTTTATTTTTCTCTTCAAGTAAAGTATTTGGGGGATCAATTTTATAGAAAATTGCAGTGTTATAGATTTGTTATTTGGACCAAAATATTACTACTGTGTTTTTCTTGTACAGAATTGTTCCACATGCATAAAAATACCCAAATACCTACATAGTGTTTCTCAATGGTCTGTTACATAATAATGATAGTCCTTTGTTTCTTTACACATCGGTTCATGGGTCATTTATGTCTAATAATTCATAACATATGCACATGCTTGTATGTCTTTGCATATTCACTGACAATGCCCTAATCACATGGGTGATCGATAGTAACTATTAATGGGACACCTGCAGTGATCGATGCAGAACGTATTTTGATCATATACACGGCATTTTGTTATCCTTATAAGCGTCCCGCAGACTTCTTAGTTCATCTGAATCTGCCCCCCTCCCCACCCTTATACCCAAAGAAAAAAGACTGGCTCAGCTAAAATATATATACACCCAAACAGACCTCTCGTTACGAAAGTTTTGTTTATATATCGATCAATACCTCGTTCAATTAAAATTTTGCAGTATTAAAGTCTACGTAAATTTGATGGCTAATTCGTAAATTTAATATAAAATAATCGAAAGACAATTTAAGGGTTAATTGTGACAAAAACATTTGTGTAGATATACAAAAATTCATGCATTGGTCAACGTTTTGTAAGGTATTATCTTCTTATCTTCACACTATTTTTAATCAGCTCTTGGTTTTTTTGTTGTTGGTTTTTTTTAATTGGAATGTGGGTCGATAATTTTAGACAAAGTGCACCGTGTACAAGATATTAAATTGCTGTACACCCACTTTCTCGCACTGCTAAATAACGAACCTGCACGAGCTGTTAATAGAGAAATAATTGAATTATCTGCGCCTGTTTCGTCAGGGGGTGAAAGAATTGCGTCAAGTTGTTGGCCGATTGATGAAACGAACTGATCTGTTTCTTTTCGCACTTTCGGAAGCGCATTAGTTAGGTAATGAAGCGTTTACCCCTTTCATCGATATGTCACGTTATCTGCCGTTTAGGCGTTGTAAGAATGTGGTAAAACAATGGCTATTGGTTTACATCAAATTTCACAAATTGTAATCACCTTCATTTAGTATTGCGCAACGTTCTTGTGATATTTAGTCAGATGGAAGCCAATATAGCAATGTGTTCTTCTTTTCATATTTCAATTCATGTTCCCTTGAGACAAGTTAATTAATCATTTTCTGCTCTACATTTAAAACTAAACTAAAAAAGTAAGAATTTTAACAATTTGCGTTCACTTGTCACAATAAAAGAAAACAGAGGGATAAAACAAACGCGAGATTTCCCGGTTCACGATGTGTAAAACCTGCTTTATATTTTTTTCTGAACCGTATTCAGGGTCATGCAAAAGCTTAAAAGCCACCTCAACGTTGTTATTATCTCTTGTATAATAATTATTGCCTTTTTATGAAATGACTTGTAATAAAACCTCGGTCTGCCCATGTTAGCTGTTTCCAGGGATATCAATTTGAGTGCACTGGACATAACATACAGCACTCCTAGCAGTGCACCTCATGATGTAGATCCAGATTTTATTTCCGTTCTTATCTTCCCCTAACCCTTGTCTTGCACTTGAATGAATCTTGAATCCGTTTATATAAGCACTTTTATTGAAAGAATAGAAAAGTCAGTTGAGAAATCGTTCACTTGCTCTTCTTTTCATTGCAAGTAGATATTATGAGTTTTTGCCAAGTACACTTAAATAGGATGGTAAACTAGTTTATCTGCATTTGTTGGCTGGATACAGTATATCCGTTTTACCTCCTCACTACCTAAGTTGTAATAAAGCGATGGCACTAAATAGTTTTATACTTGGAAATCTAATATACAATAATATATCTGTCAATGTGGAGGAAAACTGTTCCACAGCAGTCTTTTTTATTTTATTGAAAGTTCAAATTCAAATATATTAAAAAGCAGTCAAGAAAGAATGCACCATAGAGAGATGGAGAATAGCGCTTTTTTTAAAACGAATACGTGCGTAGGGTTCATAGTTACCCCCGCTAAAAATGTGCCGATTTCTTTTTTCTTTTTTTTTGAAAGAATTATCATAAAGAAAACTTTGAGTCAACAGTGTCTCCCCAGAATTCCTGCGTGTCTGTGGACGAATTCGGTAAAATCAGGTGGGCGATTTAAGTCGGGGTAATGCATACTTCGGGGGCATTACAGGTGGGACAGAAAAAGTGATTTCTGCCGGGGCATGTGCAGCAGATAAAAGTTTAAATATTGTGCTCTATCGTCTGGTATTTGACATTTGGGGAGTTACTCTGATGCAGAAGCTACAACGCGTTCTCGGTTTAATGAACACTGAAATCTCGGACATTTACTCTCAATAGTTGTAGAATTCGGTTAATTGCTTCGAAAGAGGCCAAAACTTAGAGCACTATTCCTTTCATCGTAAACCAATTACGATGTTATGGAAGAAATTAAATTGTAAATAAAGACGATGAAAAAATTTAAAGAAAAGAGATTCTTTTCATAATATTTAAAAAAATTGGTCATGGAAATTCTGTAAAGCTGTCAGATTTAACTTTTGCTTAACTTCCGGTATTAGATGTAAACGAATCGCACTTTCTGTAATTCCGGATTGTTGACATGTTTTTCCATGTCTAACTGCCACAGAGTATTCGTAACCATTCACTTAGAACATGAAATGAATTAACCTTTTATCTAGTAAAATTATGTCTCCCTTTCTTAGATGTCTAAACAATTAAGGACTCTTAATGTTTTGAAAATTATATTGCATAGTTTTAAAACCTTGAAGTCTGTAATGAAGACTTGAATCTTACATTTGTTATGCAATCATTGTCTTAACATTTTTTTTTCGAACAACCTTTCCACATGTGTTGATATTTTGCGCGTACCCCCCCCCCCTTTTTCCAAAAAAAGGGAATTACATAAAGGATGTTAAAATCTTATTTGGCAAGATAGAGTTACACTTGGCTATTTCTATACGCATACATACCGTTTTTGGTGATGTTAACAAAGCGCTCCACGCTCTCTGGACTCCAATGAGTCTTATTGAAGACTTTGATCGTAAATTTCAAGCGGTTTCCCGCCTGCAACTTCCCGGCTCGGACCTGGGTACACACTTCGTCTCTTTTACCCACAATTCCCACCGGATGGCTGGTCACGTTTTGGCCATTGATGGCGAACTGTAGCTGGTAATGGTCCACCACAGAACCATTGGTATTGTCCTTCCAGCAGATTCTAGCAGTCGTACCCTCCACCGACACACAAAATATTTCCGGCGCTACAGTGAAATAGAAAGTCAGAGTAACGGAAATCACATCCATATTTAAACGTTAACGTATAATAAAAGAACACAAATAATTCTACGGATTTCAAACGTGCACACTTCTTCGAGGGTATTTAAATTAGCCTAGGTATCATCCTTCGAGCAACTAAAATTTTTCTGTCGCTATTTTTTGGTATGAAATATCTTCGGATCAACAAAACATCGGTACTTCATAAGGTATTAATCATTTCCGTCGTCCCTGATTAGAATCGGTCTTATAACGAAAAATTTCCCCTTCATATTTACGTGTTCACGATCAAACTACACAAGTTTTGACATTTCATCGCACCGTATTTCATGAACCACAAAATTCTGTCCACAGATACGAAATATGGAAAAAAGAAGAAAAGTAAGTTAAACTGTAACAAAGTGACGACGGAGATCACAGAATCACTCAGAAAGGCATAAATTCGTCACACGAACATCCAAACAGATAAAATAGTGCAGTGCCCCGCAGTGACCATTTATCTTGATGACGATTGTAGAGTACGGAGTTTTTACCTGTGCCTGCCCCAAATGAAGGATACTTTGCACGAGCGGCGGTAAAAACAAACAGGTAGCGCACCTGTTTCGGGGGTCCCCACTGTCAAGCTTCGGAACTCCCTTGTACTTTACTGATCAATAACTAATAGACTACTAGTAATTTGTCAACCGTTGGGCGGAGGGGTCTATTCATCGAGTCCCACCACCGAATTCAATGATCGCCACTGATCAGTTATCGATCTCCTCTGATTTATCAACTCAGATTCCACAAAGGTTTACTTAGGTTGTGCAGCAGACGTTTAAAAATGCCAAAGCCAAAAGGGATTGACGGAAACGTTAATCCGGGGGCATTAGCGGCCCTGTTAAGACCTTTCACGGCCATTGAAATGCCAAGAAGGACGGTAAATCGTTTTATAAAGACACGTTGATTAGTTTCTGTTATTGACCAAACAGTTTCCCATCAAGATAGTGTCCAGTGATACATTTACAGATTTTGATTTGGGGGCAAGCAATGGGCGAACATACTTGTTAACAAGGATGAGGGAATCTAGCACCAATAGACGAATCCCCGCCTGTCTGTATCTGTGGAAACTGTCAGAAATATCTCAAACATCCCCAATCAAATGGTCAATTACATGTGTATAATTATATCTCGGTATTTAAAGCTCTTGAAGTGTGATTTCTGCTCGTTTCCTATCGTATTAAGAAAATACTTTTATCAGAAATATTTCAATAACAGTTAAGGTACGGCGGAGAGAAGATGGATGATATTAGGAAAATATCATATACCTGACGCATAATATGTGCTTTTTCGTTCGCGATGTTAAAAAACTTGAAATCATCAAGTACACTCGCATTTTGATATGTCTAATTCAAATATAATTACATATACATGTATATGTATTGCGTACAATGGACCACTAACATATCTGTTTAGGCGTTTTGACTAATCAAATCTGATTTTTTTCTTTGATAAAAACACACACGCGCTGAAATTCGATCTTATTAGCAGGACGTTGATAGATATACTATGCACACACTGAGTCACCTCAAACCTTTTGTTGCACCGACCGCAACAATAATGATGCACAAGGTTCTGGAACGCTAAAAATGTCGCCATCTGACAATGTCGTATTAGCATCTAGGAAGTGTCCCGATAATTGGTTTCATAATACACGTGTAATCAGATGGTTGTTTGACAATCATGTTTTTGCCTTTACAGTGGGCCTTCTATGTCAAGATTACCTGTAAAGGTGACATGTTTATTGTCACGTGATCTGCGCGTAGTAAGTCGGCAATGGGGGATAACTGTCTTTTGCAAAGACAACTTTAAAAAAATGTTTCACATTTGAATTTTATTTTGGTGCTTCCCTAAGTCAAGACTTATACTTTTTAAGTATCAACATAGATCAGGGCTTGTAAACCGCAGATCACGAGGCCATATCCGCATGGGGCTTTTGTTCACATTAACTGAATCAAATTGTTGTAAATTTTTATCAAAAATACATTTTTATTGCTTATTTAACTTACATACATGTACTTCTTATGCATCTTATTATTTAAATTATCATAATCAGGTAATTTTCGGCTGATTTAAGAAACGATTTCAAGGTGTAGTGAGCCACCTTAAATACAAATAATGATAGTATTTCAGTTGCTTCTACATATTTCTGGGGATTACATAGATTTTCATCGCATAATCAAAAAGTTAAAAAGTTTAATGCAAGAAATGAATCAAAGAAACTTACGTGCTAGATCCGTGATTTCTACGTAGACTTGAGAACTGGAGGACTTGATGGGAGATCCCGAGTCGATCGCCGTCACGTTGAACGCTATAGACGTCATATTATCAGGAAAGTTCGATATTATTCCAATTTGTCCGTTCTCCGGGTCAATCTTAAAATACTTGGATGCTTCCGGCTCAAAGATAAAGTATCGGAAGATGGCGTTGTAACCTTTCAGGTCCATGTCCGTGGCAGACACAGCGCCTAGTGTATTTAGGTCGTGGTCCAAGGAATCCCGGAGAGCCACGAATTTATAAAGCCTCATAGAGAAATAGGGCGCATACAGATTCTCCGAGGATACGATGATCTTGACTTCCGTGTCTCGGACGATTCCGCCATACGATCCTAAAATCCGGAACTGGAAGGTGTAGTTTTCCGGCTTGTCCATTATCTTTCGTGTCGAGAGGTACCATTTGAGGGTACCGGTGGGGGTGATCTTGAAGTACCTTGTATTCTGGTTGTCTTCCATGGATAGCTTCTCCAGGGGCTGGCCCGTGGCGTTGTCATATCCGGTTATGGTTAGAACGAGGGTGTTTGGAGGAGAATTCTCGTGAATTCTCGCGGGATATGCATCCAGGACCAACTCTGGACGGGCTACATTAAACAAAATCATGAGAACAATGAGCAACGATAAAATGATGTTATCATTGAAGAAAGATGGCATGCTATTTCAAGTATGAACAATATTTGCACAACATTGGCATATTGTTTTTAAATTTCACATTTATTTAAATCTTAGTATTGGAGCATTAATTTAAAACATTGATCAATTACCAAACTTAAAATATATACAATGCAAGGGTTGCAGCAATATTGTATTTAAATAAAAGTAATTCAACGTTTGAATAAACACAGAATTTTTAAGAGAAAATGTTTATTTAGACTCTTCCTCAATTCTACACTTGAATTCAGTGAAGTGCCTGACATCATAAATATACAAATCAACTAGGAAGACCCAAGAGTTCAAACAATCGGTGCGCCTGACGTCCGTAGGGGATCGAAGTGTACTCTTGTTAAATTCGTGTCTGTATATTTACTTCTTGACGAGAATGCAGCATGTGCATCTTTGAACAAGAAGAGCTTCATATGAGATACACATTCTGAAGTGTTTTTGCCATTAAAAATTGTCTTGGAGGAAAATGCATTAAGTTTCCGACGAATATTTTTTTTTCATTTCATGTATCTTCTATTGATTTCGTTGTAACGACGGCTATATGTTTTCTGTTTCTTTTTTTCTTTTATTAAATATCGCATTGGTAATGAAGATTACAATTAAAATACCTTTTTACGAGAGGTTTCACCTGATGTTGTTTGTGTACAGAGAGAATCGGGGAAATGATGGTTATCACGCGCAGACAAACAAACGAGGAGAGACCTGGGCTGGATGTTTACAGATTATGATGATAATTCTACAAAACGACTTGTCCAAAATATTTTCTTGGCCTGAGGGCGGATGAATAACCCGACCGAATTACCCCCCATCGACATGAACTATATTTTAACAGGTCAACATCCACAATCTTACCCTCCTTACCTCAAACGTCTAAAAACTAAATGTTCTGTTTTTATTTTTTATTTGACTTTCATTTAATTAACGTTTACAAAGTTGATATATCATTTTAGAAATAATATCAAATATACACATCGATCGATTGAGCAATTAATTAAACTAATAAATCAATCAAAATTTAATGCATTATCTTTCGTACATGTAAGCTACAATGAAAATCAATCATATGATCAGCAATTTCAAAAATATAAATATGTATTATATTTTTCTTTTATCTTCTCTTCACTGGTTTGTATAAATTCATCTTCATTAAGAAATATTTTTTATTTGGTCTTTAAGGTTTCAACTGTAAGATCCTAGCTATCCGGACTTTAACACAAAGAAGAATCTATTCTATGATGCCAAATTTGATATGCTTAGAAAACGCTAGACTTGAATGTTTTTGTCATTAAAAATGGCTCCGGTTCGAGAGATTCTAGAAAGTAAAAAAGTGATAATATTATTATAGAGAGGCGATAAGCTGTACGTATATCTACATATTTCATGATAGATTTACACATTGTTCACATATTTTTCTGTCAACTATCCTTCGTTACACTGTTATCGATAATTTACGAAAGTATGTTATTATTAAACAGATTTACAAATTGTTTGCTTTTTTCAGTGTCATTTGTACAATAATTCATAAACATAAATTAATTCTACAAAACTACAAAATATTTATTTATTTTAAAACATGGGATTTCTATTGATTATTTGACTTCCATTAATTAAAATTAGGTATCTACCTTTTTTAATTCTTTAATCCTTCATTTTTAGGGTCTTCCGTTTCCAACGGAAGACCCTCTTGTTATTCTATTGTTTCTTTTTATTATTATTATTATTCTTTTTCTTTTCTTCTGACTCCTTTTTTGCCTCATAACTCAAAAAGTTTTAAACTGATTTTGATGAAATTTTCAGAGATGTTTGCAAGTTGGCGTCCCTCAAAAATGTTAAAGTTTTAAAGAGAACGTCACCTCCGTTTTGACGTGACGTCATTTTTAAAAATTTCAAAAAGTCATTTTGTCCCGGACTTTTCTCAAAAACGCTTTGAGATAGAGGCTTGAAATTTTTAATGGTTATGATTTGGTCGATTTACCTCTGTAATAAGGCTCGAAATGAAAATCTGTCACTTCCGGTCGAAACCGGAAGTGAAACAAAATTTTCGAAAAAATGAATTTTCTGATTTAATCAAAAATGAATATATGTTTTGTAGAGCTTATTAAGCTGAATCTAACACTGAAAACCTTTTAAAAATCGGACGATGCATTACAGAGATATCGGGGTTTAAAAATTGATTTTTCCGGAAATTTTGATTCCGCGTCCTTGGTTTAAAAAATAGCATAATGTTTATCGTTAAGTTAACTCGTACCAAAAAAAATTGTTAAGTCGTACTTAAACACATTCGGATTTTTTTGTTAAGTCGTTCTTAAAATCAAAAAGGTTTTTGTTAATTCGTACTTGAAATCATTCGTATTTGGTTAAGTCGTACCAGGAATAATTCGATTTTTTCATCTTTTTTTTAAATTACTCTTGTTATTGGTTTAAGAGCTCTGCTTCTTACAGGAACTTCCAGCTTTACTTCCAACATTAACGGAAGACCCACTCGTTGCTTTGCAACGAGCTTTGCTCTAGTTTTCCTTTATGTTTGTGAACCAAAACAAATGAAAATTTTACGACAATATAATTGATTCTCGTGTCAAATTATAGATTTTAAATTTACCGTGTGAGTGTAATGACATGTTGTATGTTTTGAATTTACCGAGTGGCAGCAAATACAAAATTTACAAAATGGCAGTTGATACGTGTACAACATTTAAAATATGACAAAAAGTTTGTATTTCCAGCAAAACAATTTGACATTTCATTATAAGATCGAGGCGGTCGTTTCGTCGATTACTAGTAACTTCCACTCAATATACTTACAAGGGAGCTTTTGGGGCCGAGTCCACAATCTATTTATCCGAATTCCGAACAGAATAAGGGAACTGTTCCCGGACTGTGATTGGAACTCCGGTGTCCGGTTTTTATATTGACTTTCAGGGGGAAACGGAGTATCACATGTTGACACATGAACCTGGGTCAAACTTAATAAACCGAATATTATAAAAAATTTCACTGACATACTGTCCCGATTCCTGGCATTTCACATTCCCAATTAAAACGCAACTTCATTCATCGGGGACATAAATGTAAAGATAAATATTTTCATGTTGAAAATATATTTTATGTGTGACGTATTCCTGGTGCTACTAATTAAAATAATAATATACTAATAATTCCAATGAAATATCACATGATGCTGGAATAAAGAAATTCCCGACTAGATCCTTTGATTTTTGTCCTTACATCGCGCTATGATATTTTCCTACTCGCGGTAAATGTATCACTTGCAGCCCCCAATTATTGCTCCAGATCGGAACCTTCTTTTTATCTTAAAGTATCTTCATCAATTTTTTTTTGCTGGGGCTATTAACATGAAGAGCCGCAGACACAGAGAGAAAACGCGCCTATAATGTCTTCAGGCGAGTCAGATTCTTCTCCAGTGGCGCTAAAAACTGGCAAAGTTAGAAACCGATTTAGCCACTGGAGTCGATTAGATATTTAATTAACAGCAATTTGGCATACCGAAGGAGTTTATATTTCCCTTTTCTGTTCATTATTAGAAGTGGTGTTGAGGAACCTAACACCGGGTTAAGAGCTGCTATTGTTCGTCAGTTCGGGCATTATTACAGCGGGTCGCCTTACAGCAGGGGTGCCTCCTTATAGTGTCCTATGACAGAACCGCGCGAAAAAGTCAGTGCGTTTTGATTGAGTTATCTCGCTTTTGAAAGAACCTAGTGAAATTAGCTCATAGCAAATATGCACAGGCACCTGACGTTATATATTTTTCTCATAATAAGAAAATGTGTACCCTTTATCTAATTTTTACGTATTATTAGGTAGAAGATATATATTTTTTATTATGAGAAAAATATTTAACTTCATATGCTAGAGTTGCATCGAAGTTCTATCTAACACAATATTCCCCTAAATGTCATACAACTCAAAATAGTATGGCTAAATTAAATATTTTTTCAAAGCCTTTAGAGCGATTGCAAACACAAAATAAAACAAACTTTAAGAAATTGTTTGTCGAATCTATCAAATACGTGATCGAACCAAAAACTTTAATTTTCTGTATTTGTGTTATATGATTTTTTAAATAAGATGGGTACACAAAAGATAAAGTATGGTTAATAAATTAGGCTTTTTTTAATATCAACAATCTTTTTTATTTTGATAAATTCATTGTGGAATGAATTGCCGAAATTAAAACAGTTACTGTAACATGTAATTAAATTTTATTCAGTGCATGAAAGTGCAGTTAACCCTCGATTTCAGGTGTTAAAGTGCTGAACCACGGCTGGATTTCGTTTTAAGAAACACACCATTTTAGTGTTAAAAACGATGTCCTCCCATAAAAGAACAAACAGCTTGACACTACAAAACACACTGTATCTAATTTGAAGGCCCAATATCCTCAGTAACAGTCTATTCTCAACAACAGTCATTCGAACAAAATCCACAGCAAGAAGAGAGTCACCGACAAAATCACAAAACAATCACAATACAGCATGCCCAGTTAAAAAAAAAACCACCAAAACATCCGTCACAAAATCATCCACGTCAATATAGCAACGACATTCATAAAACAACATCAACAGTATAAAATATCACTTGCAATTAAAACAACATTTTCATTATACATTTATCAACATTTATTTTAACAACAACAATTGATATTCGCAACAACAACAGTATCCCCCAACAATATAGCCTTGATACAAACAACAACATCAACAACAAAATTACACCAACAACAACAACAGCAATATTAACAAAGCTACATTTATTTTAACAACAACATTAACAACAACAGGAAAAATAATTGAAATTGAAAAAATAGTATCTACAACAAGTTATTCAAACAAAGCATTCACAAAAACAAAATTAACAACAACTACCAAAATAAAATATCTACCAAAGTTTCAAAAACATTCACAACAACATCCACAACATTGACCTACATGTACTTAACATCACCATCTTGAACAATTTCTATAGCAACAAACAATAAACGGAACAACATAGATGTACAAAACAACAACAAAATACACAACAATCACCCAAGAGCAAAAAGCACCGAAATGCTGTCTCGTATTTTTTTTTTTGAGGGGGGGGGGGTGACAAAAGCGCTGCCCACTTTCAATATTAAAAGAAGGCTGGTTTTTTTCTATTTCGGCGTCCAATTTGAAATTTGCCAATACCAAGAGAAGTCAAACGGAGCTATTTATCTCTCTCGGTATCATACTGGTATCATACTGGATTGTAAATCGACTTAACACGAGAACGTTAGCATTGACAGAATGCAGCGGCCAGTTATCACCACTGGAATGTGTTAATGCAGCCAGCAGCGGTCCAGTGACAACTAAAAATGGATGAATCTCGATTTCACCAACATTTCATGAGCGTTAGCAGCCCAAACATCGACAACGCCTGACTCTGGAGATAAACACACTCCAAACGAGCTAGGGTTTAAATGGATGGCCGTACAAAAAATTCATTAAGGGGGAAAACTAGGAAATCCAGAAACAAACGACAGGAGATGGTAAACGCAGTGTGCCTTAAGGGTGTTTAACCATTTGTGTAGCCCAAGGATAAGGGTCAGTTTTCATCCGAGGTCCATAAATAGATATTTTGTAACATGATGGGGGATACCCAACCCAATACAAAAACTTAAAAAGATTTGAACTATGATTTGTAGAACCGAATCGTATAAATATAATTTTGCAAAAAAAAAATCACGGTAGAAAGAAGTGCATTATAAATAATATTTTGCCAAAAAAAAAAAAACACACACACAAAAAAAACACGATAACAAAAAAAAAAGTTTCCTCGGTTTCTCTCTTATCACCTAGAGTTTTCATTTTTTATCCATCTCTACCATCCAGTTATACCCCGTTATATGCACGTTATTCACACGGTAAACAAGCCAACAATATCTTAAACGCGTTTATTAGTCAACATGCATGACTTTATCTGCAGATGGATGACTTTTTTCCATTGCACTGGTACAGCGGGTGACACGAACATTATGTACAAGCTAATAATAGAAATTTAAAGAGTCACATGAAACATGTCAAATGTCGTTTTCAATGTTCAGGCGTATTCAGTCGATTACTTAATTAGTTTAGATGTTGTTGGTAAGTGAAAATTTACACGATTGTACTAAAAAGACATAGCAAACAGTCTGTCCTTTATAAATCAAAACTAACATAACTTAGGGACCAAAAAATCATTATTTGAGTACAATGAGGGGATCATTATGGTGATCAAATCCAATCACAGTTCGAAGGGCTGTATGATATATTGATATTGTATATTGAACATTACATATGATTCATAGTGTTATCACAGACAAAAATACAGGAAAATGTAAATATTTTACTCATTAATGTTAATGTATGTTTTAAGTAACTTACCCCGGCACTGTTGAACAAAAGCTGCCGCTAAAATGATGAAATAAAACATCGTTCTGGTAGGAAACTCTCTACAAAAATCAAAAATAAATAACAAGTATTATCATAAGTCAGTGAACAATACATTCACTCAACGTGATATATAAGGGAGATTCTTAGATCATCCAACCACCATTGTTCTCCCTTCTTTGTCACTAAGAAATATCATTAACATGTAAATCGAAGCATGCATAAAAGGCAGGGTGGTTGTTGTTCACAGAAAAAAGTTAGAATCCAAAACCCAATAAATAATTCAAAATCTAATAAATTTCTCATGAGAAGAAAAATCAGTTATTCATGTTATAATTAAATCAAAGAGAAAATACCTCGTACATGTACTTACAAATTAGCATATCACTTCCCACCCATCATTCGTGTCTCAAGTCAGTTAAAAGTCTTGATTAAAGCCCGGGGTACCCCAAAGTCAACTGGCATAACCCCCCAACCCAGATAAGGAATAAACACAAAATAAACACCGGGGTATTGATTCGCCGGCTCCTAATCAGACACCGGATTTTTGCACGTATTTTTGTGTATTAAGGAGAGAAAAATGAAAAATGACAGGCAATTAGATTTTATAAGAAACTATCTGCGGGGTGTCTTCCCATTTCATTTAAATACTATCTGGGAATAATTTTTTGATGCGTAGGCTAATATTATATACATGTATATGCTTACATGTATTTCATTTTTTACTTTTTATGATTGATATTTATTTTACGTAGTTATATAACCATACAAAGTATGAATAAACCCTAGATTGTACACATGTTAACAAAAACTTCCGACATCGAGTTTTTTGTTCCTAAAGTCAAAAGTTGGTGTGTAGAGATCCTCTCAAACAATTGTTTGTTTTCCGAAAGAAGAATAATCTGATTTCTATAAATTGCCCTCTTTGATAAACGATGTAGAATTCAATTACCATGACTAATGATGAAAGTAAGCCAAGAGTAGGTCAGTTTACTAAAATGTAGTAAGGTTGGTCCCGTACCATTTTTCAACAACAAAACACGCTAATGGCGGAGTTGCCAATCTCTGTTATTTATGTCTCTGGACAAACAAACACTTCATGTAAAAATCGCCCTCCACCATCGTATCTTCAAAAAGCAGTCAATGAACGCTTTTTTAACAGAGATATATTAATACATATTCATACATATTTCTTTTCTGAATTGCTCTACAGTCTAGAAGAACGGGCACCTAAGGTCAAAATAATCACGTGACTATGTATTTTCCATTGATGATTACTGTCCAGAAAAACAGCATATATCGATAAGAACTATACATCTCAATAAATCGTTGGATTATCTAATTACTCGCTGACAGACGGGGTTCTTTGATAGTCCTGGCCGTGCTGCTATGGACACCTCGACACCAGAGAATGTCCTGCAGACACAAAACGACATGCAGGGATTAGCGGGCAATTGTCATCGCTCATTGTTAATTATTGGTCATTTGTCTGGAATATTGCTCGTAAAAAGGCATGGTATGTGCAAGGAGGAAAAAAATACAGGTATTTACGGTGGATTAAAAGATTTAAGATATCTGTGCATGTGCAAAGCAAATGCGATGTTATGAAAGACCAACTTTAACTATCATACAGATATTCAGTTTGTTCCTATCGATACAAGCGTGAGTTACGGGGATTTTTGAATTTCAAAGTTGCAAATAAATAAATGTTTTGTAACCTACGAAATATCTTAGTAATTGAAAGCAGTTGTCTTATATTCAAAATCCAAAGACAAATACGTGTAACCTAAAAAAAAAAAATACCCCGATGCTTTTATTTCTTACAACGATAAAGTTTTATCACCCTGAGAACGTTGCGTAGGCATTAGGAGGAACTATCTGCGATGACTCAATACGTACATGTAGAACTGTGCACCAGTGTCAAACTATGGACAATGCATGAGACAAACTTATCACATGTTATCAGTCCGGGCCACAGCAAGATCTTTCACACTTATCACCGAGGAATAATAAAAGTCGACAAAAAACTCGACATCTCTGACGCAAAGGGATATCCTTGTTTTAATTTATTTGCATTTTCTGCAGGGGTCCTACAAGGTGTCCAGCTATATGTCTCTTCTTCTCTTGTCATATGTTAAATTCAAACATGAATGAAGTGAATTATACACGATTACTATCAAGATTCGATCAGTAGTTGACTACTAGTATCGCAGCACCCTGCCTAATGTTTTTAGGTCTAGATATTTGCATTAAAATCTCCGTTTATTGAAATAAAAAAAGAAATTGCGTTTCTATCCGAGATATTGATAGCAATTATCGAAAACAGCCAACGTATTAAGTTAAGATAAACAAACATAACTGGCAATCAATGCCCTTAATTCAAATAAAAGTTAGAAAGACTTATCTATCGATCAATCAACGCTCACTTTAATGCAAATAAAATGGTTTTTGGTGTTAACAAGATCAGATATCTTACTCTCTTGACGGTTGCGAGTTTTGGAGGCGTCAATAAAACCAATTAGATTAGTGAAGCGGTGGATTTACGGTCTTGTTCTACTTTAATTAACTTTAAAAAAATCTATGGCCTTTCGTTCACGTTTCTATCTTATCAGATAACGACGAGAGCAACATAAGATACGGTAATCACTAATACGCAGATAGAATTGGATCCCGGATTTTGCAAACAATATTTACTATTGATCAGTTATCACAAATTCAGTTTTAATTTCTTTAAAACTACTTTCTCTCTGAACGACAGATACATGACAGTGTAATTAAAGAGGTTAATACATATTTGAACTATTCTCTAGGTATAAACTGAAGAACATGGGGATATATAGGGTCACTCTGCCGTGTGCGAGAGGTCAGTTTTTTGGGAGAAGTAAAGCCTTGTTAGCTGTGACAGGTAACCCATGTTTAACACCTCTGGACATTTATGTTTCTGTGGGCCCTATGATTCCTACAGACGCCCTTCAACTTGGAGAAAAAAACTACATTGACGGACCATAATGTATCTGACATATACACGTGGGCGATAGTCTCTTCCTCCTCTGTTTGTCCTTCCATGAGAATTTTACGACAAAAAAAACTACCACGTGTTTTCCATTTCCTAAACTCTTAGTTATATTCCAGAATCCGGGGATGTATTTTAATGTAGTTATTTAAAATAAGGTTTCTAGAATTCATAAGAAAATTCTTTTAAGAATATTTTCAAATCAAAATAACAATTTTTAACACAAAAAAATATTCTTAAACTATCTTTTACTGTGGTTACAAGATTTTATTTGTGTTATATGATATTAAAAAAATATACACCTTAGCATAAGTAAGTGTCGTGCTTATCATTTTCTACAGAAAAAACTTCAGTTTATTATATTAGCTCAGTTAAGACAGGTTTTTTTTCAAGCGCATACATGTTTACTCTAAAACATTGGTTAGATTTTACAAACTGTTCAATATACAAATTAATTTTTATTATTCCAATAAATAAAATACAAACCTTTTTATTAAACAGACATAATCCAGAAAACAACAATCTTCAATACAGCGTTTGAAATGCAATCCTTATGATGTGACCATATCCAATTTTCATTTTACAATGCTTCGCCCAGTTCCTGTGATAGAAATGGTAGCAACGTTAGCGTGCAGAGATTCAATGACGCGTTACCACATAATCAGAGCCTCGATTGACTGTCAGCAGACTATGTTAAAGCGATATTAATCGCTCATAAACATACAAATAAATGCCAATCACCAAGAATTAGTGTTTTCACGAGTCGTCACGCTCCAATGCGCTACTGTCCATAATGCTCTTCACCGGACCTTAATTGGTACATGTATACGTATTTTTCTATTTGCTAGCTCAGTAAGGAAAACTTTGACGAGTCAGCTATAGGCCGTCTGTTTATTGTTCGTGTTGTAAACACAACAATAAACTGCCTGTCTGGGTTTGAGAATTACTCTTCCTTTTTTTGATAGACCCAAAGCAACCCAGAAGACCGAACTTCTTACACATGTTTATAATATTTTATGCTATAAATTTTCAAATTAAAGTAACACATCCTAAAATCCTAGATTGCAAATGCAAAAAGTTTTCATATCAAACACCCCTGTGACGTAATCAATGAGAGAATTTGAGGGCCCATACTTGAGGTTGATGGGAACCAGTGTTCAGGCTTACCCTTTGTTTGGCTTTGCTAGCCGATTGTTAATATTGATGGCATAAAACAGTTGTTTTGAAGTGTAAGCCTGTATGGTTTTTAGAACCCGGAATAAGTGGGTCACGGTGATTAGGATTAAGACAGAAAATCTGAACACGTCATCTTTTATTGCAAGCACGGGCCTCGATTTCGGATATCAAATGATAAAAACCCACTTTGTACAGTGATCTATGTAAACATTCATAGCATCGAGTTCCTCTTACCTTTTTAAAAAAAATCTTTGTGTTTGTCTGATTTCCCCTTAAGAAGTTTTAAAATGTTTAAAGTCTTAAAGTTAATTGAATACCCATGAATGAGAGACTATCTTGAAAAAAAAAAGTTTAAATAGAAAAATCATTCGAAACTTGTTTACACAATTAAATGTACAGGGATTTTTAAAAACCCGATTAATTTTAAACACATTGTAATGAAAATTCAATTTAAAACATTACAACATTTAAAATTCTTATATCCAAAGTCATGGTAGTTAAAGAGTATTTATATAAATGAATAAAATAATCGCTGAGCCATTTCTTTTCAGAAATGAAATTAAGTTTGATAAGTTTGATTTTAATATATCAAATATTAAGTTTAATTTGCTTTCAGCAAAACGTCTGTCTGGCTTCGAAGACAAATGTTAGCTTTGAAACACTGGTAGCTCAAGCAAAACGATTCTATCTGACAGTGTTTGGTAAATATATCATAATCACGCGTTCGACCCCGTCTGTTTTTACCTAGACGCCAGTGGAGTGATTGAGAAATCTGGGCAAAGAATTAATATACTGGAAGTGATAGGAAACAGACATTTTACATTTAGACGATAGTACTTCCTTGATTCAGTCACCGAGTTTCTTTACTCTACTTGTTAAATTCACTTTAAATAATTCTCCAATATCGAGATGAAATAATAGTCTAAAGCATATATGTACATGTTAGAGTAAAACTGTAAGAAAAAAATCATACATGTCTCTGAAAATACTATATACATGTATTAACACACAATCTGCTACTTACCGCTTCAGCTTGCGAAAGTCACTTTTCTGTTTCAATTGAAACGTTCTGGATTCCAAATCGTCGTGTATAAATTTGGTTGTCAACAATACCATTACGCTCAAATCGTCAAATTTGGAGTTTTTCAAAACATTTGAAATTTCTCCTGATAACGCAGCTCTCCATCAGTCACGTGACAGATGTGTTCGGGTGAAAGTCGTGACGTAAATCGAATGTTGTCAGAAACATCTAGAAAACAAAGAGTGTGCATCAAAAGTGCATGAATGATGTCATTGTTGTTTAGTTGTGCACATTGACCAAAAAAGTTCTTATCAAGCCGTTAGCGTCTTCCTGAAAGCGGCCAGGAAACTCGCATTTTAACATCACTCTCTCGCTGATTCTTAAAAGAATGAATGGGAATGTGATAATTTCATCTCATGAAATACTAGTACCCCCACCTCAACCCTCTACCTCAAAGTGTGTTTGCCTTTAATCAATTGATGCAATTATGAAAGGATGTAGACTACACAGTTTTTATCCCGATTAACATGTTTGTTATTTCCGGTCGTTAAATTTCCAACAAAATTAACTTGCGTTTCGAGTCTTCAGTCCTGCTTCTAATGAACTAGAGCAAATCTCTATAGATTTAATGAACACAAATCACGCATTTATTCAACATTGAATTAGATTTTGTTTAACTAAGGTAATAGGTGAAGTACATATTGTTTTTAAGGATTGGCTTTTAACCGAGTTGGCACCCAGATCCTTAATCATTTAACTGGAGACTATCAAATTGGGGGCTAGTTATGTTAATCCTTTCGTTTACAGTGACAGGATTCCAAAGATAAGTGTTGTCCAGATGTCTCTAATGTGTACACGTCATTACACAGCGTCTCCGTGGTCCAATGTTTCCTCAGTATGCATGGATAACTGGCGAATCTTTGTAGGGGGTGGAGTACCAACATGTAGAAGTCGATATGCATATTTTGTAGCAACTCAGAGCAGGACATGCGTAGTTGCGTACAGATGCATCGACTGTGCTAGTACTTGTATCTCAAACGATATGTCAAGGGGAGGCCAAAGAGCACTTCGGACTAATTCCATTCCCAACTACAACAGAGAAATTATCGATCCCCTGACACTCCAAGGAATGGCCCCCAGCAGCCGGTGACCGGACACTCAATAAGCCGGGCTTTATAGCGATGTTGATATTGGTGGTGGAGTTGTTTTGATGGCGGACAAGTGTATACAGCTTGTTGCTGTCTTTAAAGATTATCCTGAAACTTCGATAGTACTGAAGGATGAAGATATATAAACAAAACCGGCGAGATCACTGCGATAGAGCGAGTACATGTACATTTTGAACACTCAACCTTTTGAACGCACGTGAGATTTGTAATGTATGCACGTGGGAAACACTCTGTCTGAGTAGACCCTCTTTTGTAAATTATCTTCAATATATAGGATTATATAAACAACCCCCAATTTATGAAATACCATTATGATAACAGTATATACAGGACGCTGGGGTCGGCGACTAACGCATTACAAATATTTCGTAGATACCATCGGTCGACACAGCCTCATATCTTTGTTCATTAGAATTATTATCGGAGTTTCTTAATCCCTCCACAAACAAAGAGATACGGACAGGGTCTATTGGTCACTGTTGGGTTCACACTAACGACCTGCCAAGCTATCGGATAAAGAGGCGTGGCATTGTGTCGCGGCGGACACCCGGCACATCTCTGTCAACACATTTTTACCCGCTTTCGAAGTCATTGATCCGTGTCCATTTAAATATCACGGACGGGGAGGGCGGGATCCTATTGAGTGGGTACATTCCTAACACACTGCGGGGGAAGCCAAAGCAAATAAGAGCAAGGCCGTGAAAAATTCTCGACTCCATTATTTGTGTTTGGGCTTTCTTTGTACCAATATTTGAACAGAATACTGGATTTTTTTTTTGCATCTTGGGAACTATAAGGAAAGACATCGGCCATGGCGTCTGATTCAGGGAGCAAGCCGTCAGAAGTCAAACTGACCATAACTAACGAAAACGTGAATACGAGCGACGTGACCAAGGGAATAGAGGTTGACTTAAACGAGAGAGACCCCAACGACCTCCATGATGATCTCAAGGTATGCTATTCCTAAAATTCAGACGCGCCTGTCCGTAAAACAGGTGAATGTTTGCAGCTGTATAAAATGTGTTTTCTAATTTATGCATTTTTTCTGAGACTTTATTGATGTACATATATAATTTTTTGCATTTGCATGGCATGAATCAAGAGTGCGTTAGTTTTATTTGCTCATAATGTTGATTTTATTTGCACATGCGTCCTTGCTTATTTTGCCATTCACAATTCACACACATAGTAGAAATTCTTGTCATACGCAAATCAAAACCATGGTTTGACAGGAGTAATTTTCTATTCATAAAGTAGGGCGTTCAGTTACAATCACTGGGTAAAGACGCCAAATGATGATACTTTCTTGAAAGCTCTCGGTTACACTTCTCTTCATCAATGGTCGACTAATTTTGATAACGATCCACTTTTTTAAAAGGTTTTTACTGCATTCTTTACAGATCCAGTTTCATGAAATAATAGGCGAACCCCACACAGATGTCTATTCCTTCGATTGTGTTTGGGTCAACAGCTTCAAGGTTTGTACGCAAATAACGCTGTAACAGTGAGCCTGACACAGGGGCCTGTTATTATTTCATAATTTATGGAGCGTGAAATGAACAGTGTAACTTTTTATCTATATATTGTATCTGTTATTGCTTTGTGAATCATCAAATTTTAAGGTGTATTTCTACCAATGTGACTGTTATCTCTTTTGATCGATATATACCACTAACAGCTCTGCAGCCAGTTAACTGATACTAGTAGTCAAATTTTACGCACATACGATATATTTTCCACATTTAAAGCGAAAAAATCATTCTTTAAAATGAGTGTAAAACTCATACAGAAGGTACGCTTCAGGTTAATTTTGTTTGCAATTTAATCTTTCAAAGATTACGTAATTTAAGTCCAGACATTATTGCGGCCCCACCCCCTCCCTGATGTGGTAAAGAGGGACTGAATGGTCACCATCGTCTTCCTACGAAGCTGCAACGAATGTTTTTCAAATTCTTTGTGGCATGTAGTTAACATGTAGGAAACGACGGAGTTCGCACGGTGGCAAATCCGCCAAAATAATGAATAGGTTCCACCCTAGGGATGCCGGAAATGGAACGCCAATCATTCTTAAACAATACTGTGTTATATAAACAAAGCTATGTCGTGTTTTTGTTACATATAATGAACTGTAAAGATATTACGTGTCTTAAACAAAATCTTTTGTGACAAACGAGATAAACTGTGTCATTGTGTTCATTAATAACTTATATAAACATAAAAAGCAAGATTTGAATGAACTTTTAACTATACAACACATACATATACATGTATTTGTAAACATTCACAAGACTTTAAGAATTTTGCGCTCGTATCTCGAGTAAAGATGTTATGGTAAAAATGCCCATGTTAACCATTCTAGACATTAAAGTTTTGAGTTCAAACCGGGTCCATGACCTTTTACATAGTTTTGATTTTCACACAAGAGAATACCCGATACAGCTGAACTCGTTAGAGAAATACACGTAAATTGTTATGATTTTTTGGTCAACATTTTTTGTCATGTAAACATTTTTGTAGTAAAATTTAATCGTTTATTGCTCGTAGATTTTCATTTTAATGCAGATAGGAACTTTCATACTAAAACAACCACTATTAAAGTGTCCATATATTCAAAATATGCTGACCTACATATTTATAAATATGACCTAGATAATCTGCTTAACTGATATCTTTACCGGCCAAATGCCAAAATATCAAATTTCTCCTGATATCTCCTATGCCCAATATGAAACTTATTAAATTACAATTCTTTAAGGTACTGTATATAATTTTTATTTGCTTGAGGCGCTCGTACGTGAACAGATTATAATATAAAGACACACCTTCCAGTACTGGTATATTCCTTAAATTTACATCAATAATAAGTGTTTTGGAGGGCTTTGGGGAGCTTTTGTGGAAAACAAATGCGCAGGACCATTGTTCCAGGGAAAATTTCCATTCATATTATTCATCCACATTTGTGCACTGTTTTAAACAAAGCTCACAAATAATTACCAATTTAATAACTCATCACATTTTATTCAAATTATAACACAATTTGTTTGTTTTAAAAAATGTTGCTAAACTATATCTTAGTGGCCTCATTTCCTGACACTTTCGACGATAAATTCGTCGCAGAAGATGACTAACAATGATATGATCCTATATATTTACAAAATTTCAAAAAGTAAAATGAGACATTTTATCTTATATTTTAGTGTTTTACCAACACGAAGATTTGGTGCTACAGAATCACCAGTCTGATCTGTGCATTGCCAGTCTCCTTCTGCTGGGGAATCTACTTCGCCTGTTTCGCCTTCCACAACATCTGGATCCTGATGCCCTGTCTGAAGGCTTACGGGATGAACCTCCGACTCCTCCGGTCTTGCTTCAACAGCATCATAGAGACATTTGTCAAACCCTGCTATATGGCTGCCGGTTATGTCTTCTTTAACATCCGAATTCTCAAAGGAGGAGATCCAGCATAGCGCATGCGCACAACAAAGTCATGTTAAATTTGTTTTAGGGAATTATGAAATTATTACTTTTCTTTGTACAAAATATATATCTGTAACAATGAGAATAACTTGTTATGGTTACTTAACTCGTCTACGCAATCATCCTGTGACACTATATATATATACAATCAACAGAAGAACCTTTGTGACCTCCCTGGTCATACAAGACCGAATACTCAAACCAGGTCCATAGAAAACTGAGTTGCATTTATGTATTGAAACATTTAAACTCAACTCAACTCCATTTTGATTTCGAGTTGTTCAAGCAAACTTCATTGTCTGCTTCATAATGGACGGGTATTTATCAGTAAGCTGTCGTTGTCTGTTGTTTTTTTTTAAATTGCGCAAGGAAGTTACATGTGATGTAATGATTATATGTTTTTATAAATGTGCATGTATGTACAATGCAAATAGCGTTTTTGTATAAAGGTGTATCTGAAATTAAAATTAAAAAAAAACCAAAACAATAATAGTTCTTGAGGTATTATTTGTGATGTTGTCTTGATTCAAACAGTCCCCGTCTAGATCTTTTGCTGCCGAATTTCATTACAATGTTGATAGGAAAGAGAGACTGTCTAACTATCTAGTCAAATATTTCAAAAGATTTTACATGTGGACACATGCAGTTCTAAAGTATATTCATAATTTTCTCAAAATATTACACATATTATTCAACAAAGCATGCAAGGTTCAAATGGGTGTGCAGCTATACTATACGTTGATACATGTGTATAATTTAGCATACCCATACAAGAACAGTGTTATCCTAAAAGTATATGTACAAGCATATAAATATCGTATATATAAGTATTCGGTGGCGTAGTTATGTATAATCTGATTTTAAAAATTCGATCTCTTTCTTGCTACATGGCGGTGTAATGATCTCAGGGAGCGGATCAAAGGATGATTTAGAAATTCGGTCAATATATGTTACATTAATTAGTGTTAATATAAAATCAAATGATTTAGATAAGTAGGAAAGTTGCAAGGAAATTAACCTGAAATTGTGAGGAAAACCCAAGAAGTATACGTTAAAAAAGATAAATATAAAGGTTTAAACCTTTTTACTCTGATATATAAGGTTATAGAAATATTTAATAAGATTTAAATAGTTTCTATGAAAACGGTAAATCAAATGTTCTTAATGTTCATGAACATGGAATTATCATTTAGATGTTCGTTTATTTCATAAACCGTTTGCTGACTCGGTGGTTTGTTAATTTGGGTATTATAATTAAATGACACAGCATTCCCCTCTCCCCCCCCCCCCCCCCCTTCATGATTTTTTTTTCTGAAAAAAATAAAACAAACTTCCAACGAAGGAAAAAATTGACAAAAATGATAAGAAAAATGGATTCGCTCTATATTAGTCCTTTTTTCGTGTATATCTTTAAAAAAAACACAAGTTTTGTAAACGTCCGAAAACGTTGTTCTTCGTATACAAGTGTTTGATTATAGTCATGGTAACGATTTACATTCAAATACGTACGAGGCCCCTTAATTTCAACATTCATCATATACAATTTGAATGTTGTAGATCCATATGCTAAAAAATGACAAACAATATAAAACAAATAAAAGAGTTTACGAATTTTTGGAATTATTTTATTATGCTAACAATAACTTTAGAATACATCCAGGAGAAACAAAATAAAACAATAAAGTGCGTCCGCCATCGGTCCTTTGTTTACACGCACTCATTTCTTACAGACACATCCGGAATCGTTTGCGCATTTGCAGTTTTCCGGTCCCGTGCATCCTTTACCACAACCACAAGATCCTGTCAAAAGAAAATCAATGATTTGATAAAAGATAATAATTGTACATTTCAATGTAAAGATACAAAACGAATTGCCCATGAACGCAATTTATGATATAAATAAAAAACACCCTTTTTAATACAGAGCTTGATGTTTGATCGTTGATATTCTCAGGTAGATGGCTACCCACGACTGGTAGTATAAGTGTTTTCGTAAAAAAAAAAAAAATCACCGCATTCTCCATGTTACATATGTGCAACTTTATTCTTTTAATACGAACTTAGTATGAGTCTTATTAGATAATGTAGGTTAACGATCGCGACTTTTTATAAAAAAAATAAATAATTCACCTACATATATATATTGTAAAATGTTATAGAATGGTTTTAAATTCATTGAATTCTAAAAATTGAATGTGTCAGAGCTAATCAATTTATATAATGTACACAATGAAAATAAATGCATTTTTCTGTTCCAGGGTTGTGAAAAAAAATTAAAATCAATCGATAGAAAATACTTACCGCTGCAGTTACACTTGACTTTGCAGACACATCCGGAATCGTTTGCGCATTTGCAGTTTTCCGGTCCCGTGCATCCTTTACCACAACCACAAGATCCTGTCAAAAGAAAATCAATGATTTATTAAAAAATAAATAATTCACCTACACATGTATATTGTAAAATGTTATAGAATGGTTTTAAATTCATTGAATTCTAAAAATTGAATGTGTCAGAGCTAATAAAATTTATATAACGTACACAATGAAATGCATTTTTCTGTTCTAGGGTTGTGAAAAAAAAATCAATCGATAGAAAATACTTACCGCTGCAGTTACACTTGACTTTGCAGCCTGAACATTTACACCCGTCACCACATTTACATCCGGGTCCACATTTACATCCTGTTGCTGGACACGAATCAGAGCAGACACATGTTCCAGCTGACAAAAAAAAAATGATCAGTTGCAAAATATTATTGCATAAAAAATAACTTAAAGGGACTTGGACACGATTTGAGATCAAGCTTTTATTTTTATTTTTTATGTATAAAATGGTTTATTGGGGCATTTTAAATGATTGACCAAAATATTAAATGTTAAAGTCAAGTTACAAGCGAGATACAGAGGAAAGAATTGATAGTTATATAAACATAGCTCGAGTCTTATATATTTGTTTACAAAGAATGTAATGTGGAGAATTACCATTTCTTAGACAAAATGACATGTAAAAAACAATTGAAACTAATTCAATATATTCTTAAATACTATTATCAACAAAAGAAAGTTACATTTGATTGAAATTTCCACCAATACAACGAATATGTAAAAAATGACAATATTCGAGCTTTGTTTACAAAACAAAGAATTATGAACTCTGTATCTTGCTTATAACTTTCAAATTTTGACATAGCATTATAAACGTCTATATTAATCAGTATAAACATTGAAAAATGGAAAATTTAAATTTAAATTTGTTTTTAAGTCAAATCGTGTCCAAGTAGTGTATAGGTCTCTCTCTGAATCAATCAAAGTGCGACAACTCGGTTTGTTTACATTGGTCGTGTCGAATTTTGTTTACAACACGTGACGTGAATTCATCAAATAGCTACTATGACTTACTCTCACTGCAGTTACATGGATCAGACATGTTTTCTTAGTCTTGATGTTTCTGAAATTAAATCAAAATATAAGATAGAAAACATAACCGATTTTTAATCAACTAAACCGTAGTGACATCTTTTAAACTGATGGCTTTTAGAATAATTAAGCATAATGATGTTTTTAAAATTTCTGTATAAAAGCAAACAGTTCGGATCTCCCGGGATGAGTGTATATGTCTACATAAGTATACAAGACCTACCTCCTCTTTGTCCTCCTAAACAAACGATTGAGTGTTCTCTCACAGATTGAATAAAGTATATAGTTCAGTATGCACACGTATACAAGTATTCAATATCGTGTGCAAAAAAGTCAATAGGCGTATATACAATGACGTGCGCAAAATGTATAGAAGTTTCTAGTTAAACAACAGTCTGTTCTTGATGTTTCAATTGTTTTGAAAGGACGTACATGTATAAATGCATATATGTCAACTTATCATAAGTTTTTTGAAAAAAAATTCTATTCAATATATATACACTCTTTGCTCACGGTAATTATTTATATGCAATAACGTGCATATATGCTCTATATACGTATACGTACGTATATTTAATGCATAGAACTTTGACCCCGTTGAAGCAGTATCATTTAGGTCGCATGATAAGCCATGACTCATTGAGGTGCCGTGTGGAAAAATGCATAATCAGTTTTATATTATGTCACGTGAAGTCATGTGCTTATACATTGTATACAGAACACAGTAACGAAACTAAAATACATGCAATTTTTATGAGAAAGAGGTGGTTAGATTAAAGGAGGGGGGGGGGGGGCACCATTCTACATATCAAGCGACTTTCCTATAACAGTAACGAAGCAATGAGACTTCTCACTACGTTTTAGCATTTAATGATTACAACAGTGCTGTGTGTTTATACGTACAATTTCTAGGGCATGTCGCGGTATACTAAAGAAACTATGTGATAGGATGCATTATCAAAAAAAATTTTTTTTTTTTTAAATTACATCACTTAACTACGGATCGAATTAATAAACATTTAAGATAAGCCATAAATAAATATAATCAATTATCTTCAAAATATTGAATCCTCTACAACTATAATTTATTAGTTTTTTCATCTTGCTTTGATTCTCACCAGGTAAATGAACGTTTAGATTTTTATTGGGTTTAATATAATTCAAAAATTATAAAACATTGTTATAAAGGGCAAAAACTGTTTACAGTCTAGATAAATGCGTATACTACGAAATGGGAATATAAAAAAATATGTAGCATACACATACCGGATTTGTATCATGTAAACTTGAATATTGTTGAAACAAGTATATCTCATGTTTATTATGCGTATATACATACAGCACATTATACAAATGTCTATAGTAATGTGTGCAATATATTCAGTACCGTGTGAAAGAATTTCAGATAGATGTATATTGTATAAAGCGGTCTTGCGCAAAGTGATATACAGGGTGGTGTGCATGCATGTACTTCATTGTAAGTATAAAACTGAGATTGTATAAAATATCGTCAAATATTCATATTCAGTAATCACTGCCTTACGATCCACTCCTCTTGCTTGCCAAGGACTCACGATCTGCTCCTCTCCTCTCACTAGCCAAGGATTCACGATCCACTACTCTCCTCTCACTAGCCAAGGATTCACGATCCGCTCCTCTCCTCTCACTAGACAAGGATTTACGATCCACTCCTCTCCTCACACTAGCCAAGGATTCACGATCCACTCCTCTCCTCACACTAGCCAAGGATTCACGATCCGCTCCTCTCCTCTCACTAGCCAAGGATTCACGATCCACTCCTCTCCTCACACTAGCCAAGGATTCACGATCTGCTCCTCTCCTCTCACTAGCCAAGGACTCACGATCCGGTCCTCTCCTCTCATTAGCCAAGGATTTACGATCCGCTCCTCTCCTCTCACTAGCCAAGGATTTACGATCCGGTCCTCTTCTCACACAAGCCAATGGTTTGTGTCCACCACTCTCTTCTGTAAAAGGAAAAAAGAGCGGACCGTGAACCCTTGGCTAGCAAATACAATGATGTATATGTATATAAATCTACCTATACTTGAACTATTTCAATAACACGCATCAACATATTATGAGGTTTCATTTCTGGTGAATAGCGTATAAATAATGCACTGTCACATCTTTTCTATTGAAAGTGTATATCTGTGTGATTTACTTAAGAAACAATATTTTCAAAATCATCTAAACTATCATACACTTTTCAAATACTAGTATATGATGTGAAAAAATGAATAAACAAACCCTATGCTTCATATACATTATACACATATAAACGTATACAAATGTTCCTATCGACCGATCTAATAGGGTCAGGGACTCTTTCAAAATTCGTTAAGGCAGAGGCATGCATGCTAGGTATACATAAATAAATATCTTGTGGACATAGATATATACACAAGGTGCTGGTGAAATCTGATTTCACGTACTAGAAATATATCAGATCGGATCAGAATAATTTTGTTAGTTATACTTACATATACGTATATAATCAATATACATATTATATAAGATAGGCATATACAAGTATAACGCAAAAAAATAGTAAGCTGGCAATGCTTTTACCAATAAAAGTTACACAGAAGCATGTTAATAATTTGTTGGGACATTGTTTATAAACAACAACAAAAATCTCAAAGATACATGATTGCATTAATATAAGCTTTGAACAGTTTTTAAGGTAGATGCAACATCAAAATTTATAAAATAGGTCATTAAAGAATCTTTATAATACTATAATATTATAGTTATATATGCTATAATATTTATGCTAGAAGTTTTATTTTCTATGAGAAAATTGGAAAGAATTGGGTTTTATTGCAAATAAAAACAGTTATTTGTGGATTAATGCATGATATATGAATAATTTATCAAACATTTTTATCCTAGAAACATCTCACTTGAAAAAATAAATGTTACATTAAAGTTTTAAAATTGAGAAAATTTAAAACTATTTCTTGAAAAAGAACTATCAAGAAAGAAAGAAGTATTGGTCAAAATAAAACAACACTAACATGAGAATAACTGCATTGGTTATGTGCTTTGCAAATTCATCAAACTTATTAAGTGTCCAAGTGGTAATTGCATAAATTGTACTAATTCTTAAATTTTTTATGATATGAATCGGGGGCAATTTGTTTGCTTTCTATTTCCATACAGTAACAATTCATATGAATCAGTTTGAAAGATTCGTAATTTTTTCATTAATAATTAATTAATTAATAATAATTAATAATTAATAAAATTACTGATACATAGTTTGATTGAATTAATTTTTATCTTTAAATATTATTTAAGATGATTCATATGAGGGTTTCTCGACATTCTATAAATTCATATTATAAAATTGTGCGTAATTCATATACAAATTAGAAACTACATGTACTTGTCATGCAAAATAACATATCATTGATTTTGAAATAAATAAACATCGACAAAATCAATTCCCGTCAGTTCTTCAGTATTTTGATTTTGTTATTGTCATCGCCCAGTCGGTCTTCGTCATTGATGACCGTTCCTCTTTAACCTAAGTGATGAGTTGGAGGAAGAGCTCACACCCTGAGTGTTTCAAAACAAAACATTATAAAAAAAAACAAATAAAGGAACGGATTGAGGATCTGATTTTAAACAGGCTGATGCCCTAGGTGATAGGATTTGACTTGAAGATAAAGTAAGGGAAAGTCACAGGGAAAGGTCTACTATACTATAATATAGCTTAAAGAAGGCCCTTTTATAAGTGGTAAAGGCAAAAGTAAAATGTCAAGAAATACTGACAAAATATTGTATTATTCAATTAATCATAATTGTCAATTCAGTTGAGATAAAGTCGTACAGTTCATCTCGACACATAAATACTTATTATGCTAAAAAAGAGAAACTAGCAATTGTGTATTAAATGGATTTTAACTGTATCAATTTTGTTCTAGTTTCAAAATTTCGAGATAATAAATGTTTAACTCAGTCTTCAAAAATAAAGTTCCGAGTGACCATCGTCACATTAAAAAGCACATCACATAAAAAAGCACCATCACATAAAAAAGCACCACCTTCATATAATAAAGCACCATCTTCATATAATAAAGCACCATCTTCACATAAAAAAGCACCATCTTCATATAATTAAGCACCATCTTCATTAGCTGCAATAATGTAGCCCTCTCCCGATTTTTTTTTTTTTTTTTTTTTGGGAGAGGGCTACAACTCCATAGGATCTCCGTAGGAGTGATTCACTCCCGCAACGATTTCGTCTCAATTCGTATATAAATGACGATAACATCTGCATTTCTTACCTGAACTCAAATAATGTAGATGTCTATGGCATAAATTAATCCAAAAATATCAGGTATAGTCCATATATCGGTTATTTTTCGTGTATGTCAACAACGCAAGTTGAATTTGTCCGCCATGTTTACTGACCTTGACCGGTTTTATTTTGAGACAGCCAATGAGAATTTAGGAGCGGATCTTGAACTGAATATAGGAATTCCCCTATTTTAAACATAATTAACGCGGTAAATATGAATTTTTCATTACATACCAGTTCCTTAAATGATGTTTTAGTGATAGAACGAGGTTAGATAAATTATTTATAGTGACATTATCAAGCCCATCAAAACTCCAAGCGTAAATCCCATAAAATCACGCGAGAACTGTCATGGCTGCTGAAAAAGACGACTGTAAACATGCTGATGTGTTTTATCTGGTTTTGATTTATATACGGTTAGTTTGTTCAACCTGAATTAAAAAATCATTTTATCCAAAGGAAGTCAAATATAAAATCGATCTTTTCAGACCGAAGTCAGTCGCATTAAAAATTTAATTTTGCACCATTACGGAGATCCTATGGAATTGTAGCCCTCTCCAGTAAACATCAGATATAAAAAATCGGAGAGGGCTACATTATTGCAGCTACATCTTCATATAATAAAGCACCATCTTCATATAATAAAGCACCATCTTCACATGAAATAACCACAGCATAATATAATAAAGCACCATCTACATATAAAATAGCCACATAAGGCAGCTATGGCGTTCCATAAATAATAATCAGAGAAGAAATGAAACAGAAGACAACTATCAGGTTTATTTCAATTGGAACATAACATACTTGGAAAAACAGGATTTAATGGACTATTAAAGCAATATTGAGCTGCAATTTTTATGATGAGTTTTTTTCTACAAAAATGTTATTTTCTTTTCAAATGAACAAAAAGTCATGGTTTTTAAATTTCTGTCAGCTATATTTTTGTGCGGAAAAGCCATTAAAAACAAGTAAAATATTTTTTTTTGACCCTGTACCCTCGAGTTCACATTCAGCATGCATTTCTAGTTTTGTTTTTTAAAAAATATTTTCTATGTACACACAATCTACCGACTCCAAACTTGCCCAGTGTTATTTGTTGTCCTAACTTCGTCCTACCGAAATGAAAGAATTATTAGCAAATATTAATGTTTATATGTTTTTTCTATAGTTTTTTTTCCTTATTATTATAGTATAATATCTCAGTATTACAGTTATTAAAGGGACCTGGACACGATTTCAAATGAAAATTTTATTTTTGCTTTTATGTATAAAATACATGTAGTTTACATTGTATTTTGAATGACTCATCAAAATTTGAATGTTAGAAGTCATGTTACGAGCGAGATACAGAGGAAAGAAGTTGTTGTTATGTAAACAAAGCTCGAGTCTTACAATTTTGTTGACAAATACTGTATAGTAAAGAAATTGCCATTTCTCTATCAAAATAACTTGTGGAAACAAGATAGACTGATTCAGTGGGTTCATAATTAATTTCATTACATCAACAAAAATTTTGAAAATTTTGAGCTCAAATCGTGTCCAAGTCTTTTTAAAAATTATTACATATGATAATGTCAATATAACATATTTCAAAAATCTCTTACATACTTTTTATTATATTATTTCATTTATTATATTACTAAGAGCTACTATTGTTCGTTGTTGGGACTCCATATAAGTACAATATATATTCGTATAATCTTCAGGTGTCAGCAGAGCACAGTACAGAGAGCTAAAGAGGAACAGAGCTGACTCCTTCCAGTGCTCGACGTATAGAGGAGAGGGATGAGGAGAGGGAAGAAAATACTTTTGTAAGATGTTTTTCTTTTTTACACAATCAATATGTGTATGTTTGTACGTATACATGCAAATATTTTAAAATAATTGATACAGGTTTTTATACATCCCATATATATATATATATATATATATATATATATATATATATATATATATATATATATATATATATATATATATATATATATATATATATATATATATCAACAACCCCATATGTCTGCTTTTTGTTATTTCAGCCAATGGAAGTAACAGAAGAAGTTCTAGAGTCAACGTCTGTAGAGGATCCTCCTCCACATCTGACTGGGTTGGAACTTGGGAGTGAGATTTTCGAGGAGCCAGATTCACTGTTTCGGACCCCTGAAGCAATGGAGTCCTCTGACTTTGATATTTCCCATAGGCGTATGGTGGAAGAGAGCGCCAAAATGAACCACAGGAGAGGATTTACTTATGGGGTTAAGGTATATTAAATCAAGTTTAAGATATATAAATTTAATCTTAAAAAACCTAATATTGTGATGATGCAATACTTAATGTTATTGCTTATTTTTCAGCACAAGAACAAGGAGACTACAATGTGGACGTGTAGTGTGCGATCGGCCACGATCAGATGCCGTGCCACAGTCCTGCAACGAGGCAACTCTTTTGTTCGAGGAGCCAATGTTCATGTACATCCTGCGGACCTCAAGCTGCCACATCTCAAGAAAGTTTCAGCACAGGTAGTGATTGTCATAGAATTGTACATAAAATATATTTTCAATAAATACCTCATTTTAAATTAATCTTAGATTACTCCATTACACTGGATTATAAAATTAAATTAACTTTATACTGTTTAAAGTTTATTTTTATTTTTTTGTGAATTTGCAGGCTAAAGCAATTACAGTGGATCAAGTCTTTCGACCTGCGCGAGACATCGTCGAGGCCACAGTTTCCGACACCGTACAAGACAGGTTCGTAGCTCCAAAGACGTCAAACATCAAGCGATATGTGCATAACTACAGAACTGCATTTAGACTCAAAGACCCCACAGACTTGGATTTCGAGGTATATTATCTTTTCGTGGTATTCATGTTACACATTACATTGAATTATATAATTAGGAATTATTTATTGTTCCAATGCCTTACTTACATGTACTTTTACTTTCTTCAGATCAACATGGACTTTCTCCAGTGCGAAGAATTCCTGAAAGCTGACCTCCGTGTTGGCGAGGAGGACGCCTGATCTTCGCTACAGAGTACCAACTTAATATTCTGCGACAAGCAAAGAAATGGTACAATGATGGCACCTTTAAGGTATAATGAACAGGAAGAAAATTCAACAATATATTTATCTTTATGAAAAAGAGATGTTCTGATTAATATTTTATTTTATAATTGTAGATTGTGCAATCCTTCCTGAAACCAACTGGCCAACTAATGTCCATCCACGCCTTTGTTGAGAAAGATGGGAGGTCTATGCAGTTTCCTCTGCTCTTTGCCCTTATGTCTCGTCGACGAAAGGAAGACAATACTGAGGTAAAATATTGAGTAATTATATTTTTATATATGAAAACTTATTTATATAATTTCTTATATGTAATAGTAACAACTTGATTGTTTGATAAATTAAAAATATTATTGCTGTTTCAGGTTTTTCGTGCCGTGCAAAACAGGCTCGGGAATTCATCGGTGGAAATGGTGACTGCCGATTTCGAAGCAGGTATATTAAATACATGTAAAAAAAAAAATAATTTACAAAAATATCTATTTAATAGAAGTACTTATAGGAACATCAATGTTTTTCAATGTTGTTTTTCTCCCTTTTACTGACATATATTTAAAATTTGTTTGAATCAATTCAGGTGCTTGGCAGGCCATCCGCGAAGTTTTCCCGCATGCATCCTTGAAGGGTTGCGCCTTTCACTGGTCAAAGGCTGTGTGGAGCCATGTTCAACAGCTTGGCCTGGCCACCACCTTTAGACAGCGGCAAGGTGCTCACAGCTTCATTAAACAGCTCCTGGCATTGCTATTCCTTCCATGGAATCACATTGAGGATGTCTTCAGAGTGATGGAGGAACGAGCCCCAGCCAACCTCCAGCCACTCACGCAGTACGTCAGGGACCATTGGATCCAAAATCCAGTTTTCCCCATCCGCTCCTGGAACTGGAATGTCTACCAGTTCGCCATCAGAACGAACAACGACGTAGAAGGTAATCAAAATAAAGAGAATTTCGCGTATACTAGATATTTGATTTGATATTAGTATGTAATGAGTAAACATTGAGTATGAATCGATATGATTATTCATTTCTTATAATTAATGTTATCTTTTACAGGTTGGCACCACAGAATGAACTTTAAGGCAAGAGGTCTATCATTGTCCTTCTACCAGCTGGCCCCCTTTCTTCAGAGAGATGTTGACATTGTTAAAACCAGGGTTGCTCCATCGGATCTAGAGGGCGACGTCAAAAGAACCAGCCACCTGACGCAGCAGAGAATCACAGTAGCAGCAGACCGCTACATGGCCCAGGAAATCTCATTTGGAGCGTACTTGAAGATTTGTGGACCAATTTATGCCGCTCCGTTCGAGTGATATTTCGGTTGTGGTAGTGAAACTGGATGGACTGATTGAATCTGTGATATGATTTCTTGGTTGTTGTGATAATATATAAATAATGTGGTTTTACCGTGTGACTAAAACCACTTGTGTCTGGTGAAAGACTACAATTCAAAGAGTGTACGAATTTTTTAAAATTATTTTATTATGCTAACAAATACATTAGAATACATCATAGAAACAATAAACGAGAAACAATATAAAACAATAAAGTGCGTCCGCCATCGGTCTTTTGTTTACACGCACTCATTTCTTACAGCCACATCCGGAATCGTTTGCGCATTTGCAGCTTTCCGGTCCAGTGCACCCTTTACCACAACCACAAGATCCTGTTCAAAGAAAATCAATGATTTGATAATAGATGATTATTGTACGTACATTTCAATGTAAGATACAAAACGAATTGCCCATGAACGCAATTTATGATATAAATAAAAAACACCCTTTTTAATACAGAGCTAGATGTTTGATCGTTGATATTCTCACGTAGATGGCTCACCACGACTGGTAGTATAAGTGTTTTCGTAATAAAAAAAATCACCGTAATCTCCATGTTACATATGTGCAACTTTATTCTTTTAATACGAACTTAGTATGAGTCTAATTAGATATTGTATGTTAACGATCGCAACTTTTTTTGTGAATAAATAATTCACCTACATATATTGTAAAATGTTATAGAATGGTTTTAAATTCATTGAATTCTAAAAATTGAATGTGTCAGAGCTAATTAAATTTATATAATGTACACAATTAAAAATGCATTTTTCTGTTTTAGGGTTGTGAAAAAAAATCGATAGAAAATACTTACCGCTGCAGTTACACTTGACTTTGCAGCCTGAACATTTACACCCGTCACCACATTTACATCCGGGTCCACATTTACATCCTGTTGCTGGACACGAATCAGAGCAGACACATGTTCCAGCTGACAAAAAATGTTATAAAATATTATTGCATAAAAAATAACTTAATGTCTAGTGTATAGGTCTCTCTCTCTCTCTCTCTCTCTCTCTCTCTCTCTCAGAGTGCAACTACTCGGTTTGTTTACATTCACCCCTGCGAATGTTATTGTCATTTAAATTTAAATCACGTGGTTTTATTTGACCCTTTCAGTTTCGCAGTAAAAATCGTGCCTCGTGCTTATAGTCTATTTTAGAGAATCTAGGTACTTGTAGTCAAATATAAATCCTAGAGGTTTATTGATTTTTAACTTTATCTTCATTAATTGGTGGGTAAAATGTGTCCTAGAAATAAATGTGACAATACAAAAATAGTTTTTTTTCTGCTGTTGCTACAATTAACATGCGTAGTAGACATCCCCCCCCCTAAGAATTAATTTCGATCCGCGCCTGGCCTAGTAATAACACTAATAATAGGTGCGTTCAGAGTTCACCAGATTGTTACCAACGTCAAGTTCGGTCACCAATGTCTACAATTGGTTACCAGTGGTAGCAATTTGTTACCAATGTTGACCATTGGTGTACTTTCAATTTCAAATGAGGTCACCAAATCTACAGGCAGCCTAGAGCTTGGGCAAGTTTGGTAGGTGACGCCATTATGCTAATTCAACATGGCGCGATATAAGATGCCTATAAATACTGATGTAAATAAAGACTTTAGAATAAGATATATGCATATCTTATTGAATGAATATTTTGAAGACAATCTAAGACAACCGAGGGCTTCTAAAACCCGTTTCTATACCCAGAAACATTTTAGTTTTATAGAAAGTATGTGATAGAGAACCGGCATTTTGATATTCGAGCTTGGACTTTCGGTAAGACGTTACTATTTCTTGCATCAAATCAAGTTAAAAGGATGTTGATATCGAGTGAAATATGCACAGATTGCGTAGAAATTGCTTTAGAGATTTCAAAGATCCATGGCCAACAAAGAAATTATTAATAGACCTATGTCACACTGTTTGGGACAACTACCCAAAGTCCAAGCTTCTGTTAAAATTAATTCTATTTATATATATATTTGCTGGCGTTAAATATTTATTATCAATTTTGCAATTAATCTTTACTTTCTTTTTATTAATGATGGATTGCTAGTCATTTTGTAGACTTCTTTATATAATTGGGAATTTAACAAAATTGTCATCAAAGTTGTGTATTACGATGACTTTTTAAGCATAATAAATCACTCAATGAAGATGTTTTAAAGGGAAACGGTCACACTTCACAGAGAAAAGGTATTTTGTTTTGTTTTCAACTGTTTTATGTGTTCAGATGGTTACAATTGGTAACCAAGTGTGACCAAAGGCTACCATTTGTTTGAATTTGACAAAAAATCGTTCATGGTACTACCTTTACAAATTGCTACAAATGGCAGCACTTGGTGATCATTGGCTACCATAGTTCACCGATGGCAACCAAATGCTGCCAGTGGTAAATCTCAATTTTACCAACGGTACAACTCTGAACGCACCTAGTGAAACAGACTGTACTATTTTATGCAGAATGTTTCTTGAAAATGGCTCGATTTACTAAGTTTTTATGCAAAACATTCACCCATTATTTTTTAACCGGGTTTTCCAACGGAAAAATCCGGTTATTAAAATGGTGAAAATGGCGGGCGGGCGGATGGCGGGCGGGCGGGCGGGCGGATGGCGGCTGCCAAAAGGGTACCCTCATTGTACGGATAACTCCACAGTTTTCAAGATAGGAAGTTGTTCTTTTGCAGATCAATTGTACATATATCAGAGGTGTGCATATTGCTAGGATTTTGATTTCCGATAATTTATCGAAAAAATACCAGCTTTTGAACTTAGTCATTTTTTGGCAAAATATTGCATATAGGGTACCCTCATTGTACGGATAACTCCTCCTACAGTTTTCAAGATAGGAGGTTGTTCTTTTGCAGATCAATTGTACATATATCAGAGGTGTGCATATTGCTAGGATTTTGATTTCCGATAATTTATGAAAAAAATACTAGCTTTTGAACTTAGTCATTTTTTGGCAAAATATTGCATATAGGGTACCCTCATTGTACGGATAACTCCTCCTACAGTTTTCAAGATAGGAAGTTGTTCTTTTGCAAATTAATTGTACATATATCAGAGGTGTGCATATTGCTAGGATTTTGATTTCCGATAATTTATCGACAAAATACCAGCTTTTGAACTTAGTCATTTTTTGGCAAAATATTGCATATAGGGTACCCTCATTGTACGGATAACTCCTCCTACAGTTCTCAAGATAGGAAGTTGTTCTTTTGCAGATCAAATGTACATATATCAGAGGTGTGCATATTGCTAGGATTTTGATTTCCGATAATTTATCGAAAAAATACCAGCTTTTGAACTTAGTCATTTTTTGGCAAAATATTGCATATAGGGTACCCTCATTGTACGGATAACTCCTCCTACAGTTCTCAAGATAGGAAGTTGTTCTTTTGCAGATCAATTGTACATATATCAGAGGTGTGCATATTGCTAGGATTTTGATTTCCGATAATTTATGAAAAAAATACTAGCTTTTGAACTTAGTCATTTTTTGGCAAAATGTTGCATATACATGTAGGGTACTCCATTTCACTGGATAAGGGTTGACATGGATTATGGATACAGTTTACATAAAAGAAAACCCGGTTTGCTGTCACATTGACAGCTTTTCACTTGTTAAAAACATGGTATTGCACACCTCAAGCATCAAACATGGCTATGAATTTATTAAGCAACCCAATGTTTATATTATCAACCACTCTACACGTGGTTGAACACGAACGATAACTCTGTTTCGAGTATCATCGTTTAATTTAAAAAACCGGTAGATGGTGAAATAAGACATACATCTTAAAAGATGTTGATTTTTTTACATAACTCATAGAGATATGATATGAAAATCGATCAGTACTTGCGTATTTTGAGAATATTTTCCGAACACTTATACTTCTGCTCGAAATTTCACAGGAACTGAACAAATCTCGGTGAAGTCTCGTGAACTTACATTTGAGCACCTCTAGATTTATTACATACTTAACAAAGATAAAGGAAACATTCCGAACACATTCACAGGGGTGACATTGGTCGTGTCGAATTTTGTTTACAACACGTGAATTCATCAAATTGCTACTATGACTTACTCTTAGTGCAGTTACATGGATCAGCCATGTTTTCTTAGTCTTGATGTTTCTGAAATTAAATCAAAATATAAGATAGAAAACATAACCGGTTTTTAATCACATCTTTTAAACTGATGACCGATTATTCAAAGCTTTTAGAATAACTAAGCATAATGATGTTTTTAAAATTTCTGTATAAAAGCAGACAGTTCGGATCTTCCGGAGTGAGTGTATATGTGTGCATAAGTATACAGGACCTACCTCCTCTTTGTCCTCCTAAACAAACGATTGAGTGTTCTCTCACAGATTGAATATAGTATATAGTTCAGTTTGCACACGTATACAAGTATTCAGTATCGTGTGCAAAAAAGTCAATAGACAAATATACAATGACGTGCGCAAAATGTATAGAAGTTTTTAGTTAAAAAACAGTCTGTTCTTGATGCTTCAATTGTTTTGAAAGTACATACATGTATAAATGCATATAGGTCAACTTAAAAAAAAAATTCTATTCAATATATATACACTCTATATGCTGTAATTATTTATATGCAATAACGTGCATATATGCTCTATATACGTATACGTACGTATATTTAATGCATAGAACTTTGACCCCGTGGAAGCAGTATCATTTAGGTCGTATGATAAGCCATGACTCATTGAGGTGCCGTGTGGAAAAATGCATAATCAGTTATGTCACGTGAAGTCATGTGATTATACATTGTATACAGAACTCATAAACGAAACTATAATACATGAATTTTTTAAAAGAAAGAGGTGGTGAGATTAAAGGGGAGGGGGGGGGGCACCATTCTACATATCAAGCGACTTTCCTATAACAGAAATGAAGCAATGAGACTACTCACTACGTTTTAGCATCTAATGATTACAACAGTGCTGTGTGTTTATACGTACAATTTCTAGGGCATGTCGCGGTATACTAAAGAAACTATGTAATAGGATGCATTATCAAAAAAAAATTTAGTTTTTTTTTAAAAATTACATTACTTAACTAAGGATCGAATTAATAAACAATTAAGATAAGACATGAATAAATATAATCATTCTTCTTCAAAATATGAAATCCTCTACAACTATAATTTATTAGTTTTTTCATCTCGCTTTGATTATGACCAGATTAATGAACGTTCTGATTTTTATTGGGTTTAATATCATTCAAAAATTATAAAACATTTTTATATAGGGCAAAAACAGTTTACAGTCTAGATAAATGCGTATACTACGAAATGGGAATATAAAAAACTATGTAGCATTCACATACCGGATTTGTATCATGTAAACTTGAATATTGTTGAAACAAGTATATTTCATGATTATTATGTGTACATACATACAGCGCATTATACAAATGTTTAGAGTAATGTGTGTAATATATTCAGTACCGTGTGAAAGAATTTCAGATAGATGTATATTGTATAAAGTGGTCGTGCGCAAAGTGATATACAGGGTGATGTGAACACATGTACTTCCTTCTGAGTATAAAACTGAGATTGTATAAAATATCGTCAAAAATTCATCTTCAGTAATCACTGGCTTACGATCCGCTTCTCTCCTCTCACTATCCAGGGGTTTACGATCCGCTCCTCTTGCTAGCCAAGGATTCACGACCCGCTCCTCTCCTCTCACTAGCCAAGGATTCACGATCCGCTCCTCTCCTGTCGCTAGCCTGGGGTTTGTGTCCACCTCTCTCTTCTGTAAAAGGAAAAGAGCGGATGGTGAGCTCTTGGCTAGTGGGAGGATAGGAGCGGATCGTGAACCACTGGCTAGCAAACACAATAAATCTAACTGTACTTGAACTATTTCTCTAACACGTATTAACTTATTTTGAGGTTTTTCATTTCTGGTGTGTGTACATATATATATATATATATATATATATATATATATATATATATATATATATATATATATATATATATATATATATATTGCGTAAAAATAATGCACACTCACATCTTTTCTATTGAATATTTATACCTGTGCTGTGGTGTGATTTACTTAACAAACAAAATTTTAAATCATCTAGACTATCATGCATTTCTCAAATATAAGATGTGTAAAAATTGATAATAAACCCTTTGCTTCATATACACTACACACATATAGACGTATATCGTGTTCCTATCGATCGATCTAATAGGGTCAGGGACTTTTTCAAAACTCGTTGAGTCAGAGGCATGCTATGTATACAGAAGTTTATCACTTGTAGTATGTATCTCATAGATATATATTTACATCTACCAAGTATTATTCCCTCTATTTCTTACGAAAACTTATAGTTAATTCATAGCTCTATAGAAACAGCCAGACTGAAATATACATGCCCCATTTATCGATTGGTCGAAATCTACAGCGGCTGAAACTGAGAAGATATTGACAGGTCTGAAATTGACACGCCCTGTTTATCGATTGGTCTAAACCTTCAGTGACCTACAAAATATCACGGACTGCACGAAGTAATCATGATGATGTCGTACTCAAAGTCTCACAAGAGACGATTTGGCGGTTTCTTCTAGCTAGCGTACTTATGTACATTACCAGTAATTAAGTGATTTCTACTTATTTTTCATAATCAATTTATTAATTAGTTAAAAGAGAGATGTTTATATAAACAATAAAATGCTTTCTTTGATGATTCATGCGGGTTATGAAGGTAGCGATCATTGCAGGAAAAAATTACATAACCCGCTAACGCGGGTTATGTATTTTTTCTGCAATGTCGCTTCCTTCATATTCCGAATGAATCCCCAAAGAAAGCATTTTATTGTTTAAATACACAAAGTGCTGGTGGGATTTGATTGCACGTACCATCAATATACATAGATCAGAATATTTTGTTAATTATTACACTTACATATATAATCAATATACACATTATATAACATAGGGAAATGTAAAATGCAAAGAGAAAGTAAGATGGCACTTCTTTTATCTACAGAGGTTACACAGAAACATATTAATGATTTTAGGGATATCATTTATAAACTATCATTTACTTCATTTTAAAACTAGATTGTCCGATAATTAGTCTTTAAAGGTTTAAAGAGTCTTCATAGATGATATACAACAATTGGAATAAATCAACAAATCAACAAAATGCGGTTATTTTTTATTTTCATGAACAATACTTTACATGTAAATGTAAAGCAAAATGTTTACCTGACACATCTGTGTATATAGTTATCATATGCCATTGCTTTTTTGAATATTACAATGTAATATGATGTATAACATATACCGATAGCAAGTTTCAAATAATAAGTTGATAATAAGTAACCAACATTTTTTCCTATTCTTTAACAAAGTTTTTAGGGAAGAGCATTTATTTATCCTTTATTGAACAATGAAATCACATAAATCAATAAAATTGTGGTGGATTGAGAATTCGGTTTAGCGTCTTCTGATTAATCCTTTTTAATGAAAATACTCAGTGGTGCCTCTTCGTTTGAATTGTACAAAATTTATATAAAAGTCAAATAAATTCAAATTTAAATAAAAGAAGATCTACAAAATGACTTAAGTGTAAGGGAACGTTGGTGAAGGACTGTCCTGTGGAGGCGTGGATGGAAATAAATTTTAGACGAGATTATAATTATGCATAGTATAGTACCTTATCGATTTAGCTCCTAGCTTTGTTCTTTTCTAAATGTTTAAATATTAACAAACAATCTGTATGAGAGTATTGCATAAACAATACATGTATGCTGTCGGCAACGCTCTTTTTAAAGGAATGCCTTTTATTACTTTAATGCGATAAATATATTTTGAGAAAATTCAATGAAATATTTTAAAGGACAAACCCAGTTAGAAAAAACTGAGTAGTTTAAAATTAAGCTTGCCACCATCAGTTGATCAATCCTGAACAAAACCTAAAACTTCACCAGACCGAGTACTCTCTCATTATAAAGATACATAGCAAGTTTCAAATAAATTTTCAAAACCATAACAGAAAAAGTCTGCAAAACCAAATTGAGACAGAATGGCGGACTGACAGCGATAAAGACTTTTAAAAGTCCCTGTTCCCCAGGTAAGGGGCAAATATATAAAATTGATTACATTATCAAACAAACCCCCTTCACAATCGCCAATTATCGGACTTTTCCGGCATAACCTGTCGGAAAGGCCCATAAAAAAATGTCTGTTTCCCAGGCCTATTTAAAATGTAAATTGTGGCCAGGGATAAGACAACAACGTCGGACTTACAAAAGTCTCGTTGAACCAGTCGCAACTTCTCGGCCTTTCCCGCAGAGGGCCCGGAAAGGTACGGAAATTTTTAATTGCTCGTTGAACGAGACTAAGCCAACTTTCGTTTTCTTTAATCAGAAAAATGGCGATGTCAAATCATTACGATTCTTGTGAGGATTTTACAGTGTGTCCAGTTTGTTTTGAAAAGTTGCAGATTCCAAGGTTTTTGCCATGTACACACACATTTTGTCATCGTTGTTTATCCGCCCACATCGAGTCGTCGTGTAAGGACTGTGACCCAGCCCTAGGATTTCCCTGCCCTGTGTGTCGGGCGTTTGTTCCAGCACCAGGGGTTTTGCATCAATATCCTATTAAAGATTGGGCGAGCAGGTTCCCAGAGAATTTGTTTTTAAGTAACTGTATACGACAGCATACTTCATTGACTAACCTTTGGTGTGGACCATGCAAAATAGATTGTGAAATTGACATTAAAGCAGGAAGCTGGTGTGTGGAGTGCGAAGATTCTCTGTGTGAGAAATGTAGTCAAAACCATAGAAAATACAAAGCATTGCAATCCCATCAGATATTTCCTTTAACGAATTATGGATTGGATTATACCAGGTCTTTGAAACTGATAGAGACAGATATTTTGAAATGGTGTGACAAACACGAGAACAGAAATATCGAGTTTGTGTGTGGAACTCACCAGACAGGATTCTGTTCTCTCTGTGTTGTAAATGAACATAAGCATTGTGAAAACATTTCTACACTTTCAAAGGCAGTTGACACATTTTCAGATGAAACGAAAGTAAAACTTGTTCAAGAGATAAAATACCTTATATCAAAGATTGAGACTATTGTCCAAAAGGAAAAACAAAACATTTCTGATTTAGATGACAAAAAGGACATATACACTGAGAAAATCACGAGAATGATTGAAGAAATGGTTAATCGATTAAAAACTCAAGAAAAAACATACTTTGATGAATTGGCAGAGGTTTCTAAGCATGCTAGACAGAAACTTGAGGAATCACTAAGATTATTAGAACACAGAAAGCTGTACCTTGCACACTGGTTAGAAACAATAGTATCAACAGATTCACCTAATAAAGAAACGGAACATATCCTAAACTGTTTAAAAACTAATAAAGTACTAATAGCAGTTAGAGCCTTGCCTTTAATTCAAATGAACTTTGACCTGAGTGCTGAAGTGAGCAATGGAATTAAAATGATAGATTCCCTTGGATCATTATTTAGTACCAAAGTAACTGAAAAAAATGTCAATTTCAGTTTTATTAAAAAAGAAATAATAGAATGTACTTTAGAAACACCCAACTCATCTATCAGCAATGCCAAAAAATCCAGTGAGTGGTTCTCGTGCTCCGGTAAAAAATCCAGCGAGAGGGAATCATGCTCTGTAAGAGAGGAAGATTCCCGTGAGTGGGACTCAGGTTCAAAAGATGTGTGTGACGCACGTTCCAAAAAAGCGGAAAAATCAGGTGGTAGGGATATATGCTCTGAAGACGTAGAGAAATACCGTAAGAAGGACATATGCTCTGGAAAAACAGAAAAATACAGCGAGGGGGACTCGTGCATCAAAACAGTGAAAATATCCAGTAAGTGTACCTCAGGTTCCGATGAAGGTAAAAAAATATACCGTGAGTGGAATTCAAGTTGCGAAGCGACAAACAAATCCTATATAAACTTTGTAAGAACGGAAGATTTCCGTGTGCAGGACTCAGGGTTCAAAGAAGCAGGAAATTCCCATGAAAGGGACTCATACTCCAAAGAAAATGAAAAATTCTGTGATTGGAATTGCTCTAAATACGCAGAAAACTCCCATGGGACAGACATATGCTCTGAAAAAGCAGATATAAAAGCGGAAATAGCCCGTGAGTGGAACTCAAGCTCCAAAAAAGGGGGACAATCTTGTAAGTGGGACTCAGGTTTTGAAGAAGGGAAAATATCAAGTGAGCGGAACTCAGAATCTAAAAAGAGTAAAAAACTATACCGTGAGTGGAATTCAAGTTGCGAAGCGACAAACACCTCCTGTGTGCGGGACTCAAGTTCCCAAAAAGCGAGAGAACCCCGCGAGTGGGGCACAGGTTCCGTAAATGTGGAAACATCCCATCAGTGGGACTCACGTTCCAAAAAAGCGGGGAAATCTAATGAGAGGGACTCGTTAGCTCATAACGTTGAAAAATCCGATTATTGGGTCCTACGCTCCGAAAAAAGGGAACAATCGTGTAAATGGGACTCACGCCCCCAAAAAGCGGAAGAATCTCGTGAGTGGGACATATGCTCGAAAACTGCAGATATATCCTGTGAATCGGACTCATCTTTGACCCAAAACACTATGAAATCTCGTAAGTGGGACATTTGTTCCGCAAAAGAGGAAAAATTGAACGAATTGGAGTCTTGCTTCCAAACAACAACAAGAACCTGTGAGTGGGACCAAAGTTCTAAAAAAAGTGGAAATTCCACGAATGGGGCTCAGACTATAAAAAGCTGGAAAATGCCATGAGTTGGACTTGTGGTGGAAATAGCTGGAAAATCTCATGAGTGGGACCTGTGCTCCGAAAAAAAGTAGAAAAATTGCACCGGACTCAATTACCAAATAAGTTTTTTTTTTGTTCACCTTCCACCTTGGGCTTAAATTTGTGGTAGACACAATGAAAAATCATGTTTTAAACAACCATTTTCTATTAAATGTGAAGGATAAAAGTAACAAATTTCGGAGTTTTGTCCATTTTTGACAAATGAAATAACTCTAGATTGCCTACAGTCTCTCCAAAACGGCGTCAAACAAGCTTTTGAATTCCTTTTTAAAATGATGTCAAATTGAATGTAGGTACCGGGATTAGTGAGTGGTTCTCGTGCTCCGGTAAAAAATCCAGCGAGAGGGAATCATGCTCTGTAAGAGAGGAAGATTCCCGTGAGTGGGACTCAGGTTCAAAAGATGTGTGTGACGCACGTTCCAAAAAAGCGGAAAAATCAGGTGATAGGGATATATGCTCTGAAGACGTAGAGAAATACCGTAAGAAGGACATATGCTCTGGAAAAACAGAAAAATACAGCGAGGGGGACTCGTGCATCAAAACAGTGAAAATATCCAGTAAGTGTACCTCAGGTTCCGATGAAGGTAAAAAAATATACCGTGAGTGGAATTCAAGTTGCGAAGCGACAAACAAATCCTATATAAACTTTGTAAGAACGGAAGATTTCCGTGTGCAGGACTCAGGGTTCAAAGAAGCAGGAAATTCCCATGAAAGGGACTCATACTCCAAAGAAAATGAAAAATTCTGTGATTGGAATTGCTCTAAATACGCAGAAAACTCCCATGGGACAGACATATGCTCTGAAAAAGCAGATATAAAAGCGGAAATAGCCCGTGAGTGGAACTCAAGCTCCAAAAAAGGGGGACAATCTTGTTAGTGGGACTCAGGTTTTGAAGAAGGGAAAATATCAAGTGAGCGGAACTCAGAATCTAAAAAGAGTAAAAAACTATACCGTGAGTGGAATTCAAGTTGCGAAGCGACAAACACCTCCTGTGTGCGGGACTCAAGTTCCCAAAAAGCGAGAGAACCCCGCGAGTGGGGCACAGGTTCCGTAAATGTGGAAACATCCCATCAGTGGGACTCACGTTCCAAAAAAGCGGGGAAATCTAATGAGAGGGACTCGTTAGCTCATAACATTGAAAAATCCGATTATTGGGTCCTACGCTCCGAAAAAAGGGAACAATCGTGTAAATGGGACTCACGCCCCCAAAAAGCGGAAGAATCTCGTGAGTGGGACATATGCTCGAAAACTGCAGATATATCCTGTGAATCGGACTCATCTTTGACCCAAAACACTATGAAATCTCGTAAGTGGGACATTTGTTCCGCAAAAGAGGAAAAATTGAACGAATTGGAGTCTTGCTTCCAAACAACAACAAGAACCTGTGAGTGGGACCAAAGTTCTAAAAAAAAGTGGAAATTCCACGAATGGGGCTCAGACTATAAAAAGCTGGAAAATGCCATGAGTTGGACTTGTGGTGGAAATAGCTGGAAAATCTCATGAGTGGGACCTGTGCTCCGAAAAAAAGTAGAAAAATTGCACCGGACTCAATTACCAAATAAGTTTTTTTTTTGTTCACCTTCCACCTTGGGCTTAAATTTGTGGTAGACACGATGAAAAATCATGTTTTAAACAACCATTTTCTATTAAATGTGAAGGATAAAAGTAACAAATTTCGGAGTTTTGTCCATTTTTGACAAATGAAATAACTCTAGATTGCCTACAGTCTCTCCAAAACGGCGTTAAACAAGCTTTTGAATTCCTTTTTAAAATGATGTCAAATTGAATGTAGGTACCGGGATTACTTTTCCCGTGATTAAATGTACATGTAGAATGTCAAACTATTGTTTTATTTTCTAATTAATTCCTTTAGTGTCGTAAAATAGGAAAAGATTCATCAAATCAATTATGACGTCATAATGGTTCTAGCACCAAAAATACACTCTGGAATCATTTACTAGATCTTTACCGTAATATTGATTGTTATTGGCTATATTTCCACTAGATATATATATATATATATATATATATATATATATATATATATATATATATATATATATATATATATATATATATATATATATATTATACTTTTGTATTAGATAACACTTTGTCATTCATTGCATGTAAAATTTACAAATATAAAATAAAATGTAGATTCTCAAATGAACAAGTGTCATATGAGGGTATGTGCTGTTTTTATATTTAAAAAATGCGCTAATGCAATTGTATCTTACTGTAAATAAGTTAAAATGTATAAATTTAAACGATAGCATTCTTGAAAAGTTAATATCTTATAGTATACTAGTACGATAACTGAAATTTTGTTAATCTTATTATAAGTAATATTATAAGTAATATTATAAGTACTTTATATTATACTTTAATCATTAAAAGGTTTTACCATTTGAAAGTTTGAAACATATTTTATAGATTCTATCTAAAATTTGACATCAATGACCATGCTTAGTCAAAACAATACTGAATACAAGTGCGTTTCTAGGCAAACTGAATTAATTTTATGAAATTCTTGATATTACAAATGCTTTTATTCCAAATTAAATTGTACTGTGGAATCATTAGATTTCGTGGTGGCTCAATTTTCGTAGGATTCGTGGGCACCGCTCACCAACGTATAAACATTATCCACGAATAGATAAATTAGGACTAAAAAGTTATATTTTCTTTTGTAAGTATCCGAAAATACACGAATTTACGTCCCAACGAACCTGTTAAATTGAAGCTATCCACGAAAATTAGCCGCCACGAATTTTAATGATTCCACAATAACTATTAAGGTTAGACAACACGGTCATCGATTTTACATAACTTGTTCAAGGAATTTGTCATTAATTTACTACTACTTTGACATGCTTTCTTGCAAAAAATTTGGATACCTATGCAATTTCCTACAAAATTTATTGAAAATACACTTGAATTGCTGATAAAAAAAAATTGGCATTAATATATACATCTTAAAAATTTTAACATTTCAAAAATGATAATAGATAATAATAATTTTAGCGTACTCGTCCTTTTAACCTCTGTAATCTACTTGATATGCGTAAGTACATAAATTATGAGGTGATCATTATCAAGAAAACCTGAAAAGGTTTATGAGATTGATTTTATGATACTAATTCAGTAATGATCACCTCATAATATTTAAGATTAAAATGTAATTAGTTTACAATTTGGGAATTGTACTGCAGTACGGTTGAATATACAAAGTTATCAAATTTTTTTACGTTCTTTCATTTCGTTACTAGTACGCAACCCCCCCCCCCCCCCCCCCCAACGCGCAAAGGTACATTAATTGAGTAATCGATTAATCTATTGAACGATACGGAATATATATATGTATATATATATATATATATATATATATATATATATATATATATATATATATATATATATATATATATATATATATATATATATAAAACAGAATGCGACAGTCCAAATTAAATAAATTGTTCTACAAACAATTTATTTGATTTGGACTGTCGCATTCTGTTTTATCTATTTAAGTATTTTTTGCTGTACCAAGGCTTTATCTATCTATCTATTTATCTATCTATCTATCTATCTTTTTATCTATCTATCTATCTATTTATCTATATATATATATATATATATATATATATATATATATATATATATATATATATATATATATATATATATATATGTGTGTGTGTGTGTATATATCTTTTTGTATTATTATATTTCAAACTATTTTTAAAAAATTTATTAATGTAAGCGTACTGCGTCAGAGACAGTGCCCGTGTAAAAAAAACCCGCTAAATTTGAAATCAGCTAAACTCGCACTTATAATTTGATTTAGTTAGTATAACAGTTAAGTTGGACATACAAACTTAATGATTTCTATAAGACCCAATGATTTGTTTGTGTACATTATACATGTATTTATTTTTAGTCATAAAGCAATCCCTCTAATGGGGCCAAAGTCTTTCAAAACTCTAAAGCAGAGGTACCTTGTACCCCCAGATATACACTAGCCTGACTAGGTGCTGGTCTACATCTGACTGATTGCACTTACAAGGGATAATACAGGTCATCATTTTTTCCTTTCGTTATTAGAATAAGTTAATGTAGAAGGATGGCAACCTCACGCTATTACGATGCTGGTGAGGATTTTACAGTGTGTCCAATTTGTTATGAACAGTTTCAGACTCTGAGGACCTTACCATGTACACATCGAGTCGTCGTGTAAGAACTGTGACCCAGCCCTGGGATTTCCCTGCCCTATATGTCAGGCGTTTGTTCCAGCACCTGGTGTTTTCCATCAATATCCCACTAAAGATTGGACAAGAGGGTTCCCGAAGAATATGTTTCTTATTAGCTGTCTTCAAAAGCAGGCTTCACTGACTAACATTTTGTGTGGACCAGATGAAGATGATGTAAAGGCAGAAAGCTGGTGCGTGGAATGCGAAGATTTTCTGTGTGAGAAATGTTGTCAAAACCATAAAAAGTACAAAGCGTTGCAGGGCCACCAAATATATCCGATTACAATTCATAGACTAGATTTGTCCAAATCTTTGAAAAAAAGAAGAAACAGCTGTATTGGGTTGTGGTGTAAAACACGAGAAAAGAAAAAAAAGAAGTTTCTGTGTAAAACCCACCAAACAGGGTGCTGTTCTGCCTGTGATGTAAAAGAACACAAGAGTTGTGAGGGGTTTGATACTCTATCAGAGGCTGCAGACATGTTTACTGACGAACAAAAATTGAAACTTGTTGAGGAGTTAAATGTACATTTATCGAGAATTGAGACAATTATCCAAAATGAGAAACAAAACATTTCTGATTTCGATGACAAAACCGACACATTCTCCAATATGATAAAGAAAATGATTGAAGAAATGGTCAATCGATTGAAAACCAAAGAAAAGACATATATTGACCAAATGGCAGAGATCTCTAAGGATGCTAGACAGAAACTGGAGAGATCGTTAAAATTATTAGAACAAAGGAAGATGTACCTTGCACACTGATTAGAAATCGTATCAACAGCTTCACCAAATGTAAAAACAGAAACTATCCTAAAATGCTTGACAACTAAAGAAGTATTGGAAGCAGTGGAAGATTTACCTCTAATTCAAATGAGCTTTGACCTGAGTGCTAAAGTAAGCAGAGGAATTGAAATGATGGATTCCCTTGGTACATTATTTAGTGTCAAAGTAACTGAACACAGTGTCAATTTAAGTGACATTCAAAAGGAAATAATAATAGGAAAAACACACGCTCTCACCTCATCCTCAAGCCATGCGGATGAATCCAGTGAATGGGCCTTAAAGCCTTACGAAGCGAATGGGTCCAAAGGATGTGCCTCAAAGCCCTATATATACGAAGCGAACATGATTCGTGGATTGGACACTGACACTAAAGAAAATAACAGGATCTCTCAATGCCCGACAAACACTAGACAAAAACCAGATTCGTAAATGGAATACATAGCCTTAGGAAGAAGTCGGAGGAACTAAAGAAAGTACGAGATCCGCGAATGGGGCACAAACACTGAAGAAAAGAACAAGATCACATATACACTCTACGAAACTTACTAATCTCTCCACAATTTCCGCGCGGTCACTTTTGTTCCTTGCACTGGCGTTTCCCAATTTTGGCGCACTACTTTCATCTTCTTTATATATATATATATATATATATATATATATATATATATATATATATATATATATGGCAACCATCCACTAATTCAAGATTTTGCCGTCACCACCCCTAATATTATTGCAACAACCCTGCATTGACATTGGCGTTAGTCAATTATTTTTTCTCCCCCCCCCCCACCCTTTAAATCAGCCAATTAAATTCATTCAACCCTCGCCCCCCCCCCCCCCCCTCCCCTCCCCGCCACCCCGAAAATATATTCTGAATCTGCGCATGTATTTAGCCTTTGCTTATTTGAAGAAAAAAACCCAGTATAGCAATGCTTTGAAAACACAAATATATATATGTAGTTAAATTGACAACCGTTTGACATTGTTTTTTGGTCGATTAACGTGCCATTTGGACCACTGTGTTTATTTTAATTTTTTTAATGAGATTAATCCAACTTATCGCCAGTGCTTAGTGGTCGTCAATTAATATTGTTTAAAAAGACATTTCTTCTGCGTGTTCTGCAGATTTGTATTAAATGTTTAAGTTAATATATACATGTAGATGGGGTTAGGAATGTCCCTGCAGCCGCCGAAAATAATAAAATAGTTTATTTTTTGTGTTATATGCATAATTCATCCATTGGTTTAAAATCAAATACAGTTGTCGTTCGTTTCCCACATTAATGTAACATCTATGACCACAAAAATAGTCATTAAGCTGAAAATTGATGAAAAAAGTATCCCAACCCCTCTGTATAATACGTATTTTGTGTTTTAAATGGGGACGATGAATTGTGTACTTACACGTGATAGTCACAATAATATACTTAGTATATTTGTTTTAGATATGTGTTATTTATCAGAACAAGATTTCAATTGCTGTAAACACCGACCGCAGATGTATATAGCGGAAGTGATAGATTCATACCCTCATGAAGACAAAGTGTAAGTCGGTCAGCCGGATCTACACCTCTTCACCAAAAACGTCAAAAATGGCCTTGACGTAACGCTTGTATAGACATTTGTTACATGTGGTTCTATTGATCCGCACTGTAGAAACTCCTAAAGGAAAAAATGTGTACCAGATGAAAAAGGAAAGACCGTGTCTAGACCTATTCATCATAGATAGATAGATAGATAGATAGATAGATAGATAGATAGATGCCAGATGGCATTGTAGGTAAGGAACAATATGACGTCTCTTCTCTCATTCATTTATTCAATTGCTGGTTGAATGAAGAGAAACAGTCTTAGAGTTAATTAATACTCCATTGTGTATTAAATTATATTGTATGAAGTGGGTTCAAATATACATGGCATATGGCATGGTTACCCGAAATGTCTATAATTTTACTAAATAAAATGTTGCTCTTTTTCATGATATCGTTTTTAATGGACAGGCATCATGCAAAGGCAGAGTAACTGAATAACCCAGACTATATAAATCAACGTTTTAAATCATTAATCAGTAAAATATAAAATTATTTTATAGCTTTTCGTTCAGTTTATTCCATAAATATACATGAGATACAGCAGTTACACATAAATTATTAATATATTTGCATTTAATAAATATACGCTTGCGAAAATATCCAGTTATTACATGTCCTTGTCTCAGGTATACAGTATACACTGAAGCGAATTAAAGATAATTTCTGTGCAGCTTCCGTTCAGTGCCCCGCCTTTGAGCATGCGTCATGCTCCTTCTTACAGCAGCAGTCGGCGGGACATTTACAGGTTTCCGGTCCGTGGCACCCCTTTCCGCAGCAGCATTTTTCTTCTGAAGAAAAAATGTGCGTATATATTATAACAAGCATTTTTGTAGAAACGTCAAAGCTCCGTAGAAAAAATGGATAATAATAAAGTTGCCAATTGTGTCAATTTTCGGCATTTAAAAGAATTAAGCCAAATTAATTTATGGACTGATTCCACAGAGAGTAATTTATAAGCTTCATATCCATCCAAGTAAAGGGATCCAAAATGACATGATTATGCATCGCAGAAGTCCGTGTCCAAGTATCATTGTGTGCCCATATTTCGACAGTCTTAGTCTATAGGGTCTTCTTTACAAATGGAATGAGCAATACTTTTGAAATCTGATATGTTTATCATGAATATCGATCATAGCTTGCTTTTTTTACATAAGCTGATTAACCTTTGCACATTTCATTACTTCCATTCACGGAGTGTATCCATCAACAAACTAACAGGTGCCGCCATTACTAAGTCCTAAATTCGACGATTTTACTATATTGCCTAGTCAGATAAATTTATCTTCACAACCTTACTTGTTTAACATTAATGAGTCTCCAGTCTTTGCAAATGATACATCATAGGGTTCGTCATAGCATTTTTATTTTTGTAGTACGATGATTTAAATTTGGAGCAAAGGTGGGTTAACAAAATTTACTCTTTTTCGTTAGGAAAACTTCAAAAATTAATTTCTTACTTGTTAAACCTGCATTTTAATAAATACTCAGCCAGTTGATTGTTTGTCTACCATAGTATCATATGCATAAAATATATTCATGTTCCTAGAAGAACGAACGAGATGTAAACAAAAAAAAAAGAACACCGTCGAAATTTGGACCCTGTGGATTTTTATAGGACCTTCAACCATATAAATGTAATACTATAAAGGAATTCGGGACAGCTCATAGGTTTTTGTGGGGAAAACTTTTATGAAACTTATACATTCTTTCTTTAGTAACGGTGCACCAAAAAAGCGAATAGCCAATCAATGAATCGATTGATCGATCAACTGATTACCTAACAGTACGAATGTTGGGCTCACGAATTAAGCGTACTTTACAATCAGTATATATGGATTTCTATTATAATGTCAGTTTACTTACTAGTACAGCAGCACTTGACTTTGCCTTTACATGTACAGTTACACGATGCTTTGGCGCATTTACACTTGTCTCCACAGCTACAGTTCCCGTCCGGCGGGCACGTGTCACAACACACGCATTTTCCCGCTGAAAAAGAAGGTTTGTGTAGGATGAGAGAGCGAAAACTTTTAGCTGAAGATGGTATCAAAACATCGTCAAACTAGTTGATAATTCACTAACAATCTAACTAGCATTAGATCTTTGATCCGCTCTCAATAGATCGTTTTGTGTGTATCAAAATGGATAAATCGAAAAACGAAATGTGAAAAGTCTGTACAAAAATTTTTAAAGTAACAAAAATACAATGTTTTAGTCATAAGATACTAAAATAAAAAAAATTAGATTGTTATAAGCAATACATGTATATAGGGAGGCACACAACTCTCTCTCTCTCTCTCTCTCTCTCTCTCTCTCTCTGATAATATTATACCATATTCATGTTACATAAGATCAAATGTAATCCTTTATAAAGAAAGGACTTAATTAGAATTATGTAAGTACTTTCTCCTTTCCAATGCACTATGCTTTTTTTTTTATTTAACCATGTCAGTTGAAGGTTGCGCATTTATACGTATATATATCATAATGTACTTACTCTCGGCGCAGGTACAATGATCGGACATGTTGAAGGGACTGAAAGAAAAAACAGAAATTTATACATCACAAACATGCACCGTAAAACAATAACAAATTTTTTGCCGTTAAAATCTGTTGACAATATTGGATATATATTTACCTGTGTGAGCTGATCTTTTCCTGTAGTGATCATCCGATTAATTGCTTTACAGTAATCAAACTTTATATATACATGTCCATTTTTGTTGCAAGCGCGCGTGAATTTTTAGGTCGTGCGCAGATTTAAGAAAGATGTAAATTTTTGATCGGAAATCCGGAAATTGTCATCATTTAGGACATTGCAATATAATAGAATCTGTATAATGCTCTGCCTATTATTATTTATTATTATTCCTTACTCTTTGCATAGAGCTGGGTGGAGCAAACATTTCCCATTTATTTGTACATTTGTATTTTACATTTACCAGATATAATAAAGTAAAGTAATCTTACAGTTTTGGAACTTGTGCACAATCCCAATTGTATTTATGTTCAATGAAAATATGTTCAAAGTATTCTTCATAGACACGTGTAAAGTTTTACACAATTTGCCCATAGCCAAGTCTCATAGTGTATTCATGTATATAACATGTACATGTATTGTATGAAAAAGAATGTAATATTGACTCAGAATCTGTCTGCTGTCCTTGTAAATTTTGAGACCGTGTTGTCTCCGTTCTGTAATAATTCTGCAACCTTGGACATGTAGGGTTCTTAACTTAATTCTGACATGAAATCTCATGTCTGTTTGTAATGTCTATTTACTGCTTTACGTATGGTCTATTAGCGCTCACAGTTTTAGTAAATCGTGCAACGACTTTTTACGTATAGTTTATATACAATGTATACATCAGTGATTTTAGGTGAACTTGAACTTCATAATAGAATGTCATTGTTCGCTCGGCGAACAGTTCGAGAATTACTCGAAATTTTATAGAGCACGTGAGTCATCGCTAAACAAAACCCCAGTTTATAATAGAACACAAGGAATATAATTTTATATTGTATTTTTATTGTGTAACGAACTACGTAGTATACTCTAACCCAGTATTCAAATGAGGGGTTGGGGGAGTGGTATGTGGAATCTTCTGAACTTTAACCTCATCCCATTGTCCTATACAAAATATAGATTATTGATAAATGACGATCATTTTGATTCTCAATAATCAAGGACACCATTTTACTTCAAAGTGAAACATATCTAATAACTTAAAAATTGCATCGTATATAGTATTGTCTTGAATGGAGGCATACTTCTGCCCCTTGTGAGCTATTATTATCAAACATGTCAACATGCAAGATAAGCATGTTGACATGCAAGGGGTAGTTATGTCAACATGCAACATAATAATGAATACATGCAAAAAATTTGCAATCAGGTAAGAATTATAGAAAATCTGAAAAAATATCAAAAATCGCCCTTATGTGAATTTAAACATCTAAATTTATATATATGAACATATGCATGCAACTTATTTATGTTGACAAGCTAGATAAATATATTGACATGAAAGTAGCTAGATGCTACTAATTTAAGTTGACACAAATATGTTGACATGCAACTTATTTATGTTGAAATGCAACTTATTTGTGTCGATATGCAACTTATTTATGTCGACATACAACTTGTAGTTATGTTGACATGCAACTTATTTATGTTGACTTGCAACTTATTTATACTGACAGTTTGAATGTTTACATTAATAAGTCGCATGTCAACATATTCATGTCAACTTAAATTAGTAGCATCTAACATGTACATGTAAGAAGTCACATGTAGTCATATTTGAGGTTATATTGGTCATATTTGAGGTTGTTTTTTTACTTACATTTTCAATTATATTTATCCGATTGCATTTTTATTGCATGTCAACATATTTTGTTGAATGTCAATATAATTATCTTTCATGCCAACATATTTATCTCGCATCTGCTGACATATTTGATAGAAAATTAACTTGCACACAAGTATGCCACCATTATTCTTGCAGAAAAACAATAGGAAATGAAAAGACACCATTTTACAAACACTCTCACAGCACGTGCATGTTACTGACACTCCTTCCTCCTCGCCCCGTGCTCACAAAATTTTATACGGGTACCTAATACATGTACCTGGTTGCGAGTCGGCTTGGTTTTTTTTTTTAGCGGAAATATTGTCTTTTTCTGTCTCTATACCATACATTTGACCATGCATGCAATTATACATATTACGTGTATAGGGCTATAATTGGCATTGCTGACAAGCTTGCTTTGACTACATGCATGTACATGTACGTATATCATTCTTTTAATTGTACACATACTGTATCATGTAAGAAACTTATAAAGAAAAGTAGAATAGCTCTACGTTCCTCCCAGAATTTCCTCTACTTTGCAAGGCAAGAATGAACCATTTTGCCTGAACTGGTCATCTGCATTTAGCCAGGGAGTGACTGTTTAAAGAGGACAATAGGACATGCTCTCTCTCTCTCTCTCTCTCTCTCTCTCTCTCTCTCTCTCTCTCTCTGTGTCTCTCTCTCTGTTTCTCTTAGTTGTCTGTCTGTCTGTCTGTCTGTCGCTCTCTGTTTCTCTCAGCTGTCTGTCTGTAAGGAGTTTCAGAATACTCTCTCTCTCTCTCTGTTTCTCATAGTTGTCCGTCTGTCTGTCTGTCGCTCTCTGTTTCTCTCAGCTGTCTGTCTGTAAGGAGTTTCAGAATACTCTCTCTCTCTCTTTCTCTCTCTCTTTCTCTCTCTCTCTCTCTCTCTCTCTCTCTCTCTCTCTCTCTCTCTCTCTCTCTCTCTCTCTCTCTCTCTCTCTCTCTCTCTCTCTCTCTCTCTCTCTCTCTAAAGATTTCAATCACACAACAGAGCATGTCCAATACCCATAAAATCACACTGGAGTCCTTCGTGCCCCCGGTCCCACATCCTACTCCAATCTTAACACTTACATTCTCCTGGCCAATGGAAATCTGAAATGTCACTTAAAAACTGTGCGCCCCTAGGGTCAGAAATTCCCGGATCAGCGTGTAAAAACGAAAGGTCGTGCTGAAGACCCAGTTAGGGTATAACCCTTAAATATTTATTTTAGATTACCTACAAAGATTACATATTATTTTCTGGAGAGGATCCTTATTTTAAATTCCTACAAAAAATATTTACAAGCTTGGGGAAAAATCTACCTTTTCTGTTTCTCGATACACCTCGTGAATCTACGCAGATACATGTACCTTTACGTGGGGACCGGTGAGATAGAGGGGAATGAAGCGCGCGCAAGGATCGCTGTTAATAGCGCACCTGTAATGAAAAACTTATTAAAGTCAACCCTTTACCGGTGATTTTAATTTGACTATACATTGACAAATTGCATGTTGGTTCTGTACACGCCACTTTGACCAGGTTTATCATGACATAACACCGTCTGCAAACTGAAGGTAAGAACTAGAGTTACAATCATTTTATGCGTAAGCAATTGCAATTTATTATTAACTACATTAGTGTTAATTTTGTATTTGAATATATTTCAAAAGCATTTAGTATAATTTCTATGGCTCCGTTCAAAGAGCTTATAATAGTATATTCTCTCTCTCTCTCTCTCTCTCTCTCTCTCTCAGAGTAAGCATAAGATGTAATCAGAAGTAATACGTTTATTATTATTTGTTTTTCCAAATCAATCTAAAAATTGTTAGTATGCAAGCGATTTACGTGCAAGTATCAGTATACGCGTGCTATTTGGAATGTTTTGAGTTTACCCCGTTGAGATGTTATGGCGGGATCAGTGCATGCATGACGCTGATTCGAGCTGATGGAATTTCTGGGTTATCAAGGTGTATTTCTGAATCCTGTAATTAGACAATGACATGTCAGTTCCTACACAATACCTGTACGTCCGCTGTATTCTGAGTCACCGTGCTCCCATGAATGAACAAAGCCCCGCCCACCAGCATATTGAACATGTATCTATTGCATATTTCTTAAAAGCATGCGGCGAGAGACAGACGAAGTAGAATCTAGGGGGCGTTTGATTGGAACTCGGGAAATTAAGTTTTTAAATAAAAAAGTAACATCACATCAATATTATTGTGAGTAGGTTTCGATTCTCAATGGGAGAAGGTGTCTCTTGTATATCGGTAAAAGTGGCCAGACTGAAAGAACTTTGAATTTATAATGTAGGTACGTGCATGCTGTTTATCTATTTTTTTTTTTTTTTTTGCTTATAGTACTTACAAAAGTTTATATCAAGTTATAACATCAGGTGCTCCATTCTCTTCCTTATGGTTGACCGGCTTATTTCATTTGAAGTTACAATGACGCCATTGACGGACCTCTAAAACCGATACTTTGCATTGCAGGGGGAGAGGGTGCGTGTATGAAAGAGAACTTTGTTGGCTTCATGTACAGTAACGCATGTCTATAATCTAATCTTACCTGTCTTATGTAATTTCTATTGGTATGAATGCAGTATAATTTAGAAGTAAACACCCAGGAAATTCTTGCTCCTCGAGATACGGAATGTTACAGAGATCAGGAATTCAAATTCTCTGGTAATTAGCATTTGTATTTAAAAGCGCAGCAAGATTTTTACTACTCTGGGCGTATGAGCGAGTTAAGCTCATCTTACAGACAGTGAAAACCTGCAATATTCAAAAATGTTCTGTCTGGTTACAGGCGAAACAACAGTAATGAAAAGGAGAAATTGCATTTTTAATTAAGAGGGGTCGGTGGTTGTGGCCATTTCTAGACTGTATCCGTCTCTTTTAGAAGGAGAGCTCAATATAAAAACATAGGAAAATACCCAAATTTAAAAAGTAAAATGTATGGATTTTTTCTTTGAAAAACAATGCATGTAGTTTATAGCTCAACAAACTTAGCTTAAAAATTTAGGTATTTGATTTTTATTACATACCCGAAGCCTATTAAGACTATTGCGCGTAACAATAATAACATATTATATGATACAAGAGACATAAATAACATACATATTTTTGACCACATTGTTTCTCTCGACATGATGTGCAAAAATCCTAAAACCGTGAGGAGTTATCGTTCTTTGTATTATCTGAACATGCCCTTGCGCATGTACATGTACATGTACGATTAAATGTGGTAAAATTATGAGACCTTGGCTCCGCGACCGGAAAATAATAGGTAATTAGGAATGTGTAATTGCTTTAAAAAGTCGGATATATATGTATATATCAAGAGTAATTTATTAAGTCTCCCAGTTTGTCTTTGAAGAGGGTTCTAAATGTACGTATAAAGTAAGTACTTCATTAATATCTTTATTATATTTAATTTACAATAAAGCGTTTGTGTTCATTTTCCATTTAGCAGTTTAAAAATTCAATAATGTTACAATTTGTAATTTAAAAAAAAATAGGTTTTCTTTAAATAATATGGAGGGTTAAGAATCGGAGAATTATCAACAATCATCCAAATTAACCTCATCTATAGAACAATTTTAACGGAAGATGATAAAAAAAAAGTATGTGCGTTTGTTTTCTGGAAACTGATAAAGATATATGATTGGAAAAAAAGCTTAAAACCCACTCTAGGGCGATATGTAGTTAGCATTCATCTTTGTGTTTAACTATTGAAATTCCACAGAGAAAATGGGATTAACTATAATGTTAAAAACGGCACATTTGCATGTGCAATTTTGTTGAATTTTGCCAAGAGGGGTTTTAAGAAAATATCTGAGATCTTGTTTTGACTGAAGACAAATAACGCCTGCTTCGTTTTAAAAGATCAAACACGTGCGGCCAAATGCCCTACAACCATCCCTCTTCATCGAAAATTCAAAATTAAAGATGATAATTTTGAAGTTAGCATGTATTTACATTGACTTTTGATATTTTTTCTGTTCATTGTTTAGTACATATGAGAGTGTCAATAATTAAAATCATAATTATACGTAAGACACAGATACATGTATGTATACATGTATACAAGCAGGTATGAGGATACCGTATATGCATGTATGTGTGCATACCATAAACGATGTTGAGCTGCTTCCGCGACGAAAAGTTCACGTCAGCTCAAAGCAGATGAAGAAAATCGGTCGAGGGCAAATAGGAAGTTACACCTTACACATGTATGGAACGCCATAGCTGCCTGAAGGTCAATTCCGTATTATATGAATATAATTCAATTCTGGTTGTAACGCGCTTTCTGATTGGCTAAAAAATTATTTTATATCGTATAAAGAATGTTGCCTACGTGATAGTAGGAATAACGTCAAAAACGTATCAATACGCCTGACGTTACGTTTGAATTTTGTACAATTTTACGTCATTTTAAAGGTCAAATGACCGTTTTCATCTACAATACAGAGTAAAAAAATTAAATTATAAGCAATGAATTCAATGTTTATTAGTTTTATACGATATAAAATGGTTTGAAATAGTTTACGCTTTTTTATAAACCGCTTCGCGGTTTATAAAGCGTAAACTGCCCCAAACCATTTTATATCGCATAAAACAAATAAATATTGAATTCATTCCTTAAATAAATAAATCATTTATAGTATGCAATAGAAATATCATTATATGCAGTTGTGATATCTCTAAATGCGGTGGTAACATCATTATATACTCAGGGATAAAATCTTTATATGAAGAGGTAATGTCATTACGTCACGTCGTTAGATCATTATGTACAGTGGTTTATTCATTATATGCTGTGAATAAATCTTTATATCTTCCACCGCATATAATGATGTCACCAATGCATATAATGATTTTACTATTGCATATTAAATATATACCAGTTCATATACATGTAATATGAAATTGACCTTACGGCAGCTGCTATGGCGTCCCATACACATGTATAATATGTATTTAAAGTATGTAGCATAGCAGTAGTGGTGAACGTTGGGCTCACGATCTCTAAACCCAACAGGGGAATTCATTGCACGTAAAAACGAGCTGCAAACTGGTCAATTTTAACGCGATCTTTTTTTCAACTTGAGGTTCTTTATTCACGCGATCTTGACATATGTAAATTCATATACCATTTAAAAAAAAAACTTAGAGGCTAAACCTTGTGAAATTTGTTTGAAAGCAAGATAATATAAGGAAGATTTGGATTTTTCTTTATCCTCTGCTTGGGTTAAGTATGGTTCTAAACTGAGGAGGGAGGGGCCAAATCTCACAACATATTAGTGGGTTTTTTTTAGTTGTTGTTGCTGTTTTATTGTTTTCTTTTTATAAATTGGATACTTTGATTTGTAAATTGAACATTCAAGCAAGGTAGTAAATGATCAGGCGAATTATAATATAATATCTGTATCGCCCGAAGTTGTACTTTCTGAATAAACATATACATGTATCTTTTAAAGTAAACAAAAAAGAAATTGTTGTTCAGGTAAGCGCTATTGTCCATGGACCAGTTGGTTAAGATTGAGTTACAGGGGTGTAGGCAGAAAGTTGTTAATTGTTAGTAAATGTACATAGAATGTCTTTTTAGGTCACTTGAATGAGTCACTCATGTGACCTATTACAATTGGTCTTTTCTTCTGTCGTCGTGCGTCTGTCGTGCGTTATTAATTTTACATTTTTAACTTTTTCTTAAAAATAACAAGGCCAATTGTTGCCTTTTTCGTGAAGCATCTTTAGGTAAGAGAAATCTAAGTGAAATTCGTGGCTCTACCACCCACGGGGCCTCATTAGGCGGTGCCAAATATGCAAAAATGTTATTTTTTTTACTCCCACGCGTAGGGACAAAACTGAATGCATGATTATGATGTCCATGAAGCCCTTTACTAAAATTGTGCAATTCATGGCCCTTGGGTCATGGGTTCAGACCTTAGGGTGGGGCCAATATGGTCATTTAGTAAAATGTATTAAGTCTTAAAAATTTTGGTTCTCTACTCCCATAAATATTTGAGAAAAACTAAATGCATGTTTATGATGCCTATGAAGCCCTTCATCTAAGTTGTGAATTACCTCTGGGACATGATTCAGCCCCTAGGGCTGGGCCAATATGGCCATTATAGTAAACATGTGTAAAATCTTAAAAAATATTCTTAACTTCTTTCAAATAAATATGAGGAAAACTAAATGCATGATTATGATGTCCGTGATGTCCTACATTGTAAAATTCGTGGCCCTGGATCAGGGGTTCAGGCCCTAGGGCGGGGCCAATTTGGCCACATAGTAATAATGTATTGATTTAATAATTTTTTCTCTGTATTTTCACCATGATCACAGTAATGCATGGCTATATTGTTCATAATACCCTGATGTTAAATCATGAAATTCACTGTCCAAGCCATGGGGCAGAAGTTCAGGCTTTTCATTGGGGGAGGGGGGAATAAATATGGCTATATATGAACAAGTATTTTACTTATGGTAATTGCTGTGTGTTATCCATGAACAAATTTAACTTTATCTCGAAAACTAAATGGTAAATTGTCACTTAGCAATATTGAATTAATGATGTGTTCTATTTTATGAAAATTTACTTTAATATACCGTGCATTATACACTTGTAGAAATAAAAGCTGTACACGTTTTGTGTGCATTATAAATGAATTAAACTGTAATTAAAACAGTTTAAACAAGAGCTTGGACTTTGGGTAGATGTGTCAAACAGCGATGTGACGAAGGCCTGTCTATTTCATTGCTGGCCATTCCGCTATGGCTCTTTGAAATCAACAAGATTTGTCTGGCTTTTGAGCAAAGACTACACAATCGGTGCATATTTCGCTTGAAACCGCGTCATTTTTAACGTGTTAGACGCATTAAATAGATAGCTACGTCCAAGTGAAAGTCCAAGGTCTTGTTAAAATGATTCTATTATCAAATATTGACTTATTACCAAAAGTTAAGATAAATTGAGATTCCTCCGATTCTTGACCCCCACACCCACCACTACCAACACCATTTTTGTGAATGAATGAAAAATTTAATACGGTCAGAGGAGTCTCAGACAAGGGTTTAGACTTCAAAATGAAGCTTAAAATGTAAACATGACACCCTCTGACATGTCAGTTTAAAGGCTGTGGGTCTCTTGATAGTTAAGTAAAACAATGTTCAGCGGAATACGTTTCACACACCTTAAGGGACGGCAATTATTTTTTTCTTGATGATGATGTAATTTGTGGTTTTCCTTACATAACTTGTTTGGCCTCTCACACGTACGTGTATCTAAACTAAAAACCCACCTCTTTACGTAAAAGAAATAAAAAGGAAGAGTTAACTTTTTCATTCCAGAAGTGTTTTTGTTTCTTTAACGTTCTCAAAATTTCACTCATCTTACTTGCAAAATTGTTGAAACGAAAAAATGTTTTTCTTTGGAACTTATTCACTTTCTACACAATTAAATGTGGTTTTTTCGTTTATATAAATGGTATTGTTGCTGGCACGGCAAGAATATTACATAACCCACAGACGTGTGTACACGAAATAGATTTGTAACCATTGTTTAGCGATAAAAATATTTGAACAAACAAGAAAATATATTTTAATTGTATTTATATTATAGTTTTATATACTGGTAGTATTTAAAGAAAACTAAACTCATATATCAAATAATTTCAATAACTGTACATGTACGTTGTGTGTTGGTCACAACCAACTTATTACATGTACATGTAATTTACTGCGTACCGGTATGCTGTACACGTACATGCAGTAGTACCAAATACTTTCCTTCCTGCTTGCTTTTTAATGTCATACCGGCTCATGGTGAAACGATATATCTATCCGTACATTTTGTAGGGTGGGGATTCCTGCAGAACTCTATAAACATATACATATACATGTACATGTAATAAGCCTGTAATATATCCACATTAGTGCATATTCTCTATGTTTGGCCGGGTATTTTGATACATTTAAGTTTTCTACAAATCATATCTTTGTTCAACTAATTTGAAATATATATCTACATGCATTTTAATTTCTTTTATTATACTTTCATGTTAAATAATGAAATCTGATTGGTTTAGAAGCAGTTGGTAATCCGTTCTATTACCCTCAGCATTAGCAACACAATTGGCAACGGGTAACACCATATAAATAGTGCCTGTTTGGGAGGGTAACAGTTGAAATTGACACCCCGAGAAAACCATTGTCAACCGACGCGAAGCGTCTCTCGTCGAAACATTTATTATACTGAATGTCTTAATTATAGGGAAATTATGACTGCTTTTATATAGAAACGACGTGAATTCTACGGCGAACCGTACGCACATTATTTATGCGCATGTAACGATTTGTTGTGTTACCCGTTGCCAAGTGTGTTGCTAACGCTGAGGGTAATAGAACGGATTATCAACTGCGTATAAACCAATCAGATTTCAGTATTTAACATGAAATTATAATAAAACGAATTGTTACATGCGCGTAAATTATGCGCGTACGGTTCGCCTTAGAATTAACTTAATTTCTGTATAAAAGCAGTAAAATTTTCTTTAAAATTAAGGCATTCAGTATAATAAAGTAAATAGTGCCTGTTTAGGAGAGTTACCCTCCCAAACAGGCATTATTTATATAATTTATATTTATATAATGTACCAGTTTAAAAATAAACCATCACCAAGCTGTACCTTCATAGCCCGTATGTCTGTCCGTCCGTCCGTCCGTTTCTCTCTCAAAGGTGTGTATGCATTTCTCTCTCTCTATTTCTCTCTCTCTCTCAAAGGTGTGTATGCAAAAGTAGATAATAATCGTTATCAGTTGTCATACAGTAGGAGCATAGAAGGAAGGGTCATTTCTTCCACACATGGAACATAAATTTTATGCAAAACTCGGTTATACCGAATTTCAAGTGACCAAAAAACACAAAACACCACACTTTGCTACAACCTTAACACTGTAACTGTAATGAAACAATCGGAAACAATCATAATAAATAGGGAAGATTTTTTTAACGTATCAAATGAAGGAGAGAGAAAAAGAGAAGAGTATAATGTTTTTCTATATGTACATTTGTACATGTATGTTATCATCTATAAAAGACAATGTCGGTAAATGGATATGCAATGGTAAAAACTGTTCATAACTCAGTTTACGCTGGAAATTGTGAGTGCAGCAATGTCATGGACAGAAGTACAATTTCGCCGTGACCTTTTGCTCCAGAAACAACTTTATTGGGGGAGACAGAATCAGACCTACAGGAATAGTTGTACAACTTGTGTATTGTTAGGTTTCCTTCATTATTAACACGAAGTTACTTGAGTGAGAGAGTGAAAGACAAAAACGTGCCATCGTCTGCTTCTTTGTCTAATGACATCATATAACAGCATATAGCGGGGCAACATTCCGCGCGCCGTCTACCATCGATGTCACACATCAACACAGTACAGGCGCAGTACAATAATTCATTTTAGGCAATCCGCCATTGATATATACAATTACGAAAAGGAAAGAGATATAACCTTACGGTCACTTACTATGAATAATCCCCTGCCCTCGATAAAAGTGTTATGTTGAAAATTTTGAATTTGCCGGGTGATAGTAAATACAAAATTTACAAGTTATTTTTTCATGTTGGAATTTTGTATTTACTTTTACCCGGTGAATTCAAAATTAACAACATGACAAAAAAGGTCAGTTTAACATCTTCTCAAACGCGAACAAATTGTCACCATACAAAATTTCCTTTGCCAGAAAGCAATCGGAACATATTTTTCCTCGACTTGAAGGAATAGGTCAAGTAATGTTCAGATTGGCCTGAAGAAAGAACTTAGTAGCTTTTGGGAGACATCTCTTTGTAACGTGCTTTATTACATGTAAGAATATTTTACGATATACATGTAATAATGAAGCTAACCGTGGCATACCTATGCAGTCACTCGCATCCACCTTATAATAACGTAAAAAAAAACCCCAAGTATAACCTCCAAAAATATAGACTAATATTATCATAACATAACTATTAGCCGCTCCTCTTTTTTTTTTTTTTAATTTCTAGTCGGTGTTCTCTGTCTCTCTGAATTGTTTCTCACACCAGGTAAAAACCTTTTCTGTTTTATGAAGTGGACACGCATAGCTTTTATCCACTTCTCAAAAGAGAATAGAAAAAAAACCCAAACATATTTATGTGTCCAAATTAACCTGTTACTTTGATGTATAAATTTTGAAACAAACTTAGAGTTTGTTCAAACGTATTTTAAACGCGGGAAAAACCTTAACTAATTCCCAATATTTTTCCTTATCGTTATGCAACATATTTGAACTGTAAATAAGAGTTAAATAATAAAGAACGCATGTGCAAAACCGGTATGAGATAGCAGAAGATCGGGACGATCATTTACATGTTTCCCAGATGTATGGTCGCTCACGGAGACTTTTAACAGCTGGGGTATTACAGAAGGTCATCTGTTTTCTATCTTGTACATTAATGATATCATCAACGTAATCGTCGTTCGATGATAAATAATTCCCCGTCTCGTGTGGAAGGCGCAGTAGCGCACGCGCGGTAGGGGGTGGCGGGCGCCAGCAGATGGGGCCGTATTTTGGTGATCTTAGCGTCGCCATTTCTTTGGTTTCTTAAGGCGGTATGTAATTTCTGTGTCATAATCCGCAGAAATCTGTTCAATCCCCCTTCCTGGCGTGATAATATCTCGCAAAAATTCAACACTTATCAAAAGATATGTACGAATCCCAATGACCACGGTTGCCGTGCATACCTTAACGCAGCATTCATCTGTTTACTATGTAGAAAATACACACTCACATAAAATATATTTATCAATCTCTCAGAAAACACCGTTCTATGATAAACACTCGAAGAAAACAAACGAGGGTATCCGAACAATATGGTTTCTTCTACGTAATTCCCTGGTGTAAGCGCATCAAGCGTCTCATCTTACGAGCATCCCCCAAATATGGAAACACCGGCTCGCAGGGGAAGATTCGCGAGTTTATCATGAAAATCAAACGGGGGCTCTCAGGAACTCCTCAAGACTCATCCTCCATAATCTGTCTCTGAATATTTATAAACCCGATCCAGTTTGGCACGAGTGATAAAAAAAAGTTTCGCGAAACACAAGTAGTTCCTTCTTTTGCTGGGAACCGTAAGACTGTAGTTCTGAGGACGCTGGGAGATTTTTGGTTCACTTGGGATTTTCCGTGGCTGAAGTAGACCAGGACCGTATCTGTAAGCACATTTATTTACAAGCTTTTAATTTCGTCCAGATTTCAGACAGTTTTGAACATCATGTTTTTCTCAAGATGTTAATGTTAGACAAATATCGCTGCACTGTTTAACCCGACGGCGCGTGAAATTGTTGCTGGTGTGTGAAATTGTTGCTTGAAATATTTTCAAGAGGCTTCAAGTATGATATAAGTTCACGGTCAGACCAGAAAAGTCCTCCTTTTAACCGTCGGAATTTGTCATATGTCGTGGTCAACAAAACTGTTATCCTCGCAACACTTGTTATGTACTGTGTAAAGTGTATTGTCTCTGTCTTTAGTGTTATTGCAAAAGTTATGTCATGACTTGAAAGGGAATGTCATTGCTATGATTCGGAATACGGAATCAGGAATCGTCAATTTTTAAAAATTGCAATCAAAAAGTTAAATGAAAAGAAAACCACACAAATACGACCTGGTAATACATGAAAGATGTGTGAGTTTTGTTTTGTTTTTATCATATTTCTTGGTAAAAAATTTCATGAAATGTTTTGACGTAATGACCCGGCAGTTCTTTGGAGTTCCTCGATCAGGCGTTTTACGACAACCGTCTTTGGCGTGTCTTGGAGGGAAACCCTGTACTGGCACAAAGTTGCCAAGCATTTCAGAGTTAGTCAAACCTGACAGTCTTTGTCGACAACACATGAAAATCGCTAGATATACAAGAAAGTAACAACGTACGGTGTATCGGAAGCACATGCAAGCTGCTTTCTCTCTCTCTATGCCATTCCTTATTTGTCATGCATCATTGCACATCGTCGCAATATTCGAGAACTCGAATAATCTTCTTGTTGTTATGAAATAAGCAAATCGCATGAAAAGTGGGTGGTACACTTGATTGTTTAGGAGATTGGAGAACATCAAAATCGAGACAGGAATAAAAAACATACTCAGTTCTAGAATTTGACATGCGTATTAAAAAAACGGCAATCTAAAGAATTTGGAGATAATGTTCTCGAACATGTTTTTGAAATACCCTGTATACATGTACCGGTATGTTCACATTAGATTTCTAAACTGTTTTCTTTCAATCACCTCTAAATGATTGAAGTAAGGTGAAGAATGGACCATTGTTTTTATGTTTGGTTCGGTTGTTGAACTATATAGGTTATGGTCGGGGTAATTTGGAAGAGAATTTCTCAAAACTCAACCACCGAACTTTTAAAATTCCGGAACCACGTGACACATAGGTGACGTAGGCGATATTACGGAAGCTATGAACGACTATAACAAGCACAGAGGCACGACAAAAAATCGGAGCTACTCTGCACATTTTTCCACCCTGTCTGGTATGCTAGAGTTAACCATTGCCAGGAGCAACACGGCAGAGTACTGTAACACATACTGACAGATCAGAAAACATCCGGGATCTTACTCCATTTTGTGACCATAGCGTGCACATCCAATATGCATAATGTAAAGCAACTGGGAAAATCAGAATTTATATTTATAGACTTATCTCTTTCTTCAAGGCCGGCATATTAAATTAATGAGACTGTTTCACAGCGGAGGAATCTTTCATCGCTGTTTGGTTAATGGTGGTGGTTTAATATACAGACGTTTTACTTACTTGTTGAAGCACAGTGGGTGCCAGGTGCTTCATGACGTCACTGAGTTAACTAAAAGCTGTTCTAAAGGTTGTGGAACTATCATCAATGCTCTCCTTTGTGCATTTGGAATGTTAAGGGGGAAACAAATAGCCTCTCTCTCTCTCTCTCTCTCCATTACGGCAGAAAGATAACATAACGTTCTTGTAGGACCGCTGGAAGTAAGGAATTCGTTTACTGGTCATCGCAATACACTAACGTTAAATGTTTTGCATGTCGTGGTAAAGATCAATTGGAAAATTAAATGGATTTTATATATTGTGATAAAGTAACACATGTAAATGTATTTGAGCCGAAAGAAAGAATAAAGGCAGCGTGTTTTTTTAAAATCTTGATGGTCAAGCAATAAAACATTTATGCAATTGGAGCAAATTTTCAATAAATAATTATATATTCATAATAATTATGAAATAACTCCTTTATAGGGAGACTTGTTCTTTTCATTTCTAATTTAGTACATGTATATCGTTATACCGAAAGCCACAGGGGCCAAGCCCGGTTTAACATTAATTTCAATGTAACCATAAATAAAGACTTTCTTTATTTATGGTTACATTGAAATTAATGTTAAAACGGGTTTGGCCCCTGTGCCGAAAGCTGTGCGTTGCTTTTGAGAGAGAGAGAGAGAGAGAGAGAGAGAGAGAGAGAGAGAGAGAGAGAGAGAGGAGAGAGAGAGAGAGAGAGAGATGTGAGTAGGAATGTCTATTAAATAGCCATTCATAGCACCAGAAGAGTTAGCGTTCTTGGCACGTCTTCCTGGACTGTCACCCTAATACATATGAATTACAAGTTTCGATACAGGTCTTACTTTTATACAAAAAATTAACACTTTTAACATGTTTAAATCAATTCTTTGATGGCGTTTACAACCAAGAAACATTTAAAACATCTTCACAATGTCACGGGTCTTGAGCTCGAGTCCACTCGCAGCCGTTGGGCCCCCGATAAACTTAATTGAAATTTGGCGGGCTGACTACAGCGACATCTTTCGGGGAGTGGACTCAGGGCCCCAGACATTGAGAGGATGGATAATTACATACTTAGTACCCCTCCACGCCTCCCTATAAACGCCATAACTCTGAATGGTCTTGAAACATTTCTTAAAGACCAAAACATTATGTCTAAAGAGTTATATAACTGTCAGAGAACTGGGAGGAGGAAGCGATGTGCTTTTTTAAAAAATATAGCAGGAGATGTTACATGGTCTTATGTGTAGGAACTGCTTGGAATGTCCAATTCTGTACCTAGCTATATACATGTACAGCATAACACAAAAGCGACACCCCCCCCCCAAAAAAAAGAGTAAATTATAAATGAAGAGAAAAACTATGCAAACCAAGAATACATGGCTAAGTTTTAAGTCATGCATCAAATGATTTGATATTATAGAAGTTCAATGTAAAGTCCAAACATATTTTAAACACGCGAAAAATATATCTGATATTCTTTTCTTGTGTAACATTTTTGATTTTCCAGATGATATATTTGCTAATAATTTCTAATTCTTTCGTTTCTTTCGTCAGCAATCGTTCTATATCTATGATCCCGCGGCTACAGCTCAATTTTCTCACGCTTTTATTTATCAATGACAGAAAATTCAATTTGATGTTTAATTTTCTTTATCTCCAAAAAGATTACTTTCATTATATAAAAAGTTGATAAAGCTAATAAACTTCAATTTTAATAGTACGTGTCACTCAAGAGATTGAGTAATTTAAAAAAAAAGAAATTTTGAAATGGTACATATGTAATATTTACTGATTTTGAAAATCTTAAGATAAAATACTCTAATTATGTGAAATATAATCATTCACATTGTTTTGTGCAACATGTCACCGTATATTATACCATGTTATCATATTTTTAAACAGTGTCATATTCGATTCACAATGTACTCACTGTTTTCATTTTATATCAACAGGGTCATCAAGTTGGATTTGAGTAAAAAGGACACAACAAACCCAGAGTTGGTGCCCACACGAAAAAGAGAAAGGTCTAGTAAATAAAACAATTCTCAAATTCATTTGAACTGATTCATAAAACTGTACTGACGCTAATATTCACTCGAGCGTGACGGCGGTATATAAAGCGACACCATGGCCGATAGCGAATCACATTTGTATGGTGAGGACGAGGACGAGGAAATGCCAATGACTGAACGAGATCTAGCAGACGACGCGCAATGGAAGGTAATTCAGAAAAATACCTTCACCAGGTGGGCCAACGAGCACCTGAAAACTGCCAACAAGAATATTAATAACTTGGATTCTGATTTATCCGATGGATTACGACTTATTGCTTTAGTGGAGGTTTTATCCGGCAAAAAATTTAAACATGTCAACAAAAGACCCAATTTTAGAACCCAGAAATTGGAAAATGTTACCATGGTGCTGGAGTTTCTGGAGAGAGATGAGGGGATCCGAATTGTCAACATTGGTAAGTTGATTAATTAACAAGGTGTGAAGACAGACATGCATTTTGTCCAAATATAGGTCAGTAAAAGGCAAACACCGGTGAGTGGTAAAAATGAAAGCGAAAGATGGTGAATGATACACGTGTGTTTTCAGGTACTAAAAGTTATGTGTCGGCTTGTTTGCCCTGTCATTTATTATACAGTGTGCATCATAGAAACTAGGAATCCGTGACAGACATAGTACAATCTACGAATGCACGTGGACAAGACCCAACCCGGGAAAATAAAAATGTAAACAAACATGGCGATTACGAGTCCAATACACACCTGTAGATTACGTGCAGTTGTAGAACCGGCTGAGCTACTTGTGGCCTGGTTAAACCCTTATAAATGCTATATTTAGACTTGATAACACGCTTAACTATTATTTTCTTAAGATTTTACATGATTACATTAATTATAATCACAACTGGATTTCTGTTTTAAAGATACATATAGTGGAAAATGGGCGTTTCCCTTCCTCGAGTCAGTTTATTATTCATTTTAGCATTTGAATACATTCACATGATTTAGAAGGGGGTGGAGTTCTTGGCTACACAAAAATGACTGGGGAAAGTTATTTTTTGTATACCCCTATCAACTGAGATAACTTGATTCTGTATGGTTCAAACACTGTTAGTGTGTGGTACCACACCAATAGAGGGACAGGTGACAGATATAGGTCACAGACGTTATAATGCTCAGGTCTCTTATTAATTAGCAAACAGTTCTTGTGACTTGTTAGGTAGCTAATAGATAGTTTGACAATGGCTTAGAGATAAATAGTAGGTGATAAGCTGCAGAAAAACGGCATGCCTTAAACCATGCATGTGTTTACCAAATGCTTGGTCTTCTGAGGGGGGTGGGGTGGGGGGGGGGGGTAATTTACCAATGTGAATATTGATGTCCACTTACTCATGTGCTGTAAAAAACCATCTGGAAAAGATGTTTTGTAGGGGGGGGGGTTACTGATAAGTACTTGTTAGTTTACTTAACAGCTGCTTGCTCAGCAGGGGAGAAACAATGGGACAGTGGTAATTTATGCAAGATCACAGGGAAATTCAACCTGGGATTGATTATCAATTAATAGTAGTGAAGTTCTAAAGGAATGCCAGACCATTACCCCTCACCCACCTTCCCCACCCACAAACCACATACATGGCATCAAGCTCCCCACCCAAAGCTAAATCCTCAAGACTTTCACAATGCTAGAGTACATGTTTTAAGAACAGTTATAGGGTTACACACAGACTATGGGGAGAGCTAAGGCAAGATTCATCAAATAATAGTAGAATACATTAAAGCACAGGAGTTTGATTGATATGTGGGAGCAATAAAAGGAAATGAATTGTTTGATCAGGTGATTACATCAATTTTCTTAGCATATAAAACTGTATCTTAGAAAGTGATAAAACATATAGATCGTTTGTAAGTTCAGGTTGTCTCTTTGTCTCTCTCCACCAAAAAAAACAAATTGTGGGAAATCAGGCAAATAAACGGACTATGTTTGTTACCTTATATGGTTGTGCGAGTCGATAGGTTTTTTATTTACCTAATTTGCTGAGTGCTCCAACACAGTAATTCTCATTCCATCAGATGTTTTACTGAACATATCCTGGGGGTGCTATTAGAAGTTAGTCGTAAATAAATGTATCGTCAGCTATTTTCATATGCATAGGAGATTTCTTCAAGGCTTAAAAAAAAAAATCTACATAACATTTTTATTCACCTTTTGAAAAAAAAAATGGAAGGTGTTTACTGCGCGTTGGAAGTTTAAATCCCTCTGTGAATCAACTTTCAAACAGGATGGGTAGAAATGATTTTTAAGAGTACTGACTCCAATTTAAATTAGATCTAGGAAAAAGATCATGTTCAGCTTCCATGTTTTGAGGTACATGATACAACGCAGATAAGATTAAGAAGTCAGGGAACCTGCAGTTATTGACAACATATTTGCCTTGCATTATTTTGTGGAGCTCACGGATGTGTGAAAAGGGATTCATTGTCCAATAAATTGGTCTTTCAATGACACCAGGGTTAATGTTAATGGCCATTGAATTAAAAGACCACCAAGGATTAATGTCTGTAATTTACATAATAACAAACACATAATAAGAAACATTACCATTTTAATTTCCCCCTTCTGAAGTTCCACAGACTGTTGATGTCCAAAGCTACTGAACTAGTCTCTTTTGAGTTTTATAAATACAAAATACATCACAATACAACAGTACAAAGGGTATACACAAACATGAACATACACCAGTGACCACTGTATGCAACAAGGTTTCGCTGAGCAAATCATTGTACTGTTCCGTTAAGGTTTTAACTGATACAATTTCCACTGATTGCTAAAGCCTTCACCTAGCACCATTATTTATTTTCATGGACAAGATCACCTGCGATTCCCTTAATCTGCTTGTTGTAGAGATGACCCCTCTCCAAATACTATTATTAGCTCAATGTCCAAATCTCAGAGATATGACATTGATTGGGATTTTTGAGGTTAAGAATATGTGACCCCAATAATGGACCCCCCCCCCTCCCCCACCCCAAAAAACATAAAAACTTTGGCTTCCAGCTTGTTCACCAATGAAAACCCTTCCTATGTAAATTCTCTGTCCAGGACGGGACTCTATACAATAGTCTTCAAAGGCTATGTACCATGGATTAAGGGCTTTGTAAGAGGATTGACTTCTGGGGTCGAAAAGCCTGCTAAAAAAAGATCATGTCCATGTAACATGCTGCTCTGTGGTAAGCTGGTGGTGGTTTGGTCAAGGCTTTCTGAACAGGCCACTCCAAGGAGTGAAAACATGGATGACTCATCTGATATAATATGCCTTCAAAATATTTTTCATAAGTTGACTTGTTGACTTGTTGTCAATTTGTCACTAGAAGATAGTAGGTGTGAGGCAAGAAGGATAAGCTTTTATGTACCGGCATAGTCCCAATTTGAATCATAATGCATTTAGTCTATTTTTTTAATGTGTGGAATGTAATACTAGTCAGGTTTTATGGAAACATTGTCATAAAATATAATTCAGAAGTGGTATATATTTCAATAGCTTGTTTGTGTATGGAATCTGCAAATAACAGGTGTTTATTTAGAGTGAAGTGGGAAATGAATGAAGAATTTCTTCCTAAATCTAGAGGAGAGTCATTTAAATTCAAAAGAAGATAAATGGTCAGCACTTTGAAGCCCATTAAAGTCACACCTTTTTGTTAGAGACCAACCAGAAAATTATCTGCGTTAAAGTTTTACATTGAAATTTGATAAAGCCGTCTTTTCTTCAGATATCAAATGGACAGAGGACAGATTTATTAGGGTAGAGTAAAATCGAGAGGTTAAATAATCTATACCCGGTGGTTGTTTACTCAAGAATCGGGTATCTATACCCCGGTTTGCCATTGCGTGGGTAGCTGTACCAAATAAACTGTGTCCAGAGTGTTAGGGCTATGTTTTTTGGGTTGTTTTTTCGGTGTTGAATCAGATATTATTCTGACTCACCAGAAGTAGAGTGGCTACCCACACCCTTGGTGCAGTTGGAGTCACCGAAACCAGAGAAGTTCAGGAAGGAAAACCAAGTTGTTGTTTATACACAGTGTTTGATAATGCATAGCATGCACAAAAAACAGAAATGATTGATGGCTAAATGGGCCGGGGAAGAATTTTGTTTTTTTTTGCTGATTAGCTCCATGAGATCACTCAATGACGTCCAAGGCAGATTTAATCCTATACTGATGAAATTGAATTTCAATAAAAATGATACTTAAACCAACTTTTAATCAGTATTCCTAATATGCAAACACATTAGGTTCTACTTGCAGTTTGTGTGTATTTAGGGGGAGGGGGAGGTTGAATGATTAAGATGAGGGGGAGGTGAGAGTTGATAAATTGTTCCTTCCATACAGTTTAGAGTTATATGAACAGAAAGCTCCTTTTCGGATTAAAAATATATATCAAAATTTAGAAAGAGCTTTTTTTTGCCAGGGACCCTCCCTTGGGTGTAGTTGTATATAGAAGCTGGAAAGAATGATTAATATGAAGTTCTACATCTTGGTGGGTCTGGTGGCAGTATAAGCATCCTTGGTGCATGTCAATGAAACTTAATCTGCTAAAAAAAATCACAGGCATTAAACAAACACTTGAGTGATTTGAGAGTGTTTATTCAATAAACCAAGCACGGAATAGTGGAGGACTGTTTAGTCTGACAACATCTGATGCAGGACACAGGACTTGGTTGAATTATTATGATCAAGTTGAGCATGGAATATCATTATTAGTTCATTGTTAGGGGGTACCTGATACCAAAAAAAGAACAGTGTGTCATTGGTGAAAATAAGGACATGTATTGTGAAGTTTTAATGAAATGAAGGTGTTTCTCATTATTTTAGAGAAAAAACAATGAAGAATGGGTGTCATTTAAGGGAAACATTTTTTTAGGGACCTTGTCATGAACATCTGGGTCTGTCAGAATCAGTCAAGTGTCTAAGGATTGGAGGGCCTGCTCAAACATGTGTTTTGAATGTCTGCAGCCTCTTAAAAACTTATCATGTTGATGATTAGTAAATGCATCATCAGCATGTTTGAATGCCTTGGAGACCCACAAGCATGTGGAAGCACTGGGAGGATAAGGTGAACGGAAAAAGGCCTGGCCAATTTATAGGGAGGGGAACCATAAAGGAGTTCAAAATCTATCTCAACAGTTGCAGATATGATAGTCAGTGGGGAAGGTTTTTGGTGTTTCACTTCCTCAAGCTTCAATTAGTCACACTGTTTCAATGATCAATCGGAAAACAGCGGTGAACCATATCACTGAAGCCTGCAGGGAGGAATTTACCTCAAACAATGGGAATCTTTTGGCTGCTGAGGGCCAACAGATGATCCGTGTTGTGATTACCAGTGACTAATTACCCTGTCTGGTCATCAATCAAGGAAGGCATTGACTGGTGCCCTGTCCTGATGCTGAGCTCTACCCAAGCTCAGACTTGGGTTAACCCCAGAGGGGCAGTGAATGGGGAATTCCTGGTTACTGAGCAACCCTCTACTTAAGACTCACCCTAATTACTCTTCCCATTTATTATTCATTTTGTCTTTCTGGCTGTCCATCTGTTTTTGATGCAGACAGTGGCTTTATACTGGTACTCTTCTTCATTTACCTGCATTCTGCAGAGGCATTTACATTGGGGCACTTAGAGGGCTAATTCTGTGCAGTTGCCTTGGCCAGGAATGCAACAGAGCAGCATTGAAGCAAATTGCAAGACAAATTACATTGCACTTTGAAGATGAGCCATTTCGGAAACCTGTTCTGTGTAATTTGTAAGCAAATACAATGTGGCCTAGTTGTTATTTCCTTATTTCTAAACACCTCTTTGCAGATAAAATTTAGCATGACATTTGATAGGTCTGCAAGACTCAGAAGTGCAGGTATTACACAGTGCTGATGGGAAGATTAAAGACAGAGATTAAAATGCATTTAATGGTGTTATCTCTTACAAGAATTTATCCACATTAAATCTTGAAATCTTAATGTTTAAACAAAAAAATCACTGGAGAATTTATCCACATTAAATCTTATAGAATCCCCGATGTGAAACCAAAAAATCATATTCTATGTTTACTCTGAGCTCTGCGTGTAAAGTTCTGCTGTAAACATGGAGTGATTTTGAAGGATCAAAGACACACGGAGAGTGTGCATAAGTCTGGGTCCTTTATAAATGCACTGGTTATGTCGGTGATGAGGTGCACTGCAGACTGTGTGCAGGGCTCTGTTTACACGAGGCTGTTAGCCCGAGGCCCATTAGTGGTAAGGCAGGTACAAGTGTCTGAATAAATGAGGCAAGGCAAAAATGTGTGTAAGATATGTGTGGATATGTAGGAATTTTGTTGATATTGTCTAGATATTCAATCTCTGATACTCTAGCTTAGAAATGATTGACTACTGACTGTATTAAAGAAATGGATATACTAGATTTCCTTGTAATGATAGCGAGTGTGCAGACCAATATTTTGAATAAATTTCATGGTCTTTTATTAAGCCAATATTTCTACAGAATTCTCATTAGGAAAGGAATTGTTATAATAGTTTCATATCCTGCTTACTGGCACAGTTTAATGATCACTGTAAATGCTGTCAACGTGCCCCATTCAATTATTCAATGGTAGGAAGTAGTTGAAGTACAATAAACACATTATGCAATGTACAACCTTCACTGATATGCATGCAGTCGCATTTATTATGCAACTCTCACATGCATTCAATTTAGATGACAGTTTCAAGTGGACATCAGATGCACTTTAATTTATGTTTTAATGTGATCGTCAATTAAGTGCTTGTATATCCCAAATATTCAACATTGACCAAGTTATGATCTGTAACTTATTATAAGTAGGGTAAATTTGGATATCAGATATACAGGTATCTGTACTTGACCAATTTAATGATGGTTTGATGGAATTTGCATATGAGCTAGTCTGGTCCATTAGCAATAGAAGTACATTCTTCGTCAGACAAACTGAAATAAACTGATGGTAACATCTTGTGACAGCAGGATCAGGTGAGCTGGACTCTTTATACATAGGGCACACAGAAAGGTGAATTAAGGTGTTCACCAGAAATAAGGTCAATCTTCTTGTCCATTCCTCCAAACTCAAACAGATGCCTCCTTCAAGTGTTTAAACAGGGATGAAGTTGTCTCGAGTAGACTTTCGTTTACTGTATTGGCTATGAATTGTGGGTAAATAAGGTCAACTGACATGATAAGGACACTGCCAGGTGATGCCCCCACCCTCACCCCTGCACCCAATTCCTCCCACCCTCAAGTCCTAGAAACTGTAATGACTCTCACTAAATACATGCATTTAATCTGCCTTTTATCTGGGGACCCTTGCGTCTGCGAATGTTTTTTTACTTCGATCATCTTCTGCGATAGACATGCAAACAAATCATATGACATCTTTAAGACATCTGGCGACAGACAAGTTATTTGTTGAGGGTTGGGTCATTCATAGAATATATGATATGCCCACGGAATATTTGATATTGAAGAATAAAAAGATATTAAGAATTTTTTTTTTTTTCATCAATTGCATTTGTCAGCAATATTCAGGTGTATGGGTATTAAAGGGGGTATTAAAGGGGAGGAAGGGACTCAAACTATTAAGTAACAAAAGGTTTCTGCCTTTTTGCCCTTGGTTAAGTACCCTAGTTATCCTGATTTCTCAACAGGCTTTCTCTGTATTTAGCAGCTTTTTAGACTTCTCCACTGTGAAAGAAAAAAACAATAGGATCTCTGTTATGTGAATTCTCATATGTTTTTCGGCAGAATGGTAAATCAGTTTTGAAGAGTTTAGCCTTGTTTCTCATTATTGACTAGCAGGGAAGAAATAGAAAGAAAAATCCTACATGCTTAGCAAATCTAACTCCAGCAAACAATGCATTTCTTGTGCACATGCCAAAACAAGAAAGAAAATACTTGAAAGCTTTCAGAAGTTCATGGACTTGAAATAATTCGGCTGTAAAATTGAATGTTAGATGGAGATTTAGTGTGTGTCCATGCATCTAGGTAGAACATTGTAATAAAAATAGATGTTAAAAAAGGGTGCACCGACATTATTTAGCAGTATTGAAGGGAAACTCCTAAACTTCAATTTGGTTTTATGGTTGGCATCGTTTCCTCTTTGAAACTACAGAAATCCACAGTTAAACTGCAGTTTGGTTTTATTGTCAGCAATGTCTCCCCTTTATTTCACTTGGCAAGTGATAATAAAGGCAGTATAAACTACCTGAAAATTGTAGGTATTAAACAGCAGTGACCCGTATCAACAGATAATTCCTGTCAATGGTTTAGAACAACCACCCATAGATGTGATTGAATAGGACAGCTTAGATCTGGAGATCTTATCAGTAGAATTGTCCAAAACATGCTGATTGGGGTGAGGTTCTATGTAAACTGATGGGCACGGGGCAGAGAATGGCCAAATAAAATCAGAAGGGCAATCGTAGATTGTCTGGCATTTTTATACCTGCAAGGGTTAAAGGTAATTGAATGAATTAGTAGAGCTCACTCAGTTTATAAGGATGGTCATAGATTCTGATTTGTAGCATATCCTTCATATTAAAACGAAACCTTATTCGCAACCATACTAAAAAAAATAAAATTTAATTGCATTTGCAAAAACAATGCTCTCTTTTAGCCTAAGGTTTGCTCATAAATGTTGATCATACAGGTGTACAGGTAAACTACTGTCATTCCCAGAAAGACTGTATAGGTAGAATTATGTAATACAGCCAATGAATGTTATTACTCATAGACTATGATGTTAAAAAGGAGACCATTTCTCATCTGTAACATGCTTATAATTGTAATCTGCTGGTACACAAATCAATGTCACTGCTTCTCATTTTATTATTGGAGTAGAGGTGTGTTCAGTTATTATACAGGTAAAAAATGGCCCTGCAATGTTAGGCAAGAACTTTCACCTCCTGTACATGTACTTGCATAGACCATAAACACAGGGAAATTAGAGGCGATTGGGAAAGGGGGGTGAAAAGCGGGAGGGGACAAATTGGGTTTTATCTGTATTAACTTAAAAAGAATTTGTATGCACCTGAGGAATCTGAGAGGTTAATGATTAAGACAATGTTTACCACGCAAGGTCGGAGTTGTTAGTGTATCAACTCTGATGTTCATTAGTCAGCCATTTAGTACATGGATAAGGCTATGTCTGCAGCCCCGCCTATATGAAACTAATGTAGGAAATGTATTATTATGGTAGCTACACCAGTCTCCCTATGTAAAACCACAGAGAATGTGTGAAAAAAGATTCAGTATTATGGTAGCTATTTAATAGTCACAACATTCCTGTAATATCTCTGAAGTCTCGAATGCTTCACATTGATATAGGCAGGTTTCCTGGTATAGTGCTCTGAATAGTAGCTGAAGAGGAGAAGTCTCGCCCTCAAAGGGCGACCACTTCCTCCAGTGGAGCAATCGAGGAATGTGTTGACACCCGCAACTCTCAGCAGTCTGTTCTCTCTCTCTCTCTCCTTTATCAGCAAGGAAACACTTTTGTTTAAGTGGGCAAAGCAAGTTTGGTGTTACGACATTTATAGGATTATGCAACTGGAGGGTGGAAAGGAGAATTTGTAATTTCCTACTGTTTTAAGTGTTAAATGTTTTGCATAAGAAATATATAAGATTGGGGGGAGAGAGAGAGAGAGAGAGAGAGAGAGAGAGAGAGAGAGAGAGAGAGAGAGAGAGAGCAGGTGATTCTAGTTTTTGAGTCTGACAGGCAAAGTTTTGCATCTTTTACAAATAATTGGTTTATAATTGACACCACAAATACTGTTGCTTTCTGATGAATTATCTGGCTGTTTTCTTACAATTTTAAAGTTGATTCAAACTGTTTAATTCAGCCCACATGCTTAAGTACTCGGGGATCAAAATGCCTTCAGACTCATAACAACAACTTGTCAGAGTGAAGCTGAAAATTTCATGCAAGCAGATTGTAAACCTGTTGATATACTATGCTGATGATTCACAAAACTTTGATGTTATTTTCTTTAAATTTATTGGGTAGGATATGAGATTCTCTCAGACTTATTCAGAGATAAATTTCTTCTTCGGCCCACGTAAGAATTCTGTGTATAGTGCTGATACCAACAGAACACCTAATGCATACCTTTACGCCTACGTCAAATATTGTAATTTCGTGTGTAGTTTATTTTTTAATGGTTGCATATTAAATAGATCAGGTTGTAGATTTTTTATTTGGTGAAGCATCATGCAAGAATTTCATTCAACTGTTTTGATTGTCGTCTAATAGTGAATTACAATGATGCCCCTGTTTAGCATATGCTTATAATAGATTTATAGTACACATGATGAGTCATTGGTATCTGTGACAGGTTTCAATATGATATGCTGAATGAAAAAAAGGTGATGAATATATTACAGATGCAAACAGATACACATGCAGGGACAAATGTACCTACTACAAAAAAATTATTTATAAAGTCAATTCTTGATGATTTTGCAAGTTGCTGAATTGTAATGAACCGAAAATTCATCAAGAAAAAGTGCTGATCGGCCAATTGTCATATTCAGCTTATAAATCCAGGCTAAATGTATGTGTATCTTAAGGTAACTTATTATCTTTCGCATGTCGGACCGGTCAGATTTGGTGTTCAGTTGACTGAGAGGGTGTAACACACCTGTTGACCCTGTAGACTTAGAATGCCAAAACCACCAGCTAAGGCATGAAACTGAGACCATCTCAATATATTGTAAGATATGGTAAAGAAAAGGTGATTGTGTATACACACTGACTGTTGTATTTGCAAAATTATTAAATTAATATTGGTCCTGGTGCAAACAATGTATAGGATGAAGTGTTAATCTCTCTGGATGTCCGTGGGTTTATAAGGATCTGACTGATATCCTACCCCACATCTCCACCCCAAAACTGTATTTGACCCAGTTAAAGTTTTTAGGGAGCATGGAAATGTCGTACCCTTTCAGGCATTTAATTACGCTTTGCCATCACTTTGTTAATAAGATTCCTATACAACCGCGCCACCTCAAACAAACCTGGAAAAGTGACACCAACAGGTAAATCTTGACACCTGAGTAACGACACAGGTATCTAGGTAATATCTGCTGATTTAACAAATACAGGGTTATATACCAAATTATCAGTAATTCGTGTCCGCTGTTTGCTGAGTAATGAGATTTTACCCTGCTTCTAAGGTTAAGTCCATCTGCGATATTTGACTCACTCCAACAGTATGTTGAGTGTTTACAAGTAGTTTCACCTACCGTTGCGAATTATTTTACATGTTTTGAGTGTCCGAATTAAGGAATGAACAATGTGTTTGCCGGTAAATTTAAGCCCAATCGGAAGTGGCCTGTGTTAGAGAACCTGCGATAACATAAATATTCTTGATGGCAGTGTTTACGATGTTTTACGCTTATTTGATTTCTTGCCTTATTTGGGTTTGGGGAAAAGGTGCTGCTTACGACTTAACCACACAATCTGCATTTAAAATATGTCTGTGGAATGCAGACGCAGTAGAGAAGAAAACATGTTTTTAAATAACCTATAATTGAACAAGTGAAAGGGTCGAGTGTTTACTCCATGTAATGAATTAATTGTAAAAAACTTATTTAAAGGTTTATCTTTTCAATCATCAGTGAATCATTTTAAACTTTACCAGGGGTTCTTCCTTTCTAAAGGAAATATATAAATAACAGGTCGAATATTTAAGCAGATGGCCTTATTAAAAGACTTAAATGTCTTGACAAATATTGGGATATGAGCTTTTTAAATGCTTACTAAGTACTCTCAAAGTGTAAAAGATATGAGAAGCTTTGGGTAAGGGTTTAGTAAGAAGCATAGCCGAGAGTAGAAACAACTTCATTATATTTGAGTCTGTTGTGTTGTTGTAATTATCTCAAGATGTTGGATATCAAAAAGCAGTGAAATGCTTCAACAGAGGTACATTAAGTTGGCAGTTGTTTTGTGGGGTTGTTTTGAGATGTGAAGATTTTGTAATTATCTCTATAAGTTATCAACAAGGAGAGTAAGCAGACTGTAGACTGGCCGCTCACTGCAGCTTATTGAAGATCCGTATCAGAATTGTTTATAAATAATGGAGAGATACATTCTCACAAGTCAGCAAACACATGCATGAAGGAGATTTAGAGATTACACAAAAATAAAAAAAATGGAAGGGAGTTGAGAAAGTGGTCAAAAATTGTAAAGCCAGCTAATAAAATTTTTAAGTAAATGTGAAAAAGACATCAGTCAGCTTGATTGCTGACTGCATATACATGTATATGCTGATATACATGTATAAACAGATGAAATCAATAATTCAGTACATATATGTTGGATAAAAACCTATTTTAAACTTGGAAAATGCACCTGGAAACACATTATCCTAATCAATATCATTATCCTTAGAAACTTTATATTTATGTGTTTTGATATTAGATTTTTTACATTATCTGAGTAGATTTGATTACCTTTGATATATATACATGTAAGCCTAGTAATCTAACCTGAATTTCTTTGCTTTATCTTACAGACAGTTCGGACATTGTGGACTGTAAGTTGAAGCTGATCCTGGGTCTGATATGGACCCTCATTTTACACTACTCAATCTCTATGCCCATGTGGGAGGGAGAGGAGCCCACCCCATCCGAGGGCGGCCCCACCCCCAAACAGAGGCTGCTCAACTGGGTCCAGAGCAAGGTTCCCGACCAGCCAATCAAAAACTTCACCACAGACTGGAACGACGGCCGGGCCATCGGAGCCCTCGTCGATGCTGTCGGACCTGGTAATGTTTTCACTGATTTGGTGCTGAAATTTTAAATTCTTTAAGTTGTATGGGACATCTTGTGATGTTAATGTGAATAACAGTATTGATATAAACGGTCTATTCAAAATATAATCAGCATTTTAAAGTTTTTTAAATTGTATACTAGTAATTTCTGACCAAAAATTTACATTTCAAAATTTAAGATGAGAAGATAAAAATTGTAAAAGATTTGGCAGATTTCAAAACTGTGACTGGGAGATCAAAAGCCCTTTACTATATCTTATTGCGCTTCATTGTTAGACATCAAAGCTGTGGAAAAAAACCCATTTATAACAGATTCTGTAGAATTTTCTTTATAAAGAAAGAAAGAACAATATCAAGGTGTCCCATATATACCTCCTAAAACGCATGGATAATTGATTCAAATTGAAAATAAGAAGACTTGATTAAATGGAAGTTGTACTATTTTGAATTACAGTCTCAATGGTTGGGGTTTGCAAAATTTAGACTTCAGAGATAGTAATGCATCATATCACACTGACCTTGGACCACTTCTCTGGCTATTGTGAACCTAATTTGGTTGACAACGATTGCCGGCCTAGTTACAAGTTGAACTTAATTGTCAGCCATTTTTGCTATCAAACCAGTCTGCATTTCAATATATTATTTGATAGCCCTGTCACCGGATGGACTGGTTTTTAGTTTATTTTTTGGATACCTAGGTGGGTGGATGTTTGTATTGGGTGGGTGCATTTTTCTGATAAGAGTCTTTTGGAAATGCACTCTAAGCCTATACTTTCATCAGCTACCCTGGTAACATACAGTGTTTCTGCACAGTTTTTCTGTATAGCCTTGGATCTATATAACATCAGCAGCCTTGGATCTATATAACAATGCTAACTCAGCCACAGAATTAAATAATTTGTCAGCTCAAATATAGCTGTTGTCATTTTATGTCTGCCAAAGCTCAATGCTATATAAATGGCGGTTTACCTAAAAATAATAAAAATGAATCTTGATGCTTCCCTTCAGATCTAGAATGCCTTCATAAAGCATTAATATTTCTTAGTCAGCAATTTTTCTTTAGACAGTTGTTCGCCTTACACACCTTAGGTTTTCAGATTGTTTAAAAAATAACCCTCCTTAAAACCTATTGCATACAAATGAACCTGTAAGATGGATTTTCGGCAGTTTGATGGAATCTATGTATCAAAGCTTTTAATCTCTCAGTGGGCGTATTTTGATAAATAAAACATAAATAACTCAAATTTTTTTCAGATAACAACTAGAGTGCAGGGTTAATCATGTCCTTTGCATTTTTGTGAAGATTTTGTAGATTTTAGAGTTTTTTTATGATTTCAACCCCCCCCCCCCCCCCCCCCCCAATCTTTATTTGCTTCCAATCGAAAATGTAAATTGCATTTTTATGAAGTAGAAGTTCTAGGCTATATTGTATTAATATAGGTATTGCGTGACAGCTGAATCCATGACTAATTCTTGCTTCTATATTAATGAACAATAGTTTTCGTTATATTAATAACATGCCATCCATTTAAACTCCATTTATTTCAAAGAAAGCAGTGAGCTTTTGTTCGATACCTGTAACCGACGGGTAAATTAACCTGCGGTCGTTAATTAAGTCTTTGATTCTGAACCCCCCATGTCATGGTGTCAGTATCACCTTTGTAGAAATGCCCCCTTTTAAGGCGAGATTATGTGACAATTGTGGTCCTGTCAAAAGAGAGCTACGATAGAGATAAGATTTGTATGGGCGCCGTAATTCACTAACTGGTTTTTTAAATAAATGAATAATACAGCTGACAAAAGTAGGTCTCTGTCTGTATAGATTTGTCGGTTACAATGTACTGTAAGAGCAGGCTGGTCTCGCAGTCAAGTACCGTATTTATAAACAATGCATGATGTTTGACTTATATACCCCTTTGATCTTGGTAGTGTATGTAGTGCTCAAGGATGCTAGTCATTACGGAGATCCTTAATGACTGCATGCACCACTCAAAAAACCTCAGACACCAGCCCCTTGCAATTACTACAAAATTCTTGTCACCGTGTAGTGCAATAGGTGTGGTGGAGTTATCTCTCTTTGATTGATTTTTGTTTTCTCTCTCCCCAGGTCTCTGCCCTGACTGGGAGGACTGGAATCCCAAGAACGCCAAGAAAAATGCCAAGGAGGCCATGGACAATGCTGAGAAATGGCTGGATATTCCTCAGGTATAACGTCTGTGGGATACTGGCTGAAAAAATGGTTCTCTGTATCTTGGTTGCTGCTGACATTGCACTGAGATGAGGGTTAGGAAAGCAAATGAGTGGCTAGTGGACGGATAAGAGAAGTTAAAAATAGGGAAAAGGAAGGGAATTTTAGCATTTTGCATCACAACAAGTTTATCTCTAACATGAGTTAAACAAGGTTTTTATCATTGAAACAACATGTAGGAATTTCATGATGTAAAATTAAAGCATTCCACTAAGACGAGGCTATAATTGGTAATTGAAGTAACTTATCCAGGTTGTTTGGGGGCAGTGATTCTGGGTAAATTACCAATTTCAGGTTCATATGGGTAATTATCTGTTAATAATCTTCACATGATATTATATAGCAGCTTTTTGATGAAAGGTTTTATGAAAGAAGGAAATTGTGGAAAATGAAATAAAACTTTGGGTTATTACATGTAGAGTAAAACATCCAAACTAAAGCAAGTTAGACGAAGCGTATGATAATGGATGAAGTCAACTTTATTACTTTTATTCATCGACAAGGAAACACATATGTTAATTTCACAAACAACAAGGAAAGTTGCTGAAAGCAATTGAAAAACCATTAACAGTGATAGATAAAAAGTGACTTCTCTACAAAAAAGATTAAAAAAAAATTTTCTTCACAGAAATGTTTAAACCTTGAGTGAAAAAGAAAACTTCAGACCTAATTGAAGTAACTTTTCATGTTTTGCGATTAGTTTTGAAGCAGATATGATTTGTGTGTATATACACAGACAGGGTTATCTTGAGGCTTGTGTCTGATCAGAGACTAGATATACATGACAGAAATAAATATATATACTGTCTGTCTGCTCCAGTCTTCATTGTTAAGAAGTCTTCTGCACTAGCTGAAATGGATAACACAATTTTCAAATGCCCTCAAGTATCAAATATGCATTTGACAGTTTAGCGATAGCTACAGAAAAAAAAATTAAAAAACTGTATTTTCTTGACAGTTATTAATCTTGCCCTTCTCTTTATCACAATTTTGAGGCCTCTGTATGTTTTTTTTTCCAATTCAGATATCGTGTTTTGGCCAGTCCTTATTTCAAGTTTGTTGGAAAGTTAGATTTAAAGATTTTTTGACAACGAGATACTTATAAAAATTTTAATTTTTTGACAACTTGATACACCACTGTAGATAATGATTGGCTTGCTTGCATGACAAAAGTTTTCATGTTTTTAGTTCTACAAGTACAATCTTTTTTTTTTATTAAAACATATTTTTGGGGTGCATTAGTTCTTGGTCGTGGAGTACATTCTGGTGTGTGAAAAGGGGAATAACTCTTACTCTTAGAAAAGTAACATGTTAATTAAAGAAAAAATATTTCGTTCTTAATTATATCTACCATTGATGACCTAGCTGTGAAATAATTGATAACTGTGTGCCTCGGTCAAATGCATTCCATTAGGGGTCTATATAGACATAGATAAACAATTTTTGGGCTTGTGGGATGTGCTTTAGAAATTATGTGAAATGATGCTATTAGATTACAAGCTTGATGTCTTTAAAAGTCTATGGCTTTGAATACCCCATACAAATATCCTCCCTTACTGGTGGACTCTGATTACACAGGACAACAACAGATGTCTGTGTTACATGTCGTTGTGTATTTTGGTTGGGTGTGAAACATACATGATTTGTTTTTCTTGAAAATTTTGGAAGTAAAATCAAAATATGGCCAGCTCAGATGAAAAGAAAGTAGGTATATGAAATTTATAGTCGTGTCTTTTGATGCATATGTAAGTTGCGGTTCTTTGCATATTAGTAAAATTAAATATGGCCAGCTCAAATGAAATCAAAGTAGGTTGATAGGCTTAGCTGTGCATCTCCTAGTTCTTGCTAATGAATGCATTATTTTTGGGTTATTTTTTTTGATTCCTAATTTGGTATGTTTTTGTTTGTAACAGCTCATTAAGCCCGAGGAAATCACCAATCCCAAGGTGGACGAGCTGTCCATGATGACCTACCTGTCCCAGTTCCCCAAGGCCAAACTGAAGCCCGGGGCTCCCGTCAGACCACGCCTCAACCCAAACCGTGTCCGCGCCTACGGACCGGGTCTGGAGCCCAAGGGCAACCAGGTCGGAGCACCTGCCCGCTTCACCGTGGAAACCTTCAGTGCTGGCAAGGGATCCCTGGAGGTCACTGTACTGAACCCCAAAGGAAAGAAAGAAACTGTAAGTCCATGGGAGGGGGCATTGTGGAAGGGTTTTAGAGAGGATGCGGGTGTGGTATACCACAAAATAAATCACAGGGAACTTAATATGTGTAATATAGTTTTCTTTTGATATGATAAGCATTGAATCAGATATGATGAGCATTACTTGCACAAGAAATGTAGTATCTGTAGCAAGATGTAACTAATTAGTTGTTCACAAGCCCACAACAAGAAAACTTTCTTTTCAAAAGAAGTGACCAGTAATATTCACTAATTTGGATATTTTTGCGAAGTCTTTGAAATAATTTACAACATTTGATATTTCTATCTCTTTCATTGTTTTGTTTTTTCAGTGCGAGTGCGTGTTTAACAACGACAGGAATCTAACGTACTCCTGTGTGTACGTACCCAGTATGGAGGGAGAATACAAAGTAAGGGCACACAACTCTGTCAGGACATCAACAAAATCTAAATTATATGATACTGTCCTTAAGATATTGTCCAATTTTGTTCATCATAGAATTGGCTTATGCAATGAAGTGTCAATCTAAAGATTGCACAGAAGAAAAAAAACTCATGAAAAATCTGATGGGTGAGGTTGAAGTTTGACACATTTTAAGATAATCTTTAAAGGAAAATGACCAATTTACCTTAACCTGAGTTACCTTTTGATGTCAGTGTCAATAGACTCTGACCTGGTATACATACAGAACACCTACACAGTTTTAAGAACAATTTGTTTGTTGCTATAAAATCACCTGTAAATCATAAACACAGCAGATGTGAAGTGGTCCAGTTTATGATGTGTAAATAAAAGCAAAGCACATACATGTTGACATGGCTATAGTGTTAGTAAGCTCTGGTCAGATAGCTGTAGAACATACCTTAGCTAAAAATGAAGAGAAGTAAAAAGGATAAGGTATTATAGTCATTTTTCTTTCAAATGTGAAAATTTGTGTACTGTGGAATTATTAAATTTTGTGGGGCCAATTTTTGTGGATTGCTTAACTTTTATAAGTTCGTGGGGATGTAATTGTGTGTAATCTCTTATACCTAAAAAAGGAAATATGACTTTATTTACCTAATTCATTAATTCATGGAGAATGTTAATTCATGGATGAGAGGTACCCACGAATTCCCCCCTAAAATTGAAGCACCATGAAATCTGTTGAATCCACAGTATACAGGAATAGTGACTAATAGACCCTTTCTTTAATTTGTGTTGGGACCAAAGAAAATTTATTAGGTTACCAGTAATTTTACTTGTCTTTGTAACCAGTTACTTATGTTGAAGTTTTTGAATGCTATCGCTTTTACATTTTTAGATATTATTGTAAGTGTAAAAAAGAAATAGCAGTTAAATTATCATGACTTGTGTTTTTGACAGGTTATCATCAAATTTGGTGAAAGAGAGATCAACAAGTCTCCATTTTCAGTCAAGGTCGAGGGAGCGGCTGGTGACCCCACCAAGGTCACTGCCTCCGGCCCGGGTCTGGAGAAGACCGGCGTCATAGCAACCAAGAGAACTTACTTCGAGGTCTTCACAAAGAGTGAGTTTATCTTCTATTTGGCTTTTTTTCCTTTTTTTTTTTTTTTTTAATAAAATAAAGTTTTAGTTAAAGATTTTAAAGACCATTGTAGTGAAAATATGTAATGTTATGCAATTTTATGATTTATTCATTAAGTTTCACGTTTTTACTTCACCTATGAATTTTCTATTAAAAAAAAAAAGCTGGTCAAAGGGAGTTAACTCAATCATGATTCATGTGCATCTCTCTCTATATATATCTATTCATGGAATGTGATACATATGTACAATGAGTTGGTAGACTAGTGTTGTGAGTGTGTGCTGACTTGTTTTGATAGATGCAGTACCAGCAGAATTATTAAGTGACATAGGTAACATTCTTCTCTGTAGTATTGGTATATAGACTGGGAATATACACACCTTACTATACACTATATTACATGTATACTGCCTTTTACTGCCTTAACTTCTGCTTACATTCCATCAATGGTTAAATGAAGACAATTACACTTGATTACCGTAAATAAAGTTTATAAGGACATTATATGTTATGCATTTGGTGATTGATTTTATGATAAGGGAGTGGTATAAAGGAATTGGGACATTTTATTAAGCTTTATAGTTTGCACTTTTTAGCTGTATTATGTACTGTAGGAGTAATAAGAAAATATGAAACAAAATATGTTTTTTTTTATTTTTAAAAGAGAAGTCTGTCTTTATCTTTCAAAAATTTTCTGAACTTTTATAATCTCATATATATTATTTTCTGAACTTTGAGATTTATTGATTGATATATCACAATCTTGTGTACAATTCTTTCTCTTGATGTACTCTCTGAATTGATATATCGGAATTCTTTGATATAAATATATATATATCCACTCCTCAGCAATTTACCCTACTTCACATTACTATAGATGCAGTTAAAATAGTAGTAGCTTCGGGAAAGAAAGGTAAGTCTACCCACAATGCACCTGTGTAACCAAGGCAACTCCTATCTGGTTCATGGCATCAAGAAAAGAAATACTCTCATGTAGTTTTCAGACATGAGATTATTTTTTTTTTAGGCTTTCACAAGGAATGGGGATTAACCTTCCACTGAAGCTCCTGACCTTTTTGCACTCCTTTTTTTTAGGGATACAATTACCAGTACACAAAATGCCTTTCCAGTGCAACAGTTCCCGTGATTTTGATCACATTTCATCATTTTTCAAACAAAGGCTTACCAAAATAACTCTAAATTCCTCATTCATTCATAATTCTGAATAATTCATCAATGAAAATCTATTTTTTATCGACATTTAACATAGAAATTGGATTGGTAATGTCTTTGTTCTAAAGTTTAAAATTTGCATGAAATACAAAAGTCGATCACTAACCCGAATGTCATTTTTTTCATTTTTTTCTCCAGAAGCTTAACTTTATCATTTTATTTTTATTTCGCCTTGCTAAAATTATTGTTTCAATAAAACTTCCATTTTTGAATGATAACAGCAAAAAAGTTTTATTTTTCAAATTCTTAACAGCTTTAAAAAAAATCTTGAGTTTTGCGGTACTAGTCATATGTGACTAGAATTTGGAAACGGAGACATGCATGTTATCCTCAATTTGGTGTTGTACGTAATACATGTATTTGCACATGTAGAAAGTAAGAATAATATTGAATGGAATAGTCAGAGTAATGTGTATTCATGAAATAGATGCAGTTGTTTAAAATATGCAGAGATATACAAATATATAGAACTAGAAGTATATATTTATACAAGACGATTTAGTTATTAGAAATTGGGAATGTGCTTCATAGAAATTTATCTATTGTACAGCTGTAGCAATGGCCATTTCATTTTATTTGTAGACATTACTAAGTTGTATTAAAACTCAGATCCATTAGTTTCTTAACAACGAATCCAAATTTAGTGAATGTCAATTCATCAGGCTAGAATTTGCTCAGCATTTTCATCTAATAGCATAAAAATTAAACTCATTCATATATTAGAAAACAAACTTGCATGTACAATGTTTACAAAAAAACATTATTTCACCTTGACCTTTGGTTGAACGATTTGCCTTTGACCTTGACAGAAGCAGGCAAAGGCAGCATTGATGTGGTCATCCTTGACCCCCACGGTAGGAAGGACACAATCCGCCCCAGCATCTCCCCTGTCCCCGGTAAGGAGGGCACTTATCTGGTGGAATACATCGCCATGGAGCAGGGCCTCCACTCCATCAACATCATGTTTGCTGGACAGCAGATCCCCAAAAGTCCCTATGGCGTCAACGTATCCCCAGGTAAGAGACACTGCTGACAATCAGTTAAACCAGTAGCAATTGTACATGTTGTCCAATTATTGATAAAGGTTTCAATTGAATTTTATTTGATATTAAATCATCCCATCGTTGATTGAAATCTGTACCTTATCAAACAAAAAAAACAACATTGCTGTATGTGTATTAGTTTTTGCAAATTCAAATCAAAGAAGTCTTACATGAACAGAAATGATTTTTCAGCATGTATTTTGTCACCTAACAATTGTACATTTTTTACAGCATCCAACGCCAAGATGTGCTATGCTACTGGTAGAGGCATTCAGCCTAAAGGAGTAAGGGTCAATGAAAATGCTGACTTCAAGGTTCACACCAAAGGAGCAGGGTCAGCTGAGGTCAAAGTTCACATCATTGGTCCAGGTGAGATATTACAGTTAGAACATCATGTAGTTCTGTTGTAGTGTAGTATAATATTATAATGTGGTAAAAGTAACAATATGTAATGGGATTTTGTAATAATATTATAACTTTTTACAAAATTATCTGAATCTATTTGTTTTAAGGTTTGCTTCTATATTTTAAATACATGTAATATATCTTGTTTTCAATAGGTGGAGTTGAAATTAAGTGCACATGTACCAAGAGTAAGACTGAGGAGGGTGTGTATGAGTGTGTGTATATCCCCCTGAAACAGGGTCAGTACATCATCAATATCACATTCGGTGAGCAGCACATTGCCAAGAGTCCATTCAAGGTTGAAGTGGGCCCCGCTAAAACATCAAAGATCCGTGCCTACGGCCCAGGTCTGGAGGGGGGTGTGGTCAACCAACCTGCCCGCTTCACCGTGGAGACCCAGGGAGAGACTGGAGCTCTCGGTAAGGGACTGATATAATTGTCTATTCTAGAAATCCAAGATAGAATCCGATTATTAGCCATATATCTTGTATTGGTAAGAGATGAAAAAGTTTGGTTTGGAAGAAGCAAAAAACTATCTGTATGTAAATGATTTTAGTTGATTTGAAGTTTCTATACTACATGTATGATTGATAGATTGCAGGATTTTCTATTAAGGGACCCTCCATCTCAAGTTATATGCTTTGTTTGATTGATTCTGTAGTGTTGTATGTTTGTGTTTACAGGATTTTCTATTAAGGGACCCTCCATCTCAAGTTATATGGTTTGTTTGCTTGATTCTGTAGTGTGGTATGTTTGTTGTTTACAGGATTTTCTATTGAGGGACCCTCCCAGGCTAAGATAGACTGTAAGGACAATGGGGACGGCTCGGCCGATGTGACCTACTTCCCAACCGCCCCCGGGGAGTATGCTGTCCACATCCTCTGTAATGAAGATGACATTCCCAAGTCTCCCTACATGGTCCAAATCCAACCAGAAACCAAAGCATTCAATGCATCGAAGGTCAGATTTAAGTGACAACTACATGTATTTGTACTTATGTTCTGTGTTTTTATCATTGTTCAATGAATATTAATTTTGTGGATGACTTTATTTTGTCCATCTATAAGATCAGATGTTGATTGAAGTTAAAAAAAAAACACAACAGAATTAGACCATTTTCATGAAATTACATATCTTCAAAACAGTCATTTTTACAAAATCTCAAAAATTGATGCAACCAAATCATACCATAACCATTATATTGATCATATTGATCATGTCTTGCTCAAGCTTAATTGATAATGAAAAGTGGTGATTTTAAATGCAACTATTGTTTATATTTGGTATATAGGTCACAGCCTTTGGCCCCGGTCTGGAGAAGTCAGGAGTGGTCCAGAACAAATGGACAGAATTCACAGTGGATGCCAAGAAGGCTGGTAAGGCCTCACTGAGTGTGAGCTGTCTTGATGTGGACCTGAAGCCAGTCCCGATAGAGGTCCTGGACAAGAAGGACGGGACCTTCCAGTGTAAATACATGCCCAAGAAGTCCTGTAAACACACCATCACCATCACCTGGGGAGGGGTACAGATACCCAACTCACCCTTCAGGGTAAGTTCTCATCATTACATTGTGTGATGAGGTTTGCATGATTAGGTGGGGTTTCAGTGGTGGGGTTTGATGGGGTCCAACTCCCAAAACTAACTATGCAGGGTAATATCTTATTTTCGTATTGTGTGGGTGGAGTGAATGAGAGGTTGTCCCAAACTCACCATATCGTCACATAGTATTTGATAGATCATCTTCCA